>NC_086319.1:246547292-246864792 GCF_036172605.1 Pelobates fuscus | reverse complement strand
TGATTACTATACAGCAGTAAAGGGTAGTTTGCTAACATTTTTCAGAGATCATTCTTTAATAAACTGTTATATGCTAAAATATTAAGTAGATGTTTATACTTTTCCAAGTTCTAACTAGGTGAAACATTTTGCCATAATATATGGTTTACACATTTCTTCAGATATTTTTTTATTATTCCAACGGTTTTTGGCAATTCTCTTGTGATATACCAACCAATTAATTTGTATATTTGTTCTTTAAAAAATGGATCCCTTTCATGATGAAAAGTTATGTCCCTAAAATGTAATATGGAGGGATTCACTAAGTACTACATATGTATGGCTGCATTTAATTTAGATATTTAATTTTAGCTATTCTCATATTTACTATAGGCAAATCTGGTGGATAATTTGGTATTTTCAGCCATTCAGTCAGTAACATTTGGTATGTGGTTTAAAATCAGTCAGAATCATCTATGTCAGGGATAGGCAATCTTAGGCACTTCAGATGTTGTGGACTACATCCCCCATAATGCTCTTACATCTATAATGCTGACAAAGCATCATGGGATGTGTAGTCCAAAACATCTGGAGTGCCGAAGGTTGCCTATGCCTGATCTATGTGATGGTGAGCTTCCTATATAGGATTTAAACCTACTATTAATTGTATGAGGATCATATTGACCCCCATGTGCATTATATTTATATATTTATGTATTTGTTTTAACGTGTCTGCTGGCCTGTATTATATAGTAGCTGCCTGCTGTATACTATATTACATGAAAACATGTGTCCATGTTTTACAATTAAGTTCTATATTATCATTATCATTCAGATCTGTATTTCACGTATGGTCATGTCCAGATAATAGACAGATATCATTAGGAGCCAGTATTGCAAAATCTAGACATTGGTAAATAGTGTGAACATTGTTTCCGGTTTTGCTTTTCAGAGTAAATTTGACCCTTGTCTGTATTTGCAAAAATCATCCTGTCAGACTTTAATAAATAACTCTGTTTTTGACATTTGTGAAAGTGCATTCTTGTGTGGGATTCGTATGCCCATGATCAGAAATGTTTTTGCATCAGCATATACATCTTTTAAAATTACTTTATTTAAATTCTTTTAACTTAAAATGCATCAATGGTAGCAATGCCATCATCACTCTGAAACGCCACTACAGTCCTCCCTTCATGCAATACACTATGCATATTCATTGAACCTGGAGTTCTCAATCACTCTTGTGTGTGAGAATAGCATCTATCTCATAATTCTTACATAAAGGGTTACTCCAGATACCATGACCACTTCAGTAAGTTTAATGTATGTGCAGTGCTTCACTTTGAACAAAATGCACATAATTTAACTCCTCTGCTTCCAGAGGTGTAACTCCACCTATGGCAGCATCATTGAAGTGGCATTAGCCAATCCCACATAACCTATGTCATAGGCTGAGAGTGGTCAGCTGACACTCTCAGCCAATAAATGATCAGCATGATCGGCATCAACTTATGCAGCTGTGCAGAAGTTGGATGTCGTTAATTCTGCTGCAGAGGAGACCCGGTGCCAGACATGACCGGGTAAGAGGCCAAATCGCTGTGAAACTAATTTTCCGCATTACTAGGAAACAGCACCATTGTATTCCTACCATCATAACCACTACAGCCTGCTGGAATGGTATTGATGGTTGGAGTAACCTTTTAATTGGATTAGAAGTTTTTGTCTTTCATAAACATACCAGAAAACACTGATAATAAAACAGCAGGCTGAGGTCTTCCCTTTTCCAATGGAAGTTCCGAAAATCGGTGGACTGGGTTAATTTTGAAAAAACCTTGGGAGAACCCCACGTGGCACAGATATTTCTATAGTTTTCTTGTATTACCTTTAAAACCACCTGCTAAAGAGTGTTGCTAAAGGCATTTGTATAACATTAAAATAAAAAGGAAGTGAACTAAATAAATTAAAATATTTTTACCGGATGCCAGTTCAGTCATTGTTATTTACACATTAATATTTAAACAGAGACTAATCAGCTTCTCACAGGATGCACGGGCAAGGTCAAATATCAATTTTCTACAGGTCCCATTATGCTGTAGAGTATTCAACCTAGGAAAAGATAATGCTCACTTTGAGTAAAACATACCAGTTGTCTAGAGGCAATGGATTGCTTTTTTTGTAGTGAGGATAGATACGCACTAGAGGTTACAGATCAAATTTGCATGAAAATAGAGGATAAAAAAAATGTATAACTTGCTTATCCCTCTTCAGAGTCTGAAATCTAAAGGAAAATTCTTCAGACGCATCCAGCAAGAGAACAGATTGTTATTCTGCCTAAGTATGTTAGCGAGGATTTAAAATCTCTCTCGTCTACAGTACACTACACTACAGAACTAGCATCAGCAAGTATAAGACATCAGAAGCAGGGTACCAGAATCTCATGTGATCAGTGCATCACTAGAACACAATCCATTTCTGTTTGTCTCTTAAATAGCAATGTCTTAATTACCACCAGGATTCCAACCATGCTTTTAGAGATTACAATATGTAAAATTCTTTAGATTATAATCAGAAAAAAAAGGAATTGTATAGATGATCTGTTGTCAATGTTTCTGCAATCAGCCTATCACCCTTGGTGTTGGCATATCTCCTTAGCCATCAAGGTCATGTAAAAAAGAGGATCTATTAAACATATCAGTCCATACACTTCAAGTGCTAATAATAGATAGATATGTCAAGCACCACTTTGATAAAAGCCATTTCAAAAGAGCACAGGATCTTCTAAAATGCGAATATTTCTGTCTTGTTAGACAGTGATGCACCTGTAATGACAGGAAGCAAGATGCAGGCAATGATTATAATAAGCTATAATGCATTGTAAATGGAAAATAAAAGAGGCCAGAATGAAAAACGTGTTAAAATAAGCCTTGACGTGAGTGTTGAAAACACATTACTTCTTATTTCAGTCACTTTACAGATACTTACATGATAATGAATGAGGCAGATTTAAAGCTGGTAATGCAGTGATATGTTGGTTATCAGACTGTCCCTCTCTGTGTGACACAAACAAAAGCCTTGATCAAAATAAAGATCATTCAACGTTTCAGCACAAGTAAGGACATTTACAAAATCATTTATGCTCAGGCTTAAAAAATGCTCAATTGTAGGCATGCACTTTGTGAGAGGAAGACAAAAGTATTAGGAAAAGATCAAAACATTCCCTTTGGGAGTCACTCGCTGAGACACTAGTAGCATGTCATTATTCCAAATACATAGACGTATGGTTTATACAATTCATGGATAGATGGATAGACAGACAGACAGATGGCAATGGTTAGTAACTAAGATTGATAGATGGAGATATGGACATATCAGATTAGATGAGTATATTGATAAGCTAGATGCATTGTTTCCCAAAAACTGAGGTGGTGCTGTGTTCTACTTTCTCTATACATAGAAAACCTTTTAATTAAATTAGTAAAATCAGAATAAACCATATTCTATCTCCATACCTCCTGAAGCCTTGTTTAAAAGGTTACTCCGTGCATCATGGCCACTTCAATGTTCTGAGATGGTCAAGGGTATTGGAGTCTGTATGTTAAATTTGAAACGTTTCACATACAGAGCTATAGCATATTGTTGGCGGTGGTATAACTCTACCTCCAGTAGTGTCATTAGCAGAGTTCCAGGCGTGCAAATGTTAGAAGGACACTGTAGGCACTGTAACTGCTTCATCTCAGTGAAGTGGTTAAGTGGTTATAATGTGTGAAGTCCCCTGGTGCTGTCCTTTCATTCAGTAATAAACAGTTTTTAATATTTTAATGCTGCAAGCATTAGCCTGAGCAGCAAAAGGTGGCTGTAATTGGCTTAGATAGACCACTCTCAGTCTATCACAATGCCTACTCAGGTATGAACCGATATGGCTAAAAGGAAGTGTGTAACCCCTGCCTTAGAAACACCTCCAGTTGGGCCAGAGCTAGCCGCATCCAAAGACCCTTATTCAGTATTAAACTCAGGGCCGTCTTTAACGCAGGGCAAACGGTGCAGCTGCCCTGGGCCCATGCAGTAATGGCCACCTGGTGGGCCTTTGTAAGCAGGAGCCCAGTCGCGCGTTGTAGCCCTTTAACAGCGCAACCGGCCCCATGCTTCTCGGCAGCGCTGGGAGGAAGTGACGGGCATGCATTACTTCCTCCCAATGAAAACACAGAGCCGAACGTGAGAGATAAAGGAGGCAGTGACACTAGGGAAGGCACCCTTTAAAAGTGTCAATTCTGCATGTGTGCATGTGTGATTGTGTGTCAGTATGTCTATCAGTGTCTCTGTGTATGTGTCAGTATGTCTGTTAGTGTGTGTGTGTGTCCGCATGTCTGTCAGTATGTATGTGTGTGTGTGTCAGTATATGTGTCCATGTGTCAGCATGTCTGTCAGTGTGTGTGTCAGTATGTCTGTTAGCATATGTGTGTGTGTGTCTGTATGTCTGTCTGTGTGTGTGTAAACCCACATTAGCTGTCTCCCCAAATGTGGAACGTGGGCTACTCTGCTGTACCCCACTACAACCTTTTTCTTTTTTTGCACTGTTCAATGACTCTGAGTCTGCGGTCATATGAATGCAGCATCATTATGATGTGCTACTTATCTGCAAGTATACCATTTATAAAGTGAACAAGTGTACTATTATAGAATTCTTCTTTTCTGTGCTTTGCTGCCCTGTCTGATACAGTGATGTTTAGTATATTAAAGTATCTGATCTATGTCATGGAGTTTGCTATTCGGATTACCAGAGATATGTAATCGATAAGACATATGAGAATTCACAATGTCAGGTAAAGATTGCATAATAGGAAATCATATGGTGCTGTTTGGCATTGTAACTCTTTTAACAGATGCAGAAGATGTTCTGTCATTGTAAAATGCTTAAAATGCAAACATCTGGATAATCTCTTCATCTCCTGCCCTCACACTGATCTTGTAAATTGGTTTCACTGCAATCTTCCTCTAATTCGGCAGTCCAAGATTGTATATGTTTCTATTTAAAATCCACAAATGCGCTATAGACTCGTTTTGACAGATCACAGACATAGTTCATTTTCCAAAGTGCTGTGCCCCCTATGGAATTGAAAGATAAGTTAAGAAATTTTCAACGGACATGTTACATAAACGTACCCATACCATACTTTTTTCTTACCCATAGATGAATTAATGATTGATTTGTGCGATATCAGCCTAGTTTGACATTGTGTGATGGTAAGCATGGAGGCAACTGTAAGAAATATATTAGAAGCTACGTAGTCCTTTGTGAGTAGTGTTAGCCAGAGAGGCTATAATCTGTGAATCCAAACTGCATTTGGTTCTATTTGCTGTCTGTCTACGTTACTTGACATGGTTCAGACTTAGAATGTATGGCATGGAGAAACCGTGCAAACACATATCATTTGGAAGAGTTAAACAGAGGCTGTTCTGTGATACATCAATGGTTGGAAAATGTTGTCAGGGTTCAGGCAGCGTTTTAGGTGATTATTGTTGACCTATTGGTTGAAATGTGTCATTTATGTAACTGAAATCTATCTTAAACGTACATTTAGTTATTAAAAGACACATATTGTGGGTTTTACAACATTGGAGCTCTACACATATCTGCAAACACTAACATTTCAGAGCCCCTAGAAAACCAGTACAGAAAAGAGGGAGGCATAGATACATGTTTATAGTCATACGTGAAGATCTCAGGATCTTAATGTTTTTAACCCCTTAAGGACCAAACTTCTGGAATAAAAGGGAATCATGACATGTCACACATGTCATGTGTCCTTAAGGGGTTAAACACTACAACATGACCCAGCTATTATGCATGCAAAAACAATGGTGACAGTAGGGCACTGCAGACCCTAAGGGTATTTACACATAGCTTCTCATAAACTACCAATGCTGCCACCAGGAGTATAGGACACGGCTGCTTTTTTTATTGGTGGAACTCAATCAGAATACTCAAAGGACTGCCAAGAGAATAAGAGAAAACAGCCTGAGTATACATTGTGAGACACAGCATTTCTTAGTATCAATGTTCACTGCATATAAAGTGTATTTATCTCCTTTATGGCTTATAGTAGGATTAAGAAACAAAAATTGCCAATTCTCCAACGGCCATAGCTTTCACACAGAGAGAAAAATCAATATTTAAAAGTTCTCATGTTATTTCAGATAATTTTTAAAAGGTATAACTTGCTCATTTTAACATACTATGTAGAATACAAGAAGAGGTAAGTCAGATCACAGGGAAGCTTATATGCTTGCTCTTAGAAAGGGTCACTCCACCAGATATATCTCATAAAGAATGATATTCTATATATAGACTTTAATTACACAGTGATAGAGGTAACGCTGTGGTATAGTTGCCTATACTTCACAGTCTGATTTTTATTTTATTTTTTAAATAAAAATAGCTGATTATTTCTAAAACTATTATTTTCTTTCATTTGTTTCTCTTATTATCATAGTTCTAAGTAGCTATATTTTTTGTCAAGTCCGTAATTCAGCTTTGACAATGTGCTGTTAAATTAACGGACGTATATAAATTAGACTTGTTATGCAGTTTCTACATGAGAGAAAAAGAAACTTCAGGCATGAAAAGAAATAGCATCGACATAAAGTGCACTGAGAGCAGTTGGATCCATAGGAAATTGTTCTGTAGAAAAGTTACATATAATATAATTTAACAGGGAGTTGAGTTTTAAGATGAGAAGGTGTCACCTTTCTGCCTGCTAATCGTATCCTCTAATGATGCCTTGTCCAAGTGAATCACACATCGGTCAAAATAGGCAAAACTGTTGTAATACAGTGCACGGTTCCCATTTTTCCACCAAAGGAGCAGATTTTGACAATTAAATTACTATATTCAAGCCTTTCCTATTTCTAAGAACACTGCATATATATATGGGAATAGTTGAATAAATGAGAGATGAAGGAACAGGAAAAAAGAACACAGGATACAAATTTAGATGGGAATGGATGGAATGGAAGGTGGTGGACTTGAGGACAACTTGGTCGGTAGTCAAGGAAAAATGAGAAGACAAATCACATACAGTCAACATTGTGCTACATTTTAGAAAATGAAGTAGTTGGAACTACAAATATCCACTTTTGTCACTTCTCCTTTACTTGTGTGGTGTAAGTGTTCCAATATCTTTAACTGGGTGATCAAGAGAACATCCTTTAATAAATTTGTTACTGCAGCAGTATATATGTGTGCATATATATATATATATATATATATATATATATATATATATATATATATATATATATACTGAACAAAATTCTAAACGCAACACTTTTGTTTTTGCCCCCATTTTTCATGAGCTGAGCTCAAAGATCTAAGGCTTTTTCTATGTACACAAAAGGCCTATTTCTCTCAAATATTGTTCACAAATCTGTCTAAATCTGTGTTAGTGGGCACTTCTCCTTTGCCGAGTTAATCCATCCACCTCACAGGTGTGGCATATCAAGATGCTTATTAGACAGCAAGATTATTGCAAAGGTGTGCCTTAGGCTGTAAGTTTTCATTGAGGCCCAGCTCGGGTAAACTCAAATTTGAATAAACTGCTATGACTATAGTTTTCAACCAAGTTCAAGAACTCATGACAGCTTCCACTTCCACTGAACTCTGTCAAGAAAATGGCTACAAATACAGCAAATGATAATAAGTTCAAACAGAATCTCCCTAATTTCTCTAGTTTGTTCCTCACACACAGTAATTTAGGAGTACATGGTTAGCATTTTTTTTTTTAAATCCATGTTTGTGGGAATCCCTAGACAAGGTGTACTGAGAATGTGAATGTATGGTGCATATGTCTGCCACTGTCACAACTACAAACCTAGAACATCATATTTGAGAGTTGTACAGGGTCTGCCTCCATTTTTTCCACAGACTGCTATTTATCAACAAGGTAACTTCTTCTTTATTGGGTGGCATACTTCTATTTATTTAAGTGCTAACTGCCACAAGGGACATTGTTTTATGAAACAAATGGTGTGAATATTCTAGGGTTTCCAGGTCATAATTGTTTCGAGACACTACCAAATGTGAACCACCATGATGGTGTAGTTGGCTTCAAACTCGTACTACATACTTCAGGACTGCACTTTTAATACCTTTACAGTAGAATATGTGTACATTATAAAATAATAATCTCGAAACATTTTTATATTAAGCTATCATTACATTACGATATATTACCCTGCCTTTTCAGCTGGCAGATAAAAAAAAAATCTTATCATAATCTTATTCAGAATTCAAATACCCAGTCAAGGTCAGATTTTGCATAGCCAATCATCTTGACATGGAGGTTTAGGAAAGCATTTCATGTGGCACACATAAAGTATTTCTGCGTGAAAATGGCCAATAAATAGTCACACAGGTGGAGTGCCTAATAACCTATATTAAAGGCAATTCTGGGACACTTTAACATGGGTGCTTTGTTGCATATATTGTATTTATGAGTAAAATGTATGAGTGTAAAAGGTGGTCTTGGTTAATGCAATTCGTTTTGACTAATGAAGAAATTACAGCAATTATCATAGTGAGATTAACAAGCAAGCCAGCCCAGCCTGAGTATAATTTTATTATAGCACCCTGGCTCTAATTATTTCCCCTAAGGCTAACATTCTTTATTACAGAACCAACAGTAGAAACATATTTTAAAATAAGGGTAAGTTCCAAACTAGAGCTTAGGAGACAATAATTTAATTACTGAATGACTCATCTATGGTTAAGAATTAAAAACGACATTTGCCAGACCCTTAATTTTGAGTTTTATCATCCACCCTCGCTTCTCAAAATGCATTAAATTAAGAATCAATTAAAATAAGATCCATGATATAGATATACATCCTGCATAGTTCAGGGTTAATTATTTCTATTATATATTGATTTTTTTTTTTTTAAACAAACCCCTGGAGCCAAATATATTATTATACCATGTATACAATTGATAATATATATTTTTTAAATATATGATGTTTCACCTAGAACAAACATCACTTCTAAATTTGCTGTGACGTGTTAATTTTAATGGTCACTCCAAGCACCATAACAACCTACACATGTGGCACAGACATATCAAGTCCCTTTCTCATTGCATAGAGTGGCTTATAACTACATCATATTTTACTTCCTCCTTACTGTCCATCCAACTTGGGTAACATTGTCTCTATCCAACTCGTTTAACTTGAGTTACCACATGTGTAGACACACACCGCATTACATAAGCAACAGTCTCAGACCTATATGGTGAACAGCCTTGAACTCTGATTGTGAATAGGCTTATAGCATCTGTGATATGCTTAAAGTATATGGTTGTCATGTTTACCCCCTTTTCATTTAATTGCTCATTATACTTATTAAAAAAATGTACATAACTTTGTATATGTTTATGTAAAAACATTGTCATTTTCTGTTGAAGATATATTTTCATGCAAATTAACCTTATTTTCTGAAGGACATGAGGTTAATTTGAATTCAAACTGTGCTGATAATGCCTCTTTTGATGTCTGATAACTGAAATATAAATCTGAAAGGCTTACATTTCAATACACAACCTGTATGGGCTGCGTGAGTGACTCAGTACTAATGTACATGTGCACAATCCAATGTATAATTAATGTAAGGCATTAAGTTTCACACCTAAGACACTGTTTATTGTTTGAGACTATGACAAACTCATTGTTAAATCCATAATCAAGTCACCATTTATGGTATTGGTCCAGAAAGACAAAATTGTAGGAAAAGGTAGCAATAGCGAATACAAAGTTGGCCCTTGAGCTGGTGGGAGGGAGGGGTGCTAATGCACATGCGTAGCAAACACTGCAAGCACTTTAGGTCTTCCCATAGGAAAGCTTTGCTGCAATATTTTCTATGGGGATTTGACCAGGGTGACCAAATCCACCATGTTTACAGGGACACATATACATTTCTCGTATTTATGGCAATGCATGAAAAGGGTTGCCCTGCAGTGTGTATAATGCATATTCTGCTTTATTGCCTACTGCCTAATTGCTTAATTACAGGATTCCTCATTGACTAATTGCTTAATCTAATACACCTTCTTCACAATTCTACACATTATAGGGCTACCCTTTTCATGTACTGCCTATCAATATGCATATGTGATATGTGTCCCAGAAAACATGGTGGATCTGGTAACCCTGGATTTGACTGATGCTGGATGTCCTCTTGCAGAGTGTGAGGATGTCCAATGTCAGGAAGTGCCTCTAGGGGCTGTGTGATTTACGGGGACATTGCACCCAGACCACTTCAATAAGATGAAGTGGTTTGAGTGCCTATAATGTCCCTTTAAGAGAATAGGAGAGATGTATTTTGAAAAGGTGCTACAGCTCTTAAAGAAAATAAATGTAAATAAAGCTCCAGGCCTGATGGTATTCACCCAAGAGTACTTAAGGAGCTTAGTGGGGAAATAAGTGAACCTCTGTATTTAATTTTCCAAGATTTTGTTTCAGGTATTGTACCGGAGGACTGGAAGATGGCAGATGTTGTTCCTATATTTAAAAAGGGTTCAAAATCCTGGCCTGGAAATTATAGACCTGTGAGCTTAACTTCTGTGACTGGAAAACTATTTGAATGGCTATTAAGGGATAATATTCAGGAATTTATTGGGAAGAACTATGTTATTAGCAATAATCAGCATGGTTTTATGAAACATAGGCCATGTCAAACTAACCTAATTGCATTCTACGAAGAAGTAAGTAGAAGTAGAAGTAATTAGTGGGGTAATAGCTGCTTGATCCAAGGAGACATCTGACTGCTATTTTGGGGTCAAGAAGGAATTTTTTCCTAGTTTGTGGCAAAATTGGAAGCGATTCAGACTAGGTTTTTGCCTTCTTTTGGATCAACAGCAACAACATATGTGAGGAAGGCTGAACTATGCAACTATGTATAGATCAGGGTGTTGCACTGGATGTGGTCTACTTGGATTTTGCCAAGGCGTTTTAGTTACGAAGAAAGGTTAAAACATTTAAATCTCTTTAGTTTGGAAAAACGGCGCCTCAGAGGGGATATGAAAACATTATACAAATATATTCAGGGCCAGTACAAAGCATTATCTGGAAATCTATTCATAAACAGGGCTATACATAGGACACAAGGTCACACATTTAGGCTGGAAGAAAGGAGGTTTTATCTAAGGCAAAGAAAATGTTTTTTTTACAGTAAGAGCAATAAGGATATGGAATTCTCTACCTGAAGAGGTGGTTTTATCAGAGTCCATACAGATGTTTAAACTGCAATTGGATAAATACTTGCAAAAACATAACATACAGGGATATAATTTCTAATTAGTGGGTTAATAGCTGCTTGATCCAAAGAGACATCTGACTGCTATTTTGGTGTCAAGAAGGAATTTGTTCCTAGTTTGTTAAAAATTTTGAAGTGCTTCAGACTAGGTTTTTATTGCCTACTTTTGGATCAACGGCAAAAACATATTTGAGGAAGGCTGAACTTGATGGACGCAAGTCTCTTTTCAGCTATGTAACTATGTAACTATATTAGTTAATTTGTGCTTGCATAAACTTAATTAGATTGATAAATTGCTTTCCTTGAATGCAAATAAATAATTTTAACATCTCCCAAGTAGGTTTCAGATCAGCGAGCAAATCTGAAATGTTTGTGCACCTTGTTGCGCTTTTTCTGATTTAATTAATTCAGATGTGATAATATAGGGGTGGGGGATGTTACTTGAAGAAAGTCATCAAAAAAGGAAATGTTATGACCTGCAATTGATTAGATCTCTATGATTAATAAGTGTCCATCAGGCACGAGATAATTCAGAACACTTATTGTATTTAAGAATTCTAATAAGGTTAAAAATGGGAAGAAAAACAGATCTGTGTGGGTTGGCAGCTGGTGTCCAGCAGGTCTGGCCGAATTTGACGGGAGGATATTTATAAAGGTCAAGTTGGTGAATAATTAACTAGCTTCTGTTCTGTTGATGTTTACAAGACAGGTTTTGTTCCTGCTCTTTCCCTTCCCCTTAATATATCCTCTAAAAAATAGATTAAAAAAAAAAAAAAAGCACTCTACAATAATAATAACAACAATAATAAGCCGCTAAATAATTATGGAAAAATTAATAAAAATAGAAAAAGTATGATTTGGGGATATTTACATATGTGAATATGAATGCCTTATGAATATTTATTGGTGACAATGTAATTGGTAGGTCTGGCCCAGTTGTAAGTGTTTTATAACCATTCATTTTTTAATCACCAGGGTATTTTACAGTCTAAAGTCATACCATCAACACAAAAACAGCGAGTATTAAAATAGATGAGGGACGGACACGCTTAAGACACACTTAACTATTGCTTTCATTAGTAGGTATATAGATTAAACAAGCACTCTACAACTGGCTCTCATACAAAAAAGTAAATCATACATTAGCACTGTATTAATTAAACTAACCAACAGATAACTAACTGTATTTTACTGCATTTAAGCTAATATTTCAAATCAATTAATAGCCCATTCTAGAGACATGGACTGCACGTTTCCTCAAATTATTTGATGGCTCTGACAAACAGTTAAACACACTTGATTAATGAAATACCATGCAGGTTAATACAAAAACATCTTATAGAAAATCCCGTTTTTGCTATGGCTAGTGTTTTATTTTTTTCTAAATTCTTTATTTAAAAGGGTTTTTGGTTCACATAAAGAGAAATTTACCCATCACATGACAATGTACAGTTGGTATTACATGTTGGGTATAGGTATAGGGCATCTTGTGGTTGAACATTGTTTATATTACATTTCTGACAGTAATCGCGGTGTTAGACACAGTAGCTGTGTTTGCGGAGCAAGTGCATTTTGGGTGTCTAGGTGCCCCTTGTGGGTGGGACTTTGCACCGCTGTTTATCCGGTCGAGCAGTGCATCTCAGCCTGAGTGACTCTGTTGTGGTATCGTTCATGGGGACTTAGGGACGGTTATTGAGGCCAGGTCTACGTCTGTTGTAAGAAATTAAGACCCTCTTACAAGATTATTCTATTAGGGAATGTGTTACAAATAAGACACAAATACAAGTGTATAACATAAATGTATATTTAATATTGATTTAGGAAACTGTTACAGATTTTAAAGGAATATATATGATATTATAACCATATCCAGTCTAAAACCAGAGGATACATGGTAAAAGGGCAATACTTAAACATTTAAATGAAGATCTTCCCCTTGCGCCTTCATCTTTGGAAGTCTGGGACAGTCTCTCTCAGTTCACCATGGCACCTCTGCTTGCTGCTACCCTCCCAAAAGAGACAAAGAGAGAAAAAGAGTCCAAGAAACTGACCTCCTTGGCTGTCGTTCTTTAAGGACTGATTCTGGCAGTCCTTAACTACATGTCCCAGAATCCCTTTCACCTCCCAAATGTGGTTAATCCAGTGTCCTTTTCTTTGATCTCTTCCTTTTCTTTGATCTCTTCCCTCCAGCTATATTAGAATTTATGTAAAGTTAGGTTGACCAGTTAGGTTAGGCTTCTGGGTAGGTTGAACAGGATGGCTTGGGAAAACACATACTTACATGGTTACACCTAGATGTTAATTACTCTGATCTTCTGATTTCCTGATAACATGACCCTTGATACCTTTATAGTAAAGATGTACACCTATTTGTACTCTTTGATGACAACCTCCTTTTGATATGTAAATGGGATTCCATTGTGAAACCAGATAGCTGTCATGAATGTTGGCTGGAGTGTAGAGGGGGAAAGGGAAGTAGTATAGAGTGGTGAACCTCCACAAGCTGGGTATGATTGGGGTTTGTTTCTGGAGTCTAGTGTTTCGAAGGTGGTGTACTATGGGCATGTGTTAGTGCTTAGTACAGGGATGTTCTCTGTGGCCCCTTTGCATTGCGGTCCCTAGGTAGGCTGGTTGTGCTCAGATTCTAATGAGGCTATTCCTGTACTAGGCTTAGTGCAAATGTTAGCTATGACTAGTGTTTTAATACCATAAAATAACCATTTCCAATTTTAATTGAATGCAGTTTCAGAGTGACATCTCCTTGGTTTGCATAACTATTAAATTTTTCAAGTAAAACTAGTTGTATTAATGTAATTAATTCACGATTATTAGCTTACTGAGTGACGAGTTTATAGAATTAAACTGGCCATTACAAGTTGATGACAAAACATTAGGTTACTATTTAACTCTTGTGCACCTATTAGTAAACTCTTGTGCACCTGTTGTGAATATTTGTAACACAGAAAAATAATGTTGAACACAGTAAATCAGTTAAATCGTTATCAGTTACCGAGCAACATCTTTACTACAGGAAATACGTAATAAACATAGAGTAAAGTAATATGAGAGTAGCAGCCTATGAATCTTCTAGAACAGGAATGGCTAAAAATGTATACCTAGCTGTTGTGGAAATATGAATCCCATGATGCTCTACCAGTCTTAAAGGAACACTTTAGTGTTAAGAATAAATAATATATATTCCTAACACTATAGTGTCCCTCTGTCCCGTTGAATCCTCCACCGCCTCCCTCCCTGTCCGTGAAAGACCTCAAAAACCGTCTCCATTAGTTACCTGTTTTCTGGGTCAAGCTCTGGGGCTGGGTCAGGCTCTTCCTCCGCCAATGTCAGCCGACAGGGGAAACCTAATGCGAGTGCCGTACATGCATTATACTTTCCACACAGGGAAGCATTGACTCCATGCTTTTCTAAGAGGCTTTGCTTGATGCTGGGTGTCTTCATACACAGCGTGAAGATGTCCAGCATTGTTTCATAGAGTCAAACTACATGAAAATACAGGAACCACCAGTAATGACTATCTGGATGTCAGCCACTAGAGACAGTCTTAAAACTTCAATGCAAACATTGCAGTTTCTCTAAAACTGCATTGTTTTACATTGCAGGATTAAGGGAACACTGCACCCAGACCACCTCAATTAGACGAAGTGGTCCCGGTGCCTATAGTGTTCTTTTACATCTGACAAAGCATCATGGAAGTTGAAGTTTTAGAACAGTTGGTGATCTACCTTGTTGTCACCCCAGAAAACGTGACATCACCTACTTTTTTTGGTATAACATGGCCCAATAAACGATGCAAAATGAAACTGCTGTAAGCATGATCACGTTGTATTTGTATGAGTGACTGATTGCTCAGGTAACATCAACTTAATACACTGCCATTTATGCAGTAACATGTAATTACATTTACGTTACTTTAGCTCCATTATAGTAGTGTATGATGAGACAGTAGGCTGTAGTGTTGGCTGTTATGAATTTATTTTCCATTATGTTATTCCTCATGTAATGGCCCTAAAGTTTCTTCAGTGTTTACTGCATAACAATTTGTGGTTTTCTATGGAACAAAAAATGCTGCATTTATAAAAAAGCTTGTGTACTCTAATAAAGATAAATAAATGTAATTGTCGTCATGCCTTTCTGAGAACTAAAAAATCTCTTCAGTTTAATACTTTTCAGAGAAGAACAGATGAAAGGCCATGTATACTTCACTAAACAATGAAAGAATGATCATTATGTATTCATTGCCACATGTATGTAGGAGGTAGTATGTAATAAGACTTTTCAAATTAGTATTTAATGGATCACAATAGGGTCAGGAACACAAACATGTATTCCTGACCCTATAGTGTTAAAACCACCATCCAGTCCCCCTGAGGCCCTCATGCCTCCATAAATATAGCAAAATCTTATTGTATTCAAGCCTGAAGCTGCAGCTCTGCATGTGTAACGAGTATATACCCCTACACGCAGGATCCAGCCTAACAGAAGACAGTACAGAGGAGAGATACGTCTACCGGACCTTAGAGTGGCCGGACTCGACGTAATAGGATAAGACAGAGTCAGGAACGATCCGAGGTCAAGGGCACAAAGAGACAGCGTAAACGAAAACTAGCCGGGGACTGGTACACAGGAATCAGCAAGCCGGCAAACAGTACAGAATAGGATAAAGCGAAAACGAAGTCAGAATACAAAGCCAAGGTCAAATACGGAGAAACACAACTGAACACAACAAGCACTAAAGGGAACTGTAGCAGAAACCACGATAGGGCAAGGAACTAAGGGAAAAGGGTAAGTATAAGTAGCCTTCAAACTAATGTGATTGGCTCCTGTCACTTCCACTCCCCCAACAGGTAAGTGTATGGGGTGATTGGCATGACAGGAGCCAATGGGAGCCTTTTTGCAATTTAGGCTCCCACTGTCTCTTTAAGAGCGCGCCCGAGATTCGCGGCGCGCTCTTAGCTGCAGGCGGGACACGTGACCGCTTCCCGCGGTCACTGCCCGCCTTCCTGTCTGAACAGTCGGACGAGCCGCGCGCGGCTCGTGCAGCCGCAGGACCGCGCGCGGCTTGAAGAGAGGACCGCGTCCGGCCCCCGGATAAGGTAAGTACCGCTACAGTACCCCCCCGAGGACACGCCCTCCGGGCGGGCAGGACCAGGCCTGGCAGGAAAACGCGAATGGAAAGAACGTACAAGGCGGGGAGCATGAACAGCATCCGCAACTGCGCTCCTCAGGCCCATAACCCTTCCAATGTACCAAGTACTGAAGCCGACCCCTAAGAAAACGAGAGTCAATAACAGCAGATACTTCGAACTCCTCATGACCCTCCACAGAGACAGGAGGGGGAGGGGGAGTATGCCGGGTATAGCGGTTGCGTACGTAAGGCTTCAACAAAGAGGTGTGAAATACATTGGGTATACGCAGATTCTTAGGCAGACCCAAGGCATAAGAAACGGGATTAACCTTATGTATAATGCGATAAGGACCAATGAAGCGGGGAGCCAATTTCATAGAAGGCACCCGGAGGCGAATATTCCGTGTGGAAAGCAAAACCCTGTCCCCCACAACATAGGAAGGAGCCGCTCTGCGATGCTTGTCAGCCTGAGCCTTCTGGCGGGCAGCAGAGTCCACCAAAGAACGCTGAACCTGCTCCCAAGTACTACGCAAACCAGTCAAATGCTCATCCAGAACTGGCATGCCCTGAGAGGAGAATGCAGCCGGAAGAACAACGGGATGCTGGCCATAGACAACGTAAAAAGGGCTTTTGCCGGAAGAATCATGAGTGGCATTATTCCGAGCAAATTCAGCCCAAGGAAGCAGGTCAGACCAATTGTCCTGATGGTGAGACACAAAACAACGGAGGTACTGCTCAAGAGACTGGTTGGCACGTTCAGCAGCTCCATTAGACTGGGGATGGTAAGCGGAAGAAAATGAGAGGGAAATACCCATCTCCGAACAAAAGGCTTTCCAGAACCTGGAAATAAATTGGCTACCCCTATCGGATACAATAGATAAGGGAATACCATGTAATCGAAACACTTCTCTAGCGAAGATAAGAGCCAATTCCTTGGAAGTGGGCAACTTGCGAAGAGACACAAAGTGAGCCATTTTGGAAAACCGATCTACTATCATTAGGATGACTGTGTTACCATTCGAAGGGGGTAATTCAACAATAAAATCCATTGATAGATTAGACCAAGGTCTCTCGGGAACGGGCAACGGATGCAACAGCCCACAAGGAACTCTACGAGAGGTTTTCATACATGCACAAGTAGTACAAGCACTTATATAGTCAGTAACATCCTTACGTAAGGTATCCCACCAGAAATACCGAGAAACGGCTGACACTGTTTTGGAAATACCAGGATGTCCAGCAGTCTTAGTATCGTGATAAAGTGACAGAATATCCCGTCTCTCGGGAATGTCAACGAACAATTTATCATTAGGCCTCTCGCTGGGTGCCATGCCTTGTTTCGCTTGTATGGCCTGCAAGAGGGACGAGGAAATAGACAATATAGTAGTTGCTATTATCCTGTCTGGGGGAATGACAGGAGTGACATCAATCTCCTGTTTGTCAATAGTCTCGAATTGTCTGGACAGAGCGTCCGCTTTGGTGTTCCGGTCACCTGGCCTATAGGTGATTATATAATTAAAATGAGACAAGAACAGTGACCACCTAGCCTGCCTTGAAGACAATCTTTTAGCTTCGCTAAGGTAGGATAGGTTCTTGTGATCTGTAAATATGAGAATAGGATCCTTAGTTCCTTCTAGCAAATGTCTCCATTCTTTGAGTGCTAAAATGATAGCAAGGAGTTCGCGATTACCCACATCATAATTCCTCTCTGCCTTGGACATTTGTTTAGAAAAGAAGCCACAAGGATGCAATGGCTTGTCAGGAGACTCTCTTTGGGATAAGACAGCACCTACCCCTATATCGGAAGCATCAACCTCAAGTATATATGGCAATGAGGGGACAGGATGCTGTAAAATAGGGGCAGAGGCGAACGTAGTTTTAAGAAAGTCAAAAGCCTGAAGTGCCTCAGTAGACCAGACACGTGTATTGCCATCCTTTTTAGTCATACGAGTAATAGGCGCTACTATAGACGAAAAACCTTTGATAAAACGTCTATAATAATTAGAGAAACCCAGAAAACGCTGGATGGCTTTCAGACCTTGCGGCAGAGGCCATTCTATGACTGCAGCGAGCTTCTGGGGATCCATCCGAAAACCCTCGGCGGAAATCAAATACCCTAAAAACTGGACCTCGGACTGGTCGAATAGACATTTTTCTAATTTGCAATAAAGACCATTAGCAAGAAGGGTCTTCAGAACTGTTGTAACATGTCTGTGATGAGCGTGAATGTCAGTAGAATATATTAAAATGTCATCCAAGTACACAATAACAAATGAGTGAATAAAGTCCCTTAAGACATCATTAATAAATTCTTGGAACACTGCTGGGGCATTGCAAAGCCCAAATGGCATGACGGTATACTCATAATGACCTGACCGAGTGTTAAAGGCTGTCTTCCATTCGTGGTCCTTTTTAATACGTATCAAATTGTATGCTCCTCTAAGATCTAATTTGGTGAATACCGTAGCATGTTTGAGCCTGTCAAACAATTCTGTTATTAGAGGTATAGGGTAAGCATTTTTGATGGTGATCTTGTTAAGACCTCTATAATCAATGCAAGGTCTTAAATCCCCTTCTTTCTTTGATACAAAGAAGAACCCCGCTCCAGCCGGAGAGGAGGATCTTCTAATAAATCCCTTGTCTAATGACTCTTTAATGTACTCCTCCATGACACGGTTTTCTTGAACCGATAGGGGGTACACCCTGCCCTTAGGAGGTATAGTACCAGGCAACAAATCAATAGCACAATCGTAGGGTCTGTGAGGCGGTAATTTGTCAGCCTCTCTTTTATCAAAGACAGTCTTTAAAGTTAAATACTGAGAGGGTATTGTCGTAGATAAAGGAGGAACAGTAGGAACGTTAATAGAATTCACAGGCGTGACTTCAATAGTACATGACTCATGGCAGGCTTCACTCCATGATTTTATCTGCCCTGTCTCCCAGTCAAAAATGGGATTGTGGGCACGTAACCATGGATACCCTAACACCAACTGTGAAGAGGGAGAGGTGATGACCTGGAACCGAATGGTTTCATAGTGTAGAACCCCTGTGTACATGTGTAGCGGTGCAGTCTCGTGAGTAACAACAGGAGATATCAATGGTCTACCATCTATGGCCTCAACGGCCAAGGGTATCTCCTTCTCCCTGATGGGAATGTTGTTTTTCTTTACAAAACCAGAGTCTATAAAGTTCTCGGCTGCCCCAGAATCAACCAGGGCGTCTATGTTTTCAACTATACAACTCTCTCCCATATGTAAAGAAACAGGGAGAAGCAGTCGGTTAGGAGGCAATGTAGGAGACTTAGAAATCACACCCAAGGCCAGTCCCCTATAAGGTCTTAGGTGCGAGAGTTTTCCGGGAGCAGAGGACACTCCTTTACCATATGGTCTCTCTTACCACAATATAGGCAGAGTCCCTCCCTTCTCCTATGTAATTTCTCAGTATCTGAGAGTTTGGCAACCCCTAATTGCATAGGTTCCTCTTCAGATACTTTAACACTCTCCGGTATATTAACTCTGGGTTGAATAGGTGTAACAAAACGTCTATTCCTGTTCTTAGTATAGAGCCTGTCACGAATCCTATTATCTATATCGATGAGGTAGTCAATAAGGTCCTCTAAGGCAATAGGAAGCTCCTTAGCTGCTACCTCATCCAATATAGAGTCTGATAAACCTTCCATGAAGGCCGTAGTTAACCCATTATTGGTCCAATCGACCTGTGAGGCAAGGGTACGAAACTGTATAGCGTAATCAGCCACAGACCTAGAACCCTGTTTAACCCTCATTAATGCTCTAGCGGCATTCTTAGACCTTTTCATAGTATCAAAAGTCCTGCGAAAAGCTGTTAGGAAACTGTGAAAGTTATGCACCATAGGTCCATTAGCCTCCCAAATAGGGTTTGCCCATTCAAGTGCTTTGTCGGTAAGTTGGTGCATAAAGAACCCAACTTTAGACCTCTCTGTGGGAAATGAACGTGGATACATTTCAAAATGAAACTCTATTTGGTTAATGAACCCTCTGCATGTCTTAGAATCCCCTCCATACCTAGGAGGAGGCGTTAAATGTGCTGTAGCGTTAGGCATAGTCGATACTTCAGGAAGCAGCGGTGCAGGAGGGTTAGGTGCGGTTGCTGGAATGGTTCTAGCTAAGAGCGTCTGGAGAGCCTGAGCTATTTGATCCATACGGTGATCCTGCTCTACAAATCTAGCCTCATGGGTCGCCATCTGTTGAGCTAAATCTGCGGGGTCCATGGCCCTATCGTAATGTAACGAGTATATACCCCTACACGCAGGATCCAGCCTAACAGAAGACAGTACAGAGGAGAGATACGTCTACCGGACCTTAGAGTGGCCGGACTCGACGTAATAGGATAAGACAGAGTCAGGAACGATCCGAGGTCAAGGGCACAAAGAGACAGCGTAAACGAAAACTAGCCGGGGACTGGTACACAGGAATCAGCAAGCCGGCAAACAGTACAGAATAGGATAAAGCGAAAACGAAGTCAGAATACAAAGCCAAGGTCAAATACGGAGAAACACAACTGAACACAACAAGCACTAAAGGGAACTGTAGCAGAAACCACGATAGGGCAAGGAACTAAGGGAAAAGGGTAAGTATAAGTAGCCTTCAAACTAATGTGATTGGCTCCTGTCACTTCCACTCCCCCAACAGGTAAGTGTATGGGGTGATTGGCATGACAGGAGCCAATGGGAGCCTTTTTGCAATTTAGGCTCCCACTGTCTCTTTAAGAGCGCGCCCGAGATTCGCGGCGCGCTCTTAGCTGCAGGCGGGACACGTGACCGCTTCCCGCGGTCCCTGCCCGCCTTCCTGTCTGAACAGTCGGACGAGCCGCGCGCGGCTCGTGCAGCCGCAGGACCGCGCGCGGCTTGAAGAGAGGACCGCGTCCGGCCCCCGGATAAGGTAAGTACCGCTACAGCATGCTGTTTGACTCAGAAAAACAAGCTGTCTGCTGACATCATCAGAAGTGGTAGCCTGATCCAATCACAGTGCTTCCCCATAGGATTGGATGAGACTGACAAGGAGGCTGATCAGGGGCAGAGCCAGCATGATTCAAACACAGCCCTGGTCAATCAGCATCTCCTCATAGAGATTAATTGAATCAATGAATCTCTATGAGGAAAGTTCAGTGTCTGCATGCAGAGGGAGGAGATACTGAATGTTTGGATGCATTTTAGGCAGCCATGACTAGGCTGTAATGTAAACACTGCATTTTCTCTGAAAAGACAGTGTTTACAGCAAAAAGCCTGAAGGTAATAATTCTACTCACCAGAACAAATTCAAAAAGCTGTAGTTGTTCTGGTGACTATAGTTTCCCATTAATTACTCACATGCTTTATTGGAACAAAGATCGGTAGACTAATATATGAATATTTTTTCCCGATTAGCTATAGAAGTTCATATTGGTTAACCGCTACCACTTTCAAGTTCTTCTAAGCATGACAATTATTGGACACACGAGGGTATATGTTAAAAAATAAAATAGTTCTCCTATAATATTTGCATTATCACTCACTTATAGTTGGCTTTTAGATTCTGCTAGAATTAAGGAGGCTAACATTTATTCTTTATATATTTTTTTGTTCCAAGCTAGCATAGTAAGTGATTTTATGAATGCAGTGTGAAATAGTACAGAGAGACAATATAGCAGCAGATTAACACTCAAAAATGAAGGGTGCATGAGCTTCCCCCCTACAGCCAATAAGGCATCTCCCTCCCTGCGGGCCCGCCAATAGGTTGGGCCTTTCACAGTCCAACAGCCAATAGAATGTGTTTCTCCTTATGCAAAGCTGCCCCTTTGCCTGTTGTCATTGGACAGAAGAAGGGTGATACATTATAACAGCTGGGCCAATAATTAGGGCAATTAAAGCTGATTTGTAAAACCTGAAGGTTTATTTTATCCAAGTCTTATTGCCACATGTTGCATATAAATAATGCCATTATCCTCTATCACCTAGAGTCTCAGAAATGGACATTTAGAAAGTAAAATTCCATCTATACCATATCTCTCCAAATATACTTCAGTTTTGGGGTGCATGTTTAAATGTATTTTATCTAGTGTTATGGATGCAGATAGATTAACTTCCTGACTTCGATTAAAGCTTCACCTAACTATTTTATCATGTCCAGCCGGTGCACCGTGTCCCTAGACAGAAATTGAACTTGTAATCTGTAAGTTTCACATTTATCAAAGGTGCTTCAGACAGCAGCGTAAGCTGAATATCGTCTCTGCTTTTTACAAGGCAGCATTAATATCTCAGGTTTTGCCTTCACAGGAAATGCTGTTAGTATTCTGCCCTCGAAGGCTGCCGTCCCACAAGCTTTACACCGGCCTTTTGATTTATTTATTTCCTGAAACCAAATGACAGTGGAATCCCGATAGACAAAACATGCTTCAGCCTTAACACCTTCCCAGTACAAATCGAGACTATAAATTTCTCTTTTTCTGTGAGATGGTCTTTGTAAAAATAAAAAAAAAGGAAGGAGGGGGCAATTTTTACTGAAATGTGCTATCGATAGTTTTTCAATCCCATGATGCTCTTCACAAGCTCAGATCTTTGTAGAAATATTTTGAGGGATGGCTGGCTGTGTGAACATTGCAATGAATTATAGTTTGCTCACTGTAATCGACGTCTGTTGGGGTTTTCTGGCAACCATCGAAAAATTGAGCATTCTGGGTCTTTACTGTGCTGTATTATAAAATACTATAAATTGCCACAAGCAATCCAAGTTCTGAGCAATGTAATAACATAACCAAACTCTAATTAGCTTTGTTGGTAAAGTCACAGTCTGAATCTCATAGGATTATGCCGACAATGATAACATAACTTTTAATGTAAAATTGAACTTATCATCAAATTTTGGATGAGCATGTTTACACTTTTTTTTTTTAATTCTTTATTTTTACTGTGCGTAGTTTTACATACATGTTTGTCGCGCCCCAAAGGCTGGTAACAAACCAAAGAGTTAACAAAGCTTACAATCACCTTTAGGGCATTGATACAACTTGCACATTTTCTTTTTAAAGGTAGATAAACTAACGTTGACAATTGTAAGAATTAACTGTGTTATCCGACGATATGTGCTAAAAAGCAGGCTAGATATAGATGCATAAACAGAGCATAGGCTTCTATTAGTTACACATTACAGTTGAACTTGTTAGCTTAATCTGCGCATTTTATGAAAAGTAGGCAAGCTAGGTAAGTACAGTGCTAGTGGATTAACTGTGTGAGGCATGAGTTAAGAGCACCGAATTGAAAAGAAAAAATCACCTAGTTACATTAGCATCTTAGCTTAATATGCATCAATTCTGGCTACAAGTGATGGGAGTTATAGAAGGAAAAACACTGTATTGGAGGTAAGCTGACTTAACGGAATGCGAGGTGGGTGCATAGTCTGGATGTCAGGTCAGTCCAGTTGAAGATAGTCCTCTCAGCCTGTGCCTGTGGTGGTCAGACCTAATGCGGGTATATTGTCAAATAACTCTCAGTAGCAGGTGTATCCGTTTGGTGGTGGTCACAGCCAGGGTTTCTGTTAGTAGGGCTGTCAGCAATGGGTCTAGCAGCTTCTGCTTTAATTGCCGTCTGTCACAAGGAGCTGGGGTACTTGTCGCTTTAGTATCATGGATGGTGTTGAGCAGTGTCCTTTTCTCCGGCACATAGATAGTCCTTTGTGTGTTTGGGACCCTCTGCAGGTCGAAGTGTCTACGGACCTTCTTGGTTGAGTACCCAGCCGGTTTGTGAGTGCGGGTATGTTGCTTTACGGGTCGCAGTACCCAGATGTAGGTAACGCTGTAATGGGCTGGTCGCTTGGGGGCGTTCTTTCCGGGCACTGCCTCAGTTTGGTCTGCGGCATGAGTTGTCAAGAGCTCCAGTGAGGCACGCTCAGTGAAGGTAGGCGCTGGGTCCTCTGCTGGTGTGTAAGTTTGCTTGTGGTATGACTATTCAGCAGAACGGGAGGTCTCCGCTGTCGCCCCGTCGTGACTGCTGGCAAATGCTATGGGTGGTCATAGCCCTGGCTGTGTGTTGTGGGAGCTTCCCTCAGCGCTCCTTCTTCAGCAATGTACAGGTTAGGTGCCTCGCTGTTGGACATTTTGTAGGGGCCGCGTGGTAGCTATCGGCGGCTAGTCGCCCAGAAGCCCCCGCCGGCCCAAAGGGGGGGGGGGTAAGCGAGGCCAGGGGCCCCAGATTCGTCATGGGTCTCGGTATTTGCCGGGACGGAAAGCAAGGCAGCGGCCATCCGCCCCACTCCTCTCCCGGGTAGGCCTCAGTCTCCCCAGACCTGGAGCATCTCACCAGGACCCGGTCCACCCGTTATCAGGTGCTCCAAATGCACCGGGACACTCCAGGGTCAGGTATCACGCACTTCCAGGGGGTTCCAAGCTGATTATGATGGGTTTTTACCCATTATTAGTCAAGATTCCCTGGAGCCATAGTGACTTGCAGCCTGCTGGCATGGCCGCCTGGCCCCGCCCCCAGCATGTTTACACTTAAACAGTGGTTAAGTGTACTAGTCTGTTTAAGAAAAAATATTCATATATTACATGTTATTACTGCACGGTGAGCCTCTTTGGTTGAAGTTATATTTCTTATTTTTTTTAACCCAATATATCAAGTAATTTACCATAAATCTGATAAGGTAGTTGTTACTTTGGGTTGAAAGAATTTGGAAGTATGAAGCCAGAGCAAAGAAAGAAGGTGTGCCAGTGATATGGTTACATCACTGTTGATACCCAAAGGGCTTAAAAATAGGCTGGGCTCGTTTACAAAAACATGCCAGGCTGACTGGCCATAGTGTTGGCCAGCAGCCCCATGGGCAGCACTTTCACAGACCGTTGTTAAAGTGTTCTGTCTGTGAGCTGAATACACTCAGTACAGGTTGTGCAGTGCCAACATGTGCTCTAATGGTGTGCTCGGACTGTGCCATCTGGGCACAGCAGAAAGCAAACCCGGGTTGGTGAAACAGGATCTTTCATTTATAACTTTCCCACTGAACACAGGATTGTTGGAAGATATACATGCATTAAAATCTGTTCAAACGATAGTATTTCATAAACAAATGATCAACAGATGTTGCTTAGGAGTAATTTTTAGTAATAAAAATTGACCTACCTGCCTTATTCTACGCATATTCTGAATGCCTCATATATCTGAGACATTCATTTTCTTTCAAATATTTTGACCGGTTAAACAATGCAAAATAATTAAAACTATAAAATAAAGAAGTCATAGGTCTCAAATTAATATTTCTGTTAGAAACATTTAAAACTTTTCACATGATTAATCTTTAGAAGTCACAATTAAATCCTGTTGAATTTTGAAAGGTTTTCTAACAGATTGTGATCATTTGAAAAGCTTATCTAAGTATATTAAACCAAGGCTATGGTGTACAGTGTGTATAGTCACAGATTATACAGTGAGCAGGATTGAGTGGGCAAATTAACACTGACAAAATGTTGATCAGTGCAGGCAATTCTTCCACCTTGGCCATGTTCAGTGTCAATTCCACACACCTCACTATTTAATGAATAGAATCCTTTAGCTTCTGCCGACGTAAGGATTATCTGTTGGTTTAGTTATTGTGATGAACAAACCTGTGGGCTTTTGTCCTGTTAACCACATTAGTGAGATAATGTTCTCTGCCCATGGGTATGTTATTAACTGAGCCTAGAACAATAGCATCTTAAAAACTCAAATTCAATAAAAATTAAATACATTTGATATTCAGCTGTATGCTATAAAACGTGTTAAGTACTTTTGTAAAAGACATTAGAAGTTAGTGTGCATTTTGTCTTCTGTACTAATTATTTTAGCTTACAGGAGTGGTGGCATAATTAGGGATCAGATGCATAACTATATAAACATTTCTTACTAATATAATATTATTATTTATAAAGTGCTGACAAATTCTGTAACACTGTATAATTGATATTGAGCTGTATGCCATATCCAGCAGGAAGAAGATGTCCTTAAGTACTGGCAGATCTTTTTTTTGCACAATTTGATAACGTAACTGAAGGTTAGCTGTGGTGTTGTGCAATTTAAAAACAAAATACTGAAACTTTTGAATAACTTTATTTACACCATATTCCACACTACTGAAGCGCAGCAAGAGCATATAATGCACAGATTAATGTAACTCCTTTGGTGCTGTGCATGGAGCACGGGCAGGATGCTTGCCAATGTGTGGCACTTATGTATAAGTGTATCTGAAGCATCACAGATCTTGGCATTGCTCTGTGTGTGAGATAAGTGTGGGCTTGCAGAGCAAGGAACTGCTATCAGAGGAGCAATTATTGCTCTGAAAAGAAAATGCTAATAATATAATTTGTATTTTTGTTTTTATGACACACATTTAAAGGGGAGCTATCACTTTTCAGGATTTGTAATACTATGTTTACTTATCCCTGTATTTAATAAATATGTACTTGTATGGTGTGGAAAATAAAATGAAATGTAGAATTCCACAACTCTTTATCCTGTAACTTGGAGCCACCATCTTAGCTCCCTGTCATTTGTTGTTATAAGCTCTGTCGTTTTCACCTCACAGTCAGCATTAGGAAATTTTAAAGGGAAGAGGGAAAATGGAACAATCAGGATAACTCATTAAAGTGAAAATTCAAAGTGCATTCAATGTGAATTTCAAATTTAAGATCATAATAGCCAAACTGGAAAAATCTTTTGTCAGCAAAGCTTCCAGTTAGTCTATTTCGGTCTAAAATTTTCACTTTAATTATTTGAATTCTCACTTTAGTGAATAACCCTTATTGTTTCATTTATCCTCTTCATTTCAAATGGTTAATTCGGCCTTGCCTTCTCTGAACTGGAGTATATTGTAATCTACTAAAACCTTAAAAAAACTATAAATGTAAAGGAAAACAGAGCATCTCATAAAAAGATATACACAACTTATAGATGATTTCAAGTATTTTATTCAATGGTATAAGTTCAAGAGAAATTACAGTTTCCGTTTAAAATATAGAAAATATAGGGGTTAGAAAATATGCAGCTTTTGATGTCCTATTGCCTGCATTTGTATAATAATCATTTGTCATGTACTTCCTGCAGCTTATTACCATTGCTGATGATTTCTGTGGCTTGGACATGAATGCCCCACTTGGAGTATCGGAGATGGTTCGAGGGATCCCCATCTTCACAGAGGACAATGATAGAATGACCTCTGTTATTGCCTACGTCTACAAGAATCACTCTCTGGCGTTCGTGGGTACCAAGAGTGGCAAGCTGAAAAAGGTAGGATCCTTGGTGAACAGAATTACAGGGCTGGTATTTCCAATGCATTACAATCACGAGTTGTCTGAAGGTCATTATTGCATTTCAGTAATGTATATAACTACATACAGACAGTTGCCTGTAGACAGAGAACAGGTTTCGTCACCAATGGTTTATTATGGATTTGAGGATATGAATGGTTTCTAAGTAACAACAAAATAGGCATTATATTAGATTGACTATATGCACTATAATTAACCAGTATAATTCAAAATAACATGGAATTGCTCTATTCATATGAGATAGCATAACCGTATTGTAGACTGGAAAACCATTGCTTATTTTTCACCAAATTTGGAATTGGGAAGAATAAAAAAACAAAAAACGGAAGAACTGAAGATTTAGGGTAGAATAAATTAACTGGAAAATAATTAGATATAATATTTTTTTCCAGTGTGGCTATTTTCCCTTCAATTTATAATTTCCTTAACAGTTTAATGAATAGAGTCCCGCTATATCCCATTAGCCAATGGCAGCCTAATATTGGACAATGTATCCCTTACATGTGACACATTGTTGTGATCCAAATGTATCATAGAAGTGTCTTTCTGTCGGAAAAGGGCCTAACCCAGTCTGTTTCCTGAAATTAGAAAGAACTCTGATACAAGAGTAGCAAATAAGATTATGGGAAGAGCACATCAAACAAATATGTCTTTCTGGTGTGCCCTTATTTAAAGTACGACACAGACACACTCAAACACTCACACAATAACACAAACTGTTTGCTTTGTTGTTTTATTCACCAATGTCATGATGACACTTTTTTTTTTTTTAAATTAAAACGGTATAAAGGTCCTCCTACACTCATTTTGATAACATCATTAAAAATACCACTAATGCCATACCCTCTGGATACTTCCTTCTCCATCATAACCCAGTTACTGCATAGATCCTTGCATTTAAGTAATAATCTGCTTGAAGTTTGCTTTGTGTTATAACCACACAGAAGTTAATACATCTAAGTATATGCTAAGATATCAAAGGTTATTTTATGAGTATTAAAAAGTTACTGTCACTTCTCAGGATTTTTAATACTGTGTTTACTTATTTCTATATTTCACAAATATGTATTTGTGAGATGTGAAAAAAACATATCGGCTGGATAGGGCAGTGGAAATGTCACTGGGAACACAGCTTCGAATCCCGGTCAAACCACCTTACTTGTATATTGTCCCTCGGCAAGGCACCAAGATATATATATCTGCCTACCTAAAATTATAGGTTGTAAGCTCATTTGGACAGGGCCTTCGACTATCTGCATTCTATAACTGTAAAGGAATATGTTGGCGCTATACTCATGCTAATAATAGCAAAATTAAAATATAGAAATCCACACCTCTTTATACTGCAAATTAGTTCCTCTTGTTGCTCCTGGCAGTCAGAATGGATAAATTATACAGAGGAGGAGAAATTAAACAATCTTTCTATTTCTTCTAATCATTTTCAGTGTCTTTGTCTGGACTGAACTAGATTATGATATAATTTGCTAAAATCATTGATTAATACATTTAAAAGAAAAACATGCATTTTACAAACAAAGGTTTACCCAAATTATATGGGATGTTTTTTAAAATGTTTTTTTTATTCAGTGATGTAAATCCAGAGAAGTGACAGGTCCTCTTTAAGGAATTTTGATCTCTGACTCTATGATACTCGTTTTACTTAAGTCTACCAACACTGGCCCACTGCGGCCTCTACAATGCATGGGCAGCAAGCCACATGCACAGCTTTCCATAAATTCTATGTGATTTCTGAAGACAATTTGGACCAGAAATGAATGTCATGCTTAAATGATAGCAAATAAATGATTGACTGTGTGAATGAATTGTTGTATTTTACAGGGTTGTACGGCTCTGATTTAATGTTGACCTACTTCTGAGACAAATTGAAATAACTACTATCATAAAATAAAAAGAGACCTGCTGTCTAATGAGCAGCTTCCTGTCATGATGTTTATTTCCCATAGATCATAAAGAAAGCATGAAACGTAATTATTAACACTTTCTATGCAGCCATCCCCCAGTATAAACAGCTCTGTCTGCTGACCGGAAGAATCACTCAGAGATGGGTTGCTTTGTTCTATTGTAAAAATCAGATTCATTCCCACTGAATCCATCTCACTATGCTCACTTTGTTTAGGATATTGTCATATTCAATAGTGAAATAACATTTTATGAACCATTTACACTACTTTATCACTATTTACACATGTTTGGAAGTGTGTAGCCAAAACCAATATATGTTTGATGTGCTATTTCAGCATTTCCCCAATTCAGATGAAGTTCTTAGAAAGAAGAAAAATTGAAAAGTGGTCTTGGCTAAGGGCTACTTCCCTACCCAGAATTGCATTATTTCACAGATTGATTGACACCTTTATTTGCAGTATTTAAATATATTTCCAAAAGCTAATGTTACTGAGCAGCTATATTAGTCCAACGATATTGGTGTAAAAAAACAAGTATTCTAGTATCAATTTATATTAATTTAATTCAATTCTAAACAGGCTTTCAGTGCATGTATCTTTCATCAATGGCGGATGCTCTATACTTGATAAAGTAAGGGTCTCCTGAAAGCTTGTCTTTCCAACCTTCTGTTAGTCCAATACAAATACATTACAAGATACTGCAATATCATTTTACCCTTTGAAGTACCAACAAGATGTATGAGATGCGTTTATCACACTTCTAGAACTTAAAGTGCTAAAGGAACACTACAGGCATTATAACCACTGCCGCTACCCAACCCCCCATTTAAAGTGTTTGTTTTAGAACAGTTTTATTTCTTACCTAGGGTCCGCTGGGTGCTGCTCCCCGCCACCACTAGTTCCTATTTAGAGCCGGAAGTTCCCTACCTGAGCTATACCAGGATATATATATATATCTACTGTATATATAAAACATTCTGTGCCCACTGTTGCAATACTGAACTGCATTATTTCTGTTGTCAATCAATGAATTTAGTGAGGGCATTATACTTGTAATTTGCTTGCAAACAGTTCACATTAATGGAGTTCTGTCTTAATTACACTGTTTTGTTTATGGGGGCACCATACGTCCTGTCAATAAGCTTGACCATTCGATCTATAGCATTGTCTTAAGTGGAGAACTTTCAGTCTCCAAGTTTAAAACCACAGCACAAGACATTAAGTCATAGCCGGCTCATTATGAAGGATAATCTTATTAATTTTAGGTGCTGCCATGAAGAATGCATTAGCATTTTAAGGCTGAGAGATGATTTGAGGATAATAGACTTCTTGTCATATACGATAAGGGATGTTGATTCACAGAAAGTGTTACAAGCAGGCTGTTGGAAATCAAAACAGGAAGGTTAATTTAGTTTAATGCTCTTATGTGAATCATTTCTCTGCACCCACAAGTATGTTGTGTATGGGAAATAGTTCAGACTTAGCATAGCAAATCCATAATGCCCAGCTTGCCAGGAAAGGCATGCACATTATTTTCTTTGCGTAGCTAAAACCTATTCCTTTCAGACCTTTTTTTTCTGTATTTTTCTGTAATACAGCACTCTGCAATTCAGGCAGATTAAGAAGTCTTTATGTGTCAATAATTACATTCCTTCTTATTAAGTCCAACATACATACACCCTTCTATATTGAGAAATACTTAGCTCAGATTCATGTGAGTGAGTTTCTATATGATTCTCTTTACAATATACTATTTCTTATGTTTTTCACATAAATATTACAATAAATTAGACTCCTTATCTTCGTGCGGTGACTGTAACTGCACAAATTTATATTTATATAGTGCTGGGGGGCTCAGGGTTATGGGAGTGATCATATGCTTTCTGTTTTTAGTACACATATGTAATTCAGTGTTGTTCTTTTACATGTCAGGATTTTAAACCTTCTGTCATTTACCTGATTCCAGCGCCTATGTTCCTCGGCGCTGGTTCAGGCTCCGCCTCTGCCAATGTTAGCTGGCGGGGTGACCTAATGCGCATGCATGGCGATAGCTGCACTCACATTAGGTCTTCCCTACCATAGGAAAGCATTATGCAAGGCTTTCCTATGGGGTTTTGATTGACGCTGGATGTCCTCATGCACAGTGTGAGGACGTCCAGCGTCAGTTAGGCGACCGAAAGACGCCTAACCACCCAGGAGACCCTCTAGTGGCTGTATGGTAAAGAGCCACTAGAGGTCGAGCTAACCCTTTAAGGTAATTATTGCAGTTTCCTGGAAACTGCAATAATTACCATTGCAGGGTTAAGGGGACTGGGACACAGCACCCAGACCACTTCAATGAGCTGAAGTAGTCTGGGTGCCAATGGTGTCCTTTTAAGGTGGAGCTGCTTAGTTTCAGCTCTTCAATTCATAGAAGAGAGAGATTACAATCTCCCCAGCTTTACTACAAAGTGACCCCCTCCACTTTACCAGGCCCCATATAAAAGTAGAACATTCACCACTTTGATGATAGACCTGATTATCACATGTAAAAGAAAAGATCTATAATTCTGGGCTGCTGTATTTGCTGCATTGACAGATAGCCATTACAGTTTGTAATCTTATTAAACCTGTGAGTGCAAGAATCAGAGAAGGAGGGGTGAAGAACTCTGTGTTAAAGTGATTAATACTAATTTGTGATAACACATGAGAAAAAAATTAAACAGTGTACACAGGGCAGCACAACAAATATAAGATCCAGATTAATAGCCTCCGTTTTGGCATTTCCATATTTCTGATCGCTCAGAGCATCAGCATTTTGGAGAAATGCCCATTTCAATGAACTGTTTGTTTTATTACCTGTAGTTAATCACCATAGCACATATCTGCAATAATCAGAAATGAAACATACCCACATGGGAATAATTCCACGACAGATATGAGCCAAGAAGATGATGATGACCATATAGAATGATGTGTTTACAAAATCAATAGAACTATCAGCAGATACAGGATTTCTGAACGGGTTAAGTCATTCTGTCTTCTATGAAGCATTTGTGGCTAAATTGTATTGCAGTTGCTGATGCTGACTCCCTGTTCTTTGGAAAGTCTTTGTTCAGCTTGGCTGGAGTCCCTACTCTTTTTATTTCCCTTTACAAACCTGGACTTGACTGCAGTGAACATTCTAACAAAGAGAATTGATTAAGCAAATAAACACCAGGAATAGGTAGTGCGAGCTAGCAATACAGGACGCATGCTCTGTGCATTGACATTAGTCTCTTTAAATCGGAGACTCCACATGTGTAGAAGCATACACAGGGTGCACTTACAACATCTATAAAGGCATTCATATACACCTGGTCTAAAATGGCAAATTACCAATAATTACAATGTTTGTGGTTGTGGCTGGATGCGTGATGGGGTTTCGCTATTCTGCAGTTTTATCACCTGCAATGTATCCATTTGTATAAGCTCGTTTGAGTAGGACCGTCTTCACCACTGTCAATACTACTATTCTGTGTCACTCATAATTAAATATCTCTTTGCATAATTGTAAGGAGCTGCAGAAAGCGGTTCTATTGCACAAATGATAATAATAAAAATAATAATACATTATTAAGTGCATTCCAACAAGATCAATATATTACACAAACTCAGCTCTAAACACAAGTGCCATTCTTTACAGACCCAAATATGAGTTCCTGCTGTAAAGCTCTGCTATACCTTAATATATACCAAAGATTATCACACCCTAGAAAAGTGTGAGATTAGTCTAGTCAAGATGGACTTTTAGGGAATTTTAGTAATTTATTCTGTTGTAACAAGAGAAATCAGTATTATGTTCCGGCAAAGGGTGAATTACTTAAGCTGTGTATATTGCATTTTCATAAAATGGATTTATCGCCAAAATAACTATCTAGGTAATGTTAACATTTTAAACAGATTCAGCAGCTTTCAGATCCTTTTTATTGAGATGTTTCTATTTACTTTATATGTCTCTACTATAGGAATCTTACTCCAACAATTTGTTGCTTGTTGTGAATTCTATAATGTTTTTGCTAGAGCACGGCTCCAGATAGATATCAAGCACCATAGCAACTCCTAGGTTATGGTACAAAGATGTCCCCAGTCACTGTATCCCCTGCACACATTGGTTTACAACTCTAGTGTTTTGCTGCTGCTGGAAATATCATCTACTGCTAATTCAGTTATGATTAAAATTGTGTAGAATTCTATATGTTGTCATTATGTATGTGGTCCTGTGCGCCAGCCACCATTAACTATTGGTAGCAGCTGATTTGGATTGAATGTCAGGTCATTGCAATAGGAAATTGTTATGATGTAAAGCATATACGGAAGACCAAAAAAATCCACATATACAGGCACATGCTCTTCCCAGGAGGGTGAAAGACCTGACTGACACACTCTCTACTTTGTTGCTCTGCAATGGAATCAGTGTAGTCATAAAAAGTTTTACAACCATGCAAGATGAGAGAAATTGGGAGAGAGGTAAGCAGCCTCCTGCTAACAGCTTGCACATGGCTGTCATGTGTTACGTGCCCCACGGGAACAGTGAAAGGTGTAGGGTTTCTGAGACTCTATATATATTTAGGAATCAAGCATTGCACTTCAATAGGCAGGGATCTCTGTGTGCGGCTGCAATTAACAGCAACCTACAATCTCGTTCTGACAAATTAGAACATTTTCATGAGCTCATTTTTTATAAACTGTCGCTCCTGTTAGAAAAGGGTAGATGGGGGTGGTGAGGGAGTGTCACAGTCAGAAGCAGACTTGAACGTATCTGAGCAAAAAAAAAAAAAAATATAGCTGCACAAGCAGACATCAGATACTTTATCTTCTGGGTTCAACATGTGCAGCAATTTCAATGCAGTACATGTAATGCTGCGATACTCTACTGTGCGGCAGAATATGTATACAGCGTGGCTGACTCTACTTAGGGAGGCTTAAACACTAGCCCGCACCATAACCCTAACCCTAAATCTAGCCCTAGCCCCAAATATATCAAGATAGATAAAATATATGTAACAATGAGAAATATTTTAAGGGATTCTGGATTCATTCTATTTTCTGCCATGTGCTTTAACAGTATTACCTGAAATAAGTGTCAGGGATACAAATGCCCACCTTGCAATGTGAGGGCTCAAAGTTGAAGTTTCCACCCTGCTGGCATGCCTATTTGACTAAAATCGATTATCTCAGGCAATCCAATGCTTTTTCATTGGAAAACATTAGGAGGCTAGTGCGCATATGCTGCAAAAACACTGCACTGCGCCGATCAGATGGTCAGTATCAGACCATGTGATAGAGGTATTAAAACCCTGCAATGTAAACATTGGTGTTCCTACATAATGGCAATGTTTCAGCTGCAGAGTTAAAACTAGAGGGACAATTCACCCAGCACCCTTTGTTGAGAGGAAGTGATCTGGGTGCCTTTAGAGCTACTTTAACCGTATTTACCTAATTGGACACTGTGAATTGTAGAATACCAAGATCTTAGTCTTCATGACATACATGTCCAGGGCTAAACAGCACTGATGTGATTTGCATTCCAAAGCGGTAGCTGCGATTTGGTGCACAAGACATACAGGTACTCTCACAGACAAGATAAAGAATACCTGCACTGACGTTTACAAATTTGATAGTATTATTTTTTTACAAATCGCTTCAATTCTAAGTGAGAGATTTATTGTACACAGGGACAGAGGACCTCTTTGCACCATCACTAACTAGGTTAGCAAGCGTGAGCACAGGTAGTTGTGGTGGCTAATGTGTATTATTTTCATAACACAATATATATCTTCAGGAAAAATAAGTGCATAGTATCCATGTGTTCCTATTTAGGAGGGACAATCCCTATTTTGGGCCCCAACCCCTCTTTTCTATCCTACTGTCAACTCTTTTATAGAAGCTGAGTTTATAACAGAGCTCCACAGCAATAATACTCACAGTAATGTGTCTTTAAATGTGTTTAGAAATCAGTCTGTGTAAGTATGATACCTTGTTCTAAATGATATTTTAGCTATATAAATTGTTTCTAATAAGTCTCCTAGAATTTCTCATCAACTGGCCAAACCTCCACTCATACCCCTAAAATGAAAGTGCCCCCTTTGTCAATTTGACATCCTGGGAGGTATGTAACAGAATAAGTTAGAGAATGTGAACGTTTCACACAAACCGTGAAATATAACAATTACAGATATAGTGACTCTATTACTAATATCTTAAGTTTATCTGTAAATTAAAGTTTAATTTGTGCCATTTTAAAGGATGACTATAGGGTCAGGAACACAAACATGTATTCCTGACCCTATAGTGTTAAAACCACCATCCAGTCCCCCTGGGCCCCTCATGCCTCCATAAATATAGCAAAATCTTACTATATTCAAGCCTGAAGCTGTAGCTCTGCATGCTGTTTGCCTCAGAAAAACAAGCAGTCTGCTGACATCATCAGAAGTGGTAGCCTGATCCAATCACAATGCTTCCCCATAGGAATGGCTGAGACTGACAAAGAGGCAGATCAGGGGCAGAGCCAGCATGATTCAAACACAGACCTGGCCAATAAGCATCTCCTCATAGAGATGAATTGAATCAATGTATCTCTATGAGGAAAGTTCAGTGTCTGCATGCAGAGGGAGGAGATACTGAATTTCTGGATGCGTTTTAGGCAGCCATTACCCAGGAAGGATCTCTAACAGCTATCTGAGGAGTGGCCAGTGAAGTTATCACTAGGCTGTAATGTAAACACTGCATTTTCTTTGAAACAAGCAGTGTTTACAGCAAAAAGCCTGAAGGTAATGATTCTACTCACCAGAACAAATTCAATAGGCTGTAGTTGTTCTAGTGACTGTAGTGTCCCTTTAAGCCTTCCGAAGAACTTTTAGCAGTGTATTCCTGCTTTCTGAAATCCCAGCCAGAATCAAAGCATAATTGAACTAAATTATGAATATGAAAATAAACACTATTGTCAGTGGGCTCTTATCACTGACACACAGTCCAGCTGAAAAGTCCAGTACCTGCGTGTTGGTCAGAAAATTGCAGTTGATAGGTTGTTTGTTGTTGTTTTGTTTTTGTATTGTTTTTATTTTTCATTGTGAATGACAAAGTTGCTATTGAAATGGTCTGTGTTAATGTAATTAACTTTTCGTTCGTGAGATATTAATACTGAGACATCAAGCCTCTGTGCTGCAGTTTTCACCATGTGCCTCTAACTAGATTCATTCTTAGCCTGTGCATTTCACCCTGATGTGCTTTACAATGTGGAACTATTCCTTTTCAAGAACACAGCCCAGCAATCCATTATTCTTCTACAACTACATTAACACTTTGCTTCAACTGCATTGTCCAAGAGTCAGATCCATGGCAACATGTTCTCTTTAGGTAATCAGTTTAGCTTTAATTCCGCAGCTCCAGGTCTCAAATGATGACAAAGTGATCCAATTTAACTGTCAGGCACTTCCTCTGATACCCATGTGGAAGGGCTGCTGATTGTATGTGACATTGTGAATGTGCATTAACCCCTTCACTGCCGGATAACAGAGCCAAGTAGTTTTAACTAATTAAGCCTGCCTATTTATTTCTGTGTCACTCACTGACTCCATTAATGTTGTTTCTTATACATCTTAATTTAATTTGTAGTTGAGCCAGAACTTGCATATAATTAAAGTACTGCTATTGGTTACATAATAGAAAGACCAGTGTTTTTCCTTATTCTGTTGATAACTAAATAAATCCAGCATTTATACACTGCATGACATGTACACTTTTAACAATGTCACGTGTAATACCAAAAATATGGTATTTGCTAAGTATACCTTTAGTGGCACACGTTTGAATCTTGAAGTGCAAGAGGCAAATTGCAGAGGGTTAAATCGATGAATGTATTAGCTCATCTTGCTATAAATAAAAGGCGAGACAAAATGATTGGAGAGGTGGCTTGAAAAACACAATGTATTTTGTTTCATTTGATGCACCATTCTAACTGACTCAGTTCCTTCCCAATAGACTATCATTAGCATATTTGATTAAACTTCCTACTTATCAGTGAGTAGGAATAACATAAAGACTGAGATAAAACGCCAGTGTCTGGGTGCGTGCTGCGTCTTCTTATCCGCTGATCTGTTTATCCTTGGCTTATTGTTGACTTTCTCAACGGGTATTTCATCTCATTTATTTCATTTTCTTTTACTTTTTTTTTTTATCAAGTTTACTATTTTCCCAATAGGGTGTTATTTTAGCATTTGGATAACACAGGCCACATTTATTTTGGTAACGCATGAAATGTACTCACACTGCAAGAGTCTGCTCAAATTGCAAGAAAATGGCCTACCACTGTTCGCTTAAAGGGTTAAGTGAAATCAGCACAAAGGATTTTATTTTCATTGTTTTAACAATTTGCATAATGCCATATTATGCACAACGTAACCATTCTTTTTATATATATATATATATATATATATATATATATATATATATATATATATATATATAATCAAACCAGGAATAATTGGGTTGCACTCACGGTCTTGGATAAAAAGTTATAAATTTATTCCATAAATTGATGCAAAATCGACGTTTCGGTCCTCTCAGGGATCTTCCTCAGGATCAAATGGATCAAATTTATTTTTTGAGCAAGAGTGCATGGACTATTCCATTTTTTGTATATATATATATATATATATATATATATATATATATATATATATATATATGTATAAAGCAAGAAACCAGCACAAAATTAGATTTGTTAAAAATCAACTGTGTTCAATCTGTGTTGCTGTGTTGATTACAAGTCAATTTTCTATTTCTGTAACAAAACAAAAAAAGCCATTAATACTAATTACTCATACTAATCTTCTCTAAGTCATGAATTTAAATTTGAATTGCGAAATTTCAATTAAAGTAGCCAAGCTCTGACTATAAATTGAGTTGGGAAATTTTTTCAGATCTGCTGTTGTCACCGAACTTTCGCAATTCAGTTTTCAATTCGCTATAGTTCAGAGTTCAATGAATAAACCCACAAAATGAATTACTAAGTGGTGAAAAACACAGTATTTCATGTCTAACATTGTTGCTAAAATTATGTGGTTTTGCCCATTTCCTTTGGTACATATTTGTTGAGGTTCTTTGAAAGATTTTTAGTCCCACTGGAAAAGGTGTCAAATTCCTACACACAGTTTAATTATTTCTGCTTATTATAACACACCTTTACCATATGTTTACATCCACTTCACACCAATTTTGGACTCTTTAAAAAGAAGAACATAATAGATTCTCGTTCCCTACTCCAATTTCCCCAGTATAGAGCATGTTTATCATCTTAAAAAACAACACCATAAAGATTAGCAGCGATGGCTAATCTTTATTGTGTCGATGTTTGTGTATTGTATTTTCCCATGATGCTCTCCAGCACTCCTTCAGAATTATGGGAATTGTAGCACACAAATGACACTGCTCTCAAGAGTGAAATCTCTGAACTCTTTCATAATGAATCATTTTTATTATTTTTGTCATTAGAACTAATCTTGACAGCACACCAATTTTATGTAGTAAAATAAAAAAAATAAACATTTATTTCACAATTTAGCAACTTTCAAAAGGTATTGTTTTATTTGTTCATACATATGCACTAATTTGCCTTTATTTCTATTTTTTTATTCAGGTCTTGCACTTTTTACACATACTGCATTACATAAAGGTTATTTTTAGAAAACAGTTCCATGTTATATATGTGTTTGTTTATGTATACTATATATAAAGGAAATGATGAATGAGGTGAATATCATCTCACCTCTTCCAGTTTTCCAGTTATCACCATGCTATACTGTGCGTCTGAGCTAGGGATTTATTTAAGTAACATATTTAAATTACAGTAAGTTTTTATAAGTATTACTGGATATAATTAGATATTGCAACTTAAAATATCTACAGAAGACATTGCAACTGGAGTGTGTGTGCCAATTACCATGGCGGAATACCAGTGATGTTCTGACAACCTGCTGAGCTGGAAATAGGGCTCCAAATGATGTCAGACTGTAACCAGTGTAATAGGTAGAAAGCTGCGTATAACTAATTTAATTGGTGTAAACACCTAAAGTTGTTGATTCACTAAAAAAAGAGTGAGTAATGGTGAGATGACAACCACTTTTACTAAATACTTTTAGACCACTTAGCCAAGTTGCATAAATACCAAGAGTCCAAAGTTAGGCAGGACAGTCTCGAATTTGATGTCCTGTCCATCCAACTCAGGTCTGGTCTCTGTTGTGCCTTCTTCTGTAGACATTAGAAACCAAGTCCCCAAATACAGGGCCGGTGCTACCATAAGGCGGCAGTGGCGGCCGCCTCAGGGCGCACTGACCCGAGGGGCGCAAAGATGTCCGAGTGACCGGCGGGACCACCGAGAACTCTGTTCCTTGCACTCAGCAATGCCATGGCAGTAACTTACCAAGCTGGCTGGTTGTGTGATGGGGGGAAAAACATACAGCCACTGAGGTAGGGGGGTGGAGCAGCGAGGAGCAACTGCGGCCCATCTCTTCATGAGCTAAAGGCCGCTGGGATACGTGACATCATATCCCGGTGGCCAACTGCTGTGGAGAGCGGATGGAAGCTACTATAGTGCAGCAACACCTGGGGACCTCTATTTAGAAATTATAAGAAACAGTAAGTCTGTGTGTGTATGCGTTGATGTATTTAAGAGTCAGTGTGTGTGTGTGTGTTAGAGCCACTGTGTGTGTGTGTGTGTATAAGCTGTATGTGTGTGTGTTAGAGCTAGTGTGTGTGTGTAAGAGTCAGGGTGTTTGTGTGTGTGTGTAAGAGTCAGGGTGTGTGTTTGAGTCATTGTGTGTGTTTAAGAGTCAGTGCGTGTTTATGTAAAGGCAATGTATGTGTGTAAGAGCCAGTGTGTAAGAGCCAGTGTGTGTGTGTAAGAGTGAGTGTGTTTCTCTGTGTGTAAGAGCCAGTGAGTGTGTGACACAAGGGGGTAAAGAGACCACAAAATTAGGATGAAGACACAAAAACATGAAAAGAATGCCAAACAGGAGATACAATATACAAAAAGGTGTCAAGATGCACAAAAGGGGCAAAAGAATGGGTAAGAGGGGCAAAAGGAGGGATATTAGACAGACAGTTGAAAAAAACATTTTGGGGTAGCAAAATGTGTCTTCGCCTGTGTAGACAGAAGTCTTTGCACCGGCCTGCCCAAATAGCACATTATTCAATGCTTTTGTGCTGTGCAATGTGCATTCAGTTTATGAGCTGAGCACTATGGAATTGCTTTGTTAGTGTGCATCCTTGAAAGGGGATGGCCAATAGTGGCTGCCAGTCTGCTTGAACTGCATTGCTGATTGACTAACTGGCTCCCTTTCTGAGTGGACCCTACCCATTTATACCCTTTGCACATCACCTCTTTCCAATCACAAATTTGTATCTTACAATGTTGGGCAGTATGAAGTTTGAAAAAAATAAATGTTTTATTTCGGTGTTACATTTTTTTAAACTGGTTAACTCATCACAAATAGCTATTAAATGATATGCCCCAAGCTGAGATTTACGTATGACCTATTTTCTTTCTATTTATCTGCCCATTTTTCCATGCATCCACCTGCCTATACGTCCATCCATCTTGAATTTGTCATTAGAAAGCCATACCTCTAAATTTTCAAATGTAATTATTTTACGTGAATTGCAAAATAGCTGGTTACCGATGAAGCGCGGTCGGTTCCTAAGCTCTATAGCCATCTTCCTTATCTTCCCACTAAAAACAGAAACAGATTTGTTTGTCAGAGGGAATAACAGGAAGTATTTCAGCAACTCTACTAGCAGATGCACTTGCAATAACACCGAACGCAAGCCCCTTCTGTCTCTGTAAGCTCTTCCTCCTAATAATCTGATTGCAAGATCTGTAGGGCAGACCTTAAGACCATGTGTTAGTGATATGTCTGAAGATCATCCAAAATAGAGATCTGTGCAAGTCTGTATGTGCATAGTTAATTTTGCAAGCTATGCTCCAGTAGATAGACTTTATAAAATGTGTGGATTTTCAGGCATTACAAAAAAAAAAATAAGCATACATTTCTATGGAGTCTTTACAGTCTCACATCTTAGTTGTGATGTGGAATAGATCAAGTAGAGAGTAAATTAAGGGGTTAATGGAAGCTGTGCTTATGACATGCCAAGATACCCTATTGAGAGTCTGGTGAATGTGTGAAACTGCAGAGAGCTCAGCTGATGGCAGAGAGATGTCAAATGGGGCACGCAACTTCTGTGTCAGAATCCTTTAAACAATGTGAAAATGTCCCATTCTTCTCATTACAGCTCTCCAAATCTCACTTATAATGCACAATACATATGTTTGCTATGTTATTTAGAAGACTTAAGTGGTACTGTCACCCCCTGAAGAATAGTATTTTATAAAGATAAAATCTTTATGAAATACTCATAGTGACTGTGTTGAAATTTCATTCAAATTCCAACCCAGTCAAAAGATATACTGAGACCTAAGTAGGGACTGTCTCGCTGGATTCTCCATAGACCTTTGTGCTGTACCCTCACATGCGCAATAGAACAGAGGTGATGGCAGAAAAGGACCAGCCAGCAGAAGATGGCAGTGCCAGCGAGGGACAGGTTCAGGTAAGTAAATCTCACTTGTCACCCAAACCCCTGGACAACCAGTAGCAATGTCACCGTCAGGGGTCTTGGCAAATTGGCAATGTCACTTTAGTTGTGACATTCTTGTGTATGAAAGTGGAAAAAATCAAAACAGGACACACAAAAAAAACATAAATCACAATGCTTATTTTTCCACTAACCATTTAACTATTACTGTTTGGTGGTTAAATATAGTTAAATATTTAACAAGTTCAAATTTGCCTTAAAGGGACTCTCCAGTGCCAGGAAAACAAACCCGGTTTCCTGGCACTGCAGGATCCTGCAGTGCCCCCCTCCCTTCCACTGCCCATCCCATGTTGCTGAAGGGGTTAGGCGCTGGGTCAGGCTCCGCCCACGCTCCCCCCCGCCGACGTCAGCCGGCAGGGGAGACCTAATGCGCATGTGCGGCAATGGCCGCACGCACACATTAGACCTCCCCATTGGAAAGCATTCGATGTTGGAGGACCTCATGCATAGCGTGAGGACGTCCAGCGTCATTTAAAACACTTTTTGTGTTCTAAGAAGAAGTCTGATAGACAGCCACTAGAGGAGGACTTAATCCTGCAATAATTACACTTGCAGGGTTAAGAGTTGTGGGAGTTAGCACCCAGACCACTCCAATGAGCAGAAGTGGTCTGGGTGCCTGGAGTGTCACTTTAACTTCAGTTTGCTTTGAAAAAATTCCTAATGCCAATTTGCGACTTTAAAAAGAAAATCTTCCACGTTCTAAAAGTTGTCAGAATCCTCTATGGATAAAACTTTTAAAGTACCCGTCTAGATAAATATAACAAGGTGCCACTTTTCTGGGGGAACTCTGTAATTCAGAGAGGCACTAACAGCAGATGCTATCTAGGAATCCTACCTTCGATACCAAAATACATAATAAACAAACAAGCAAAAACTGTAATCTAGGAAACCTTAATTACTGCACCCAAAAACGATCTCATAAGAACACTATATAAGAATTTCATAAGTAAAGTTTCAAAAACCTTTGGGTAAGATTATTATTTTTTTTTAAAGGAGGTGCTATCCTAATTGAGATGTCTTTTCTGCAGGAAGTGGCTGAAATATTTTAGCTAATCCATATTAAGAGTACGTGCACACATGTGATATCACACACATCCTTTGCAGCATTTGGCTAGTGGACTAGGAATGAATGTGTGTTGCTTGCGCTTTTGAAGTCAAGATTGAAATAGTTCCTATTCATTTGTATGGAAGCCCTTGCAGCTGTGCACTCTATATGTGATTCTATCTATATGGCAAACCACCAGACTATTGTGAATTAACCATGAAATAAATTAAAGTTGCCTCTGATTAAAATACATAGTGTTACTAAAAAAAAAATTACTAATAGTCAGCAGTTGTTTCTTAAGACTTAACAGCTAATATATGTGCATTGCTTTAATTCAATACATTACTTGTAAAATTTGCATTCCATTTGAAAGAACCTGTACATCTGTTCCTGGGGGAAATTAGTATCAGCTCGCAGAGAAGTGTTACGTTGAACAACCAATAGAAGCCTCCCAATCACAGCTTAACTCGTTTTATTAGAAGAGAAAAGAGTAAACTGTCAGACACCCCAGATAGTGCAAATCAGATTAGATGGAATGGTTTGAGACTGTAAAATGTGTGAACTACAGGGTCTATCACCCTATTGTTCTGCTCAGTGTGGTACAATGTGTATTTTGGTTTAAAATGTGAATTATAACGATACCCTACTAAATGAAAGGTTTTAGTAATCTGGAATCAGGTACTAATAAGAAAACAATTCTAATTATTACATTTTTTTCTGATTGATTTTATTTACCAAATATAAATTTATTATGGCGAGCTTTCTGCGCACTTTGCGTCTGCGATTTATGCATATACTGATAACTGCTAGGAATAGGTAGGAGTACATCACAATACTGAAATATAAACACACTAATTATTGGTTAAGAATATTGGGGTAACATGTAAAAACGGGGCTATGACTAACAAATCTTGATTTCAGATACAGATTTAACTTTATTGTCATTGTACCATGTACAAACATGGGCAATGAAACACAGTGGTTGTATTTTTGCCTTCGTGTCTGAACGATATTTGTAAAAACGTCTGAATGTCTTTCATACACGACACAACTGCCACATTTGATTTTCTCATTAAAACTTAGTTTTCGTATCATGAGTTTTTATGCAGCTCAAACGATATAAGGCACAAGACAGTGAAGAATTGTAGTGCAATTATTAGATGGAAAAATGGGCTATTAAAATGTTTCACTTTGTGATCGCTTTGTTTCTTGTCCCCTGTTTCTGTGGATATGGCTACGTTTATGGACTAAATTACAGTGATTGCAGCCTGCAGGAGAAGTGTTTGTCTATTTCCTTGTCATATTACTGTCAATTTTTGGTTGGTTACTAGGCAAGTAACCCCCATATTGGGCTCTCGAGGAGTTTCTGGCTCTCGTAACTGAACTTCAGCTAATGAGAAATTGATGCTCTCTCTTGAGAGGTTACAAGAAAGGCCAGCAGAAATCTCTCTATATTAATTTTTTGCACCTTTCATATGAAATCTAATTAAAGCTGTGACCTAGCGGTTTGCAAATCTTTTTGTGTTTGCGGCTCTTGTCATATTGATGAGGATGGAATGGATATACCAGGGCAGGCATCAGAGCTATGGCGGAGACTCCAATATGCTCTAGACATGCAATCAATGGCCCCAGTGCTTGGTTACTTGTCTGTGATTTTATCTTAGAATGGTAGATCACACACCTTGGGAGATACTGGGAAGAAATAAAAGCCTTTCTGTGTACTTTATGGCGTGTGTCTCGAAGCCTGAGATATTGGTTACACACTGGCAGCTACTCCCTATCCTCGCATGTAACCCTAATATGCATCTGGCATTAGAGGACTTGGGGGCGACACATTAACTATTTACACTTCCTGTAGTCCTGCGACGGATGATAGTATTATGGGGTTTATTCAGTAAATAGTATGAAGTAATAAACCCAGTAATGAGTTGCAGAATTTGGGACATAATAATTAAGCTGAAAATGTTCTCCTACTTGGCTATTTTTAAACTAACTTCACCCATGTTTTCCACACACATTGATCAATACACATTGCCTTAAAGGAGCACTATAGTGTCTGCAATGAAAACATGTATTCCTGACAGTATAGTACTTAGCTCAGTGGCACCCCTCAGATTTCTCATGCCGTGCTGGTCATGCTGCGGCTGGCCCCTCCTCCTTGGCTGACACCATCAATCTTGATGATCTCAACCAATTCAATGCTTTCCCATAGGAAAGTATTGGGAGACTACTGTGCATGCATGGCAAAATGCCACACTGTGCCAATCAGCATCTCCTCAGAGACATGTGGATTGGATTAGTGCATGTCTATGGGGAACATTCAGCATCTCCATGCAGAACGTGGAGAAGCTGAACGCGAATACTGCACACTGTGCAGCACTGGACTAGGAAGCAGCTCTAGTGGCCATCTAAGTGACTGTTACTACAGGTGTTCCTAGTCAGCAATGTAAAACATGCCTATTCTCTGAAAAGGTAGTGTTTACTTTGAAAAGCTTGCAGGGACATGCTATAGACACCAGAACCATTAATAAGCTGTAGTGGTTCTGGTGACTACGGTGTCCCTTTAAGTACACCCTCTTTTTCAGAGAGATTATATTATGCCTAATGCTGTTCAGGGTTAATAGAAAAATATTTGTAAATTAGAAATACATAATTCTATAAATCTGTTCACACACAGTTCTCTTATCAGATAGTAAGGGTTATTTACTGACCTTTAGATTGTATCAAATTGAAATATGAAACATTTTTTTTTAGATGAGATGGAGATATTTTCCATTTCATCTATAGTCACAGTTTGGTTATTTTAGCATATATTTGGTTCATTCACAACAATTTTTAGTTTAGTGAATAACCTTCATTGTGTAATTCTGAGCGATGAGTGCTAGGTAATGATGTACTAACAGGCTTGGAAAACTGAATGCTTTATTTTAACCTCTTTCCCCCATTTTTTTATTGCACAAAGGGTCTTTTCATGCATTTAAATAATAATGATAAATCTGAGGCATTTAAAGAGAGAGAAAGGTGAAAAAATGCACAAATTACAACCGGTAGACTGAAATACCTACTTAATATTTCAAGTGGGATTTTATTGTAGCACTGCGGGGGTGAACATTCTTTTTGCTTTAATGAAAGGGACACAGATTTAGTGGTGCACTATTTGCTCTTTCTGAAAGGGATATAGTATGTGGCATAATTTTTAATTGTGCATATCAAACACTCTGTAGAAGAAATGTTGTGTGTATAATAGTTCATTACATCTCAGTGAATTTAACCTCTGACATCCTAGAAGGGATGGTTTGCCAAAAGAATTGGTCGTTATTCACAAATACCATTCTATATAATGATACACACAGACATATATTATATATATATATAGCATAATTTTAAATGTCCTTGTCCTGGGTGGAGGACCAAAATGTTTCATTTTTTAAAAATAGATTTATTTTATTTTTTCAAGACCCTTTAAATGCTGGATATTTCTAGGATATTATATGTGTGGCAGAACTACCGCGGTCGCAGGAGTCGCAGCTGCGACTGGGCCCATCACTCCAGGGGGCCCAGCCGCCCTGCGGATCCCTGCGACCACGGTGCCCGCTGCCATGTGTTGTGGCCCCGGTATAAACGCCGGGGCCGCACGTTAAGGGGCCCATCGGGTGGCCCATGCTGTAAGGCTATGGATTTGCAGGTGGCCCGGTCAGCGCTGTGGCGCTTTAATAGCGCGACCGGGCCCCCCATGAGGACATCAAACGCTGGGAGGAATTGACTGCCCTGTCACTCCTCCCAGCTTCCAACGGGAGCCGCGCGGGAGGAAGGAAAAGAGGGAGTCAAAGTGGGACCTCAGACTCCCATCAAGCTGAGCCACCACTGGACCCCAGGGAAGTCACTCTCCTGCATCTAAAAGGTAGGAAACAGGAGGGTGACTAAAATATTTTTTATATGTGTGTGTTAGTCTGTATGAATGTTTCTCTGTATGTGTGTCTGTATGTATGTGTGTGTGTATGTCTGTCTGTGTGTGTGTTTGTGTGTGTGTCTGTGTGTGTGTTTGTGTGTGTGTGTGTGTGTGTGTTTGTGTGTGTGTGTATGTGTATGCGAGTGTGTGTCTCTGTATATGTGTGTGTCTATGTGTGTGTCTGCATGTGTGTTGGGGGGCCAGGGCAATTTTTGCACTAGGGCCCATGGTTTCTAGTTACGCCTCTGGTGTGTGTGTGTGTATATATTTATCTTGTGTTTATGTACAACATATATTATATGTTGTACCTAAGTATATGTATTTTATACATACATTGGTATCCTGTGTATTGTGTCACTGGCACTGCCCAAAACGGGCAGGCTCAACACCCAATATATTAGTAGGACAGCCTGGCATGAATGTATGCTAGGTTGCCTGCCAATCAATTGGACGTAGAGATACTTTTTAAATTTAGGGGTGTAAGTGAGGGTGTGGCCAGGGTTGTGGCAGTTTTGAAAAGTCAGAATGGCAGAAAAGGAACCTTAAAGGGACACTATCGTCACCCAGACCACTTCAGCTCAATGAAGTGGTCTGGGTGCCAGGTCCCTCAGGTTTTAATCCTTCAGATGCAAACATAACTATGTTTACTTTGCAGGGTTAATCCAGCCTCTAGTGGCTGTCTCACTGACAGCCGCTAGAGGCGCATCTGTGACGCTGGAGGCACATTTGCCTCCATCGCGCAGAGCGTCCATAGGAAAGCATTGAGAAATGCTTTCCTATGGACACTTTGAATGCGCGCGCGGCCCTTGCTGCACATGCGCATTCGGCTCCGCTGGTGTCGGACGGGGGAGCTGACATGGGGGCACCCTCAGGGCACTATAGTGTCAGGAAAACCGCTTTATTTTCTTGACACTATAGTGATCCTTTAACATTTCTCTGTTACTGTATTCCTGTGCAGTGATTAGCAAATATTACTGCAGTTATAAAACTGTTCCTTCTTCCTCTGACGTTAACTTGCTCATTTTATTTTTCCCCTTGTATGCCATCCACATTTTTCTGTCTTGAGCACCGCTCAACAAGGCTGTACAAGGCTGTTTTCCCAGAACTGGGCTGTCAATGAACTGGTACTAGTTGCAATATGGTTGCTCTCAGTTTTCTCAGAATGTCCACTCATCTAGTCTGCCAGTCATGGATTTATAAGGTCAGACACCAGCGACCATTAATGAAAGGCTTCTAGTGGTGTCTCTGCCTGTTCTGGGAGGGGACTGTCTATTGTGCAGTGTGCCCATGTAAGTGCAGCAGTTTGGGAATTTTAAAGATTTTTTCTTTCATTCTCTCTTTTTTTTTCTATGAGTATTATTTTGAAGCATTATCTACATAATGCATTAGACTATAAGTCACACCCAGCCTTGATTATCTCTTTAACAAGTGTATCTTTTCTGCACTTCCACTCTTTTAAATAACATAATTTTCATTTGTGAGAAAGCATTGAAAAGCTGTGGATGAATACATATGTAAATTCCTGGTTTAACAAGTAATGTTCCTGCACTAACAATTCAATCCAGACTTCCGTTCCTTGTTGCCATTTAAGTGATGAGTGCTGTGTTAATGCCATTGACATCCTCATGCATTTTATACAGCTTGATTTAGCAAAGAGGTAGAGAAATATTTTTGGATTCCAGCACCAGAGAGACATTTTCTATTCAGCACTCAAAAATATTGAGCATAGGTTTATTAAGTTAGAAGCTACGGTAATATAATACATGAAACAGCAAGGTATAAACTACATATATATATATATATAAAATCAGTAATGTATCAGCCCAACTATTGTATTAATGCATAAAAAAATCACATTTGTTTAGTATCATATGCAGAGGTATTGCCAGATTCCCAATGTAGCCCAAAATAACCCAAAATAAAACCTCATGACCCCCTTCCCAATTATACTCCATAAACATGTAAATTTCTCCCCTTGACCCTATTGGACCTTACTAGCAAAATAATGTACATACTTTATATAGACACATGTTGGCAAAGTAGCAAACAAACTAGGTGGAACATTTTATAATAGAATTATTAAATTAATTCACATTAATGTCCATAAATCAAGCAAATTACCGTACATATAAACTAAAACATAACCAAGCAAGGACAACTATCTATGTGGTGTTCACTGGCATACTAGCTCTTTCTTATCATTTGTTCCCCTTTTTCTCAATATTCCCAATTTTGTATTTTCTATCACCCCTTTTCCAGACTTTTGAAAGCCACTCTTACTTTCTACCAAGCTTTTCTATCCCTTGATGATTTTGTGGATGAGTTTGTTTGAACCTTGTAACTCTAGCACACTCAGACGTCCATCAACAATTCTGCTTTTTATTTGTAACTTGCTCTTTTCCTATTTGTCTGTGGAGCCTCAGTCTACTTTTGCTTCTAGTTTTCCCATTTTGAACCTTCCATTTCTTGCTCCATATAAAACAAGACACTCTAAGCACCAAAAACTAGTAGTTTTAGATGTTGTCTTTTTTGTTTGGCTATCTAAAAGATAGTGGTTTCTGAGAAATGGCAGATATCATACCTTTTATAGTGGATCAGCAACCTCTAGCATGAGGTGCCTTAACTTAGCACAACACTCAAAGCTGCCAGACTCAGTTGGTGAGATCTAAGGATATCTTCTGGGGCTGACCTACCAGGGATCCCAGTTGGACATCTTTAGATATCTGCTAGTGCCAACTAAACATTCGTCACAAGCAATGATTGTAGTAGGTGGTGAGGGACAGTCCTTAATTTACTTATTGCAGAGAGCTTGTACCATGCCAGCCTGGTCCTCAATGAACTCCTAAGACATCACAACCACAGCCAGACATACAGAAGAAACCTCCCCTACATGCAAATAGTACAAACAGCTCACACTGAAAACACCACTGACAACCCAGATATTTGCTTACATCCCCACAAGCAGCCTCCTACAAGCAATACCCGTATATTTACATTACACCACAGATCCAATATGACAAATCACCCACACACAATCCCACACGCAGAATTCAGAACTCACACCCACACACATAGCATGATACACACACAATACCGCAAACCGCTCACACACAAATACAAAATAAAATAGCCCACATAATCAAAAATACAACCCTACAAAGCAAAGCACACATACACAACCATAACAGAACATGGCAACATTTACACGTGTTAATTTAAAAAACAAAATTAAATATAGGACTGGCACGCCAAGGGGCTTGACACAGTATTACTAAAAGGTTGCCCACCTCTGCTCTAGAGGCTGTCTATTTGAACTCTGTTTTTCTCGACTCACTTTTTCACCTGGTCTTCACCCTTACAGTTTGATTCTACTGTTTTTCTCTGCTGTTCTGTTGATCTCCATCCGGTCCTTTTAGCCCTTTGGCTTTGGTTTAATCTTTCATTATTAAACCTTCCAGGGCAGAAACATATGAAGAGGTTTTTTAAAGTTCATGTTACACTAGAATTAGTGAAAATTAATAATATATCGTAAGTGCTAACTCCATTAGGTACTTGTATCTCTTTGGATAACTGCTGGGTGGCTGCTTCATGCTCTAATCTGTCTATTGTCACTACAGCATTAACTATGCTTATGAATGGAGTGATATTTCAAAGCATGTTAGAGACACATTCCACTGAAGGGGTAAGGAGTCCCCTGAAAACATCTCTGGTTTCAGACTCTAAGGCCTCCTACCTAGAAATGCTTCTATGGGTATTTATTCTTAATAATAGTGCCCATAGGTACAATGATACACACACTATGGGTGAAAGAGTGTTGCCTAAAGGTGGCCGAGTATCATGGATAATGTATTTCGCGACCATCTCCAGTTGATGGATTTAGCCATTATTAATGAGGGATATCCAGCTGAAAAAAACCCATTGAATCTACAGCTTGGACTCTGCTTACCTGCCAATACTGCACTAAGCAGGTAAAACCTAGGAGACTGGATGGGTTAACATTCACCTATCCACGGAATAATGCAACATAGGGTTGAGAGGTTGCCCAGTGTAACTGCTCTGGTATGATGTCAGGTGCCTGCCAGACTCACTGTGAACAAACACCAGGGATGCTCTTCATGACAGTATGAAATAGACACTCAACAACCTCCACACCAGGGGAGACCCTGGGGAGACTCAGTACTAACTATGAATGGATAGCAGTTTCCTACTGACAGACAGAGAGGCTGGCTACGCTCTCTTTTTCAAAGGAAAAACAAGGAGACAGACACTCTTTTCTAGCATGTAACTTCAAACATACATTGTAAAAGCAAACCGTGTGTTTACCTGGCGTTTAGCAGCTGTCTCAGTGAGGGTTAGCATATTAGTCATGCTGGGTTGCGTCTGCTATAGGTTAACTTCTTTCTCCTAAATCTTTTTAATGGCACTTGGTAAAGGAAAAAGGAAAGAGAAATAATGCAGGAGAGACTTTTCCAAATGAGATCAACAAACCAAATGGTACATAGATTAGACAATGGGTCCTCAAACTCCGCCCCCCCAGATGTTGCTGAGCTACAACTCCCATGATTCTCTGGCTATCTATGTAATTCAAAGAATCATGTGAGTTGTAGTTCAGCAACATCTGGGGGGGCGGAGTTTGAGGACCCCTGGATTAGATGATACAGGTAAAAAAAAAGGGTAAACCATGAACGTATCTATCTATATATCTCACTCCCGCGCTGCTGATGTCAGAGGTAATGTTAGTGGACTAGCTAAAATCTTGGCAGGCTGCGTTTGCTTTTTACCTTTTGCATTGAGAGAGTTAAGCTGATGGCAGTACTCCACTGTGTATAGGAATCCCTGAGCTGTGCTTGGCAGACAAGGCAAAGTGCTGGAGACCGTCCCCAGGTGTCCCCATGCTGTTTCTCCTGTGTTAAGCTGTCACATGAGTGCAGGGCAGAGATGCTGCTAGATGTCACCTAGAATTCACATGCTTGTCACTTGACATGATTCCCATCTTGAAGCCGCACATCAGCTGGATGCTGTTGAAGATTAGCAGTTAAGACTTATCTTTCGGTGCCCCAGAGCAAGAAACAGAGTTTGTATGAGGAGATAGAGTTTTAGAAAAGTGTATTCTGTAAGATGTCTGGATGTGGTTTGTGGGTATTCCATGTCTAAAAAACTCTTTGTAACCAGTTAACGTGTGTATTCTCTATTCCATATGGAGGAGATTATACAGTGTATATTTTTTGAAGCGGCTTCTCATACATTTCTACTATGCACACACATGAATACACACACACGAACATACACACTATCTCTGCTAAGTGCTAACTAAGGTCCAATTACCATGGAAACCATAGAACATGTATTAGCGTTTACCACTTTGCACTTAGAATTGCACCTCTTCCATAGACTGTATACTGTTTGCATTCCAAATTATGTCTTTTTTATAATTACAACTGAAAACTAAAGGTTGTTTATTAAGTTTTACTAATTTGTAATGAACGTAGTTAGTGAGTAAAATCAACTGACCATATGTTTATATTTACATTTAAAATGCTTATATTTAAAATGTATTACAACATTTTCTCACAATAGCACAATATAACACAATTTACAAGGATGAGCTGAGACAGTTGCACTCGGTGCATTTGTCCCCTAAGGCTCCTAGTGCTGGCTTCTTCCTTTATTTACACAGATTCCAAGAGTTTTGTTTTATCCATTTCTTTTGGTTTGCAGCTCCCCCGTACTGACATCACATAGAATCAGTATAATTACACTGACACTTTGCTTTGAAGCAGAATTGTACTGATAGAATAAATACAATAGTATTACCTGCAAACAGTTTCCCACTGGTGATCTATGGGTAATTACTATCAGGGTTATTCAATTACGTGTGAGCCACTTATGATATCAATATCTTGTGTTACGTCAATTTTGAGTCATTCTAACGACGCACATATGGTGGCGTACAGCCAAAATGAACCTCAATGATGTTAAAGAGACACATGAGTGAGGCAATTGCCGAACTGAAAACAGAGCTTCCGTTTTAAAATTTAAAGGGACGCTATTGGCACCCAGACCACTTCATCTCATTGAAGTGGTCCGGGTGCAATGGCCCTGCCCCGTTAACCCTGCAATGTTAATTATTGCAGTTATTGAGAGACTGCAATAATTACCTTGCAGGATTAACTCCACCTCTAGTGGCTGTCTAGCAGTCTAGCAGTCTAGCAGGACCCTTAGCGGTCTTTTGGCCCACTAAATAACGTCGGACATCCTCACACTTTGCATGAGGACATCCAGCATCAGCTAAAACTTCATAGGAAAGCATTGATCCTATGGGGGAAGTCCTAATATGACTGCAGCGATCGCCGTGAATGCGCATTAGGTCTCCCCCGTCGGCTGACGAGCAGAGGCAGAGAGAATACTTTGTATTCTGGGCATTATAGTTTCCTTTTAATCATTTTGGTCTGAAAATTGTTATTTTATTGAATAACTCTGATGGTAATTACCCATAGTTTACCAGTGAGAAACCGTGTGAAAGAATGGGATTAATCAAGAAAATAAACTCTTCTCCACAAAAAAAATAATTAAACTGGACCACACAAATCCTCACGGGAAACATTTTATAGTTGTGATGAGCTAGGGTGGACACAGTGGCATATTATCTTTGCTTACATTTTGCAATGTAATGCACTTCATTCAAAAAATCGTATTTTGAGAATTCTGGCAATATCAATAACATTGCCAATATTTGCTTACCGGAAAACCATGTTTCTAAACATACAAATAACCTGTTTACTCAGTGTATAGCGGACTAAATACAATGGAATTCATTCTGTGCTGAACTATTTTTATTCCTCCAGAAAAGCACCTTAGCGTCTATTGAAGAGCAATATAGGAACAGGGAATTGAAGGCCAATTGAACCTTTTAAAGTCTTTAAACTGTTATAGTCAGATTGGGGATATATTTGGCAGGCAGTGAGCACTTCAGTAACCATAAGCAAAATGTGAGGTTTGCAATACTCCTGCTTTTGTAAGTGAAACATTCTTATATAAGAGAGCACAGAGCACCAAAGGCTTAGCCTGTAAGCAAAAACATGAAAACAGAGGATTAACAAGGTGGTAGGTGGTCATGTGCACAATTTCAGGAGTACCCCATTGCTGAATCTAGCCTTTTTGGGATAGTGATGCCCAGGGTTCCTGTTTTAAGTAGGGGAATAGGGAAGCTGTGCATTGGCTCCATAGCTTTCTTCTCGGATCCTTATCAAAGCACTCTGATGTACTATTGGTGGAGCAAAGGCATTCTATCATTTGACTACGGGCACTGTTTGTAAGGATAGAGATACGACATATATCCTGATCATAGCACAGATTCCCATTACATCTTGGAAAAAGGTGGTGGTTGGTGCAAAGGGCCTAAGGACCTGTATTTTTGTATATCGGAGGTGAAAATATGGGGGTAACAGGGGAAATTTAGCAGTTAGATCCTTAAAAATAAAATAAAAAATAACTGTAAGCACCAAAACAACTTTAGAATAATTAGGTAGTTTTGGTGTATAGATAATGCCCCTGCAGTCTCACTGCTCAATTCTCTGCCATTTAGGAGTTAAAACTATTTTGTTTCTGTCCATGCAGTCCGAGCCACACCTTCCCTGGCTGTGTCTCAAACAGTCAACGTAAAAATATGGTTTCATATTCAGTCCGCATAGTATGTTTACATTAGAGGTATGATCTGTTAATTGAACTTTGATCACATACAGGAGACTCTAGCAGGCTATTAACAGAGCAGGATATGTGAAATTCTAAATTAAACAGATGCAATAAAAACAGGTGCAATAAAATAAGTTTAAACATTAGATCTCTCTTAAGTAACATGCAGGGAGGTGTGACAAGGGCTGCACATACACAGTGATTTAAAGGAACACTATAGTCACCTAAATTACTTTTGCTAATTAAAGCAGTTTTAGTGTATAGATCATTCCCCTGAAATTTCACTGCTCAATTCACTGTCATTTAGGAGTTAAATTACTTTGTTTCTGTTTATGCAGCCCTAGCCACATCTCCCCTGGCTATGATTGACAGAGCCTTCATGGAAAAAATAGTTACAGAGTTACATATATAGTTACATAGTTACATAGTTACATAGTTACATAGCTGAAAAGAGACTTGCGTCCATCAAGTTCAGCCTTCCTTTCACTTTCAAACAGATGTAATTTACCCTAAATAATTGTATCTCAATCTCTAAATTGAACTTTAATCACATACAGGAGGCTCTTGCAGGGTCTAGCAAGCTATTAACATAGCAGGGGATAAGAAAAGCTTAATTAAACAGAACTTACAATAAAGAAAGCCTAAATAGGGCTCTCTTTACAGGAAGTGTTTATGTAGGGAGGTGTGACTAGGTGTAGCGGTACTTACCTTATCCGGGGGCCGGCCGCGGTCCTCTCTTCAAGCCGCGCGCGGTCCTGCGGCTGCACGAGCCGCGCGCGGCTCGTCCGACTGTTCAGACAGGAAGGCGGGCAGTGACCGCGAGAAGCGGTCACGTGTCCCGCCTGCAGCTAAGAGCGCGCCGCGAATCTCGGGCGCACTCTTAAAGAGACAGTGGGAGCCTAAATTGCAAAAAGGCTCCCATTGGCTCCTGTCATGCCAATCACCCCATACACTTACCTGTTGGGGGAGTGGAAGTGACAGGAGCCAATCACATTAGTTTGAAGGCTACTTATACTTACCCTTTTCCCTTAGTTCCTTGCCCTATCGTGGTTTCTGCTACAGTTCCCTTTAGTGCTTGTTGTGTTCAGTTGTGTTTCTCCGTATTTGACCTTGGCTTTGTATTCTGACTTCGTTTTCGCTTTATCCTATTCTGTACTGTTTGCCGGCTTGCTGATTCCTGTGTACCAGTCCCCGGCTAGTTTTCGTTTACGCTGTCTCTTTGTGCCCTTGACCTCGGATCGTTCCTGACTCTGTCTTATACTATTACGTCGAGTCCGGCCACTCTAAGGTCCGGTAGACGTATCTCTCCTCTGTACTGTCTTCTGTTAGGCTGGATCCTGCGTGTAGGGGTATATACTCGTTACACTAGGGTTCATAAACAAAGGGATTTAACTCCTAAATGGCAGAGGATTGAGCAGTGAGGCTGCAGGGGCATGTTCTATACACCAAAACTGCTTCATTAGGCAAAAGTTGTTCAGGTGACTATAGTGTCCCTTTAACTACTAAATGGCAATGATAGAGATGATTTTTTTTGTCACTGACTAACTCGGTAAGGACCAGCAACATCCCATGCTGTCATCACAACACGGTGCTTAAAGAATCTTTGCTAACATGGAATGTCCCAAGACTTGCTGTCATGGTTTTAGAAGAATACAACATTTTGAAGCAGAATCAGATGGTTATGAAATATAGACCATTCTGTTTTTTTATGGATGTAATATTGTTTATACACAGGATGAGTACTTGATGCTAGGAAATCTATATGTTATTAAATAGTGTTCACCACAGGGTGTGGAGGTCCGCTCTGTGTTTCTTAGCCCACTCTTTGAAATGCCCTAAAAGGGCAGGGTTTACATATTTTAATGTGAGTCCTATTGACAGATGTGCAAGACTCTATAACAGCGTACCAATGTGAATGGACAAATTATGGAAATTAGTTAATGACAGTGCTAGAGACTAATAGAAAGATTTCAAGATTTATATGTTTTAATGCTAGAAAAAATAAAAAACTGGAAATCTCAAGCATTGTTTATTGTGTCCTCAAATATACTAGATCAGGTTTCCAATACCTGTCTGATAATGAACGATACGATACCATATGACCTGTATTTAAATGTAAAAATATAACAATAAAAGAACACAAAACTAAAATAAAAAAAAAGAATCAATGTTTTATGTATTGGAGTATGAGAAGCACTCACTTCAAAGTGAGTGAGGCATGAAGCCACCCTGTCTGTCTACTTAAAAGTCCAGAGACTTTTTTACCCTGCAAGAAAATGTAGTTAGCCGCTGAAGTGCTTTAGGGAGACAGGAGTGTCACTTTAATAGACAATACTACTATTCGTACTACTTAAATTAGTGTTCCTATACTAGTTATATCATTTTTAGAATGAGACATACTTGCTGAGACTCAGACTTGCCACATTGATGACTGAGCAGATGCTGATGTTGAGGTATTTGCCCTCTGCGCCATTTCTTATCACAAAGCAACGGTACATTAAAAACCTCCTAGTTAAAACTCTAGAAACACAAAATATGTGAAAAAAAAATCAAGAACAGATAGTGTGTGAATATATTGGGAGTAGTGCCAGTGTACCTCTGCAGCAAAAATAGATGTTAGCATTGTCTAATTAACAACATCCATTACATATGCTGCACTCTAAATTGGACACAAATATAAGATAGTTTCTACTTAATTGCAGTACATCCATGTTGAACTCATTTAAGTAAATTATGATTAGGCACGAAGTCCATCGCCTACTGAGACAATTCTAAATCCATGGATCATGTGAATTTGAGCTAAAGCTTAGAGAATGGAGGAGGCAGAAGTCAGTAGGAAATAGTAAATATAAATACTGTGCTGGTAGGCAGCCATAATAGCAATCCTAGCAGAATGACAGTGAATGTTAGCAATGGGTACTTCTAAGACAGGTATGCCTCACCAAACATAAGACCCCATCTAGGCCCCTACGCTCTACGTCTAACCTCTGTTCATACTTCCACCTCTGATGCTCGCCTTAAAGACTTCTCTAGGGCTGCACTGTTCCTATGGAACACCCTTCCCCTCTGTGTTAGACTTTCACCCAATCTCCATTCTTTTAAGAAATCTACTTCTTTAGGAAAGCATATCAATTAAACCGTGAATAGCTTTCCCTCCCCAGGCCCTGATTCCTCGCAGAGGGCAAATACCTCAACATATATATATATATACACATAATGCCAGGTGTTAAATCTTTTTTTGTTTTTTTTAAGAATTTGCATGGCAGAAGTATTTTGCAGAACTAAGGTGTGCAGACACTACGACAGGGCACCCAGAAATTGGAAATTACACTTGGTCCCACACAGATTGCTAATGAGACAAGAGCATACTACTTAACATTTTCCACCTCTGAAAAACACCCAGTAATGTAGATAGACATATGGACAAAGAAACTGGTAGATACACATGGAGACAAAAGATGGATGGATAGATTGATGGACAGATAGATTTAGCTTTGGTTTACCTTATATAACAGATTTCTGATCATTTAAAGTTAATGGATTTCATAAAATGGATAATGTAATGACAATGCCATGAAAACCTGCACGCTTGTATTCGATCTCTAATGGACAGTGGCTTTTCTAAAGCCAAGGGTCAGCCTTTTTATTGGATAATTAAATGCCAAGCACAATGAATGCAACGTGCACACATTTTGTATGCTTATGCTACAAAGACTTTAGCCAGTATTCACTCAATGCGTCCTGGAACTCCTTAATCATAAACAGGCATTTAATAAGTTCAGAGAACCCATATCTCTAGCCATTTATCTGCCTGATAGATGCATCTTCTCTCTCCTCCCCTCGCCATCCCTTTGCTTTTTCTGATTATTTCCTAAATGCATCCCGAGTGGGCCTTGCTAGCACTTCGCCCCTCTTCTTATCAGCCCACCGCACATTCATCTTCGAGCAGTAAAAGCATCATAATAACATTTGTCATCTGCTTTAATTCCATCACTGTCAGGCACATCTGATTACATTCCTCCTTCTTCTGTTTGACTGCAACCTTGTCCTTAACCCATTTACTTCCTGGGGTGAATAAAACGAACAGCCGCATGTTTATTTTACTGGTTCTTTACAGTTTAGATCAGCTTAAAGCTTTACAATTTCATCCTTCTATAAATAATGCACAAGAAAGTTGAGAAATGTATTGAATGAAATTTATTGAATTATCATATAATAATTTTTCATAGCTCCGTATCGGTGTGGTTTTAGGAAGACAGATTGTGCTCATTTTGAAGTGCTATCTAAAAAGGTGTGAGTTAAACTGCGGGTCAGAGACTTAAAGTGCGTGTCATAAGAAAATGGTGGCATTCCTACAACAAGACTTAACTATTTCAGGTTTTTAAGTAAAATCAAAGTTAAATAAAAAATGTTAGGCCAAAATAGTCAGACTAAAAATGTAAAATGTATTTTCCCATTTTGGCTATTTCTTTGTAAAATTCAACTTTTTGTTTAAATAACCTATTCGGAATCTTTGGCTGCAATTCAGTGATGATGGTTAATGATCCCATATAGTACCATAGGCCAAAGCCAGCAATATATGGTTCTCCATGGCATGCCATATGGCAGAAAGACTTAGGACTTCAGCCCAAATGATAGCTCTTCCACATGTGTTGCTCTTCCAACCTTGCTAAATCCAGCCCTATACCGTGTCCTAAATCCAACTTTAAACCATAACAAGTTCTATAATTTACATTGTGACACTACATTTGAATGTATTCAGTATTAGATAAACCTACCTTTATAAATTCCACTTCTTTTGTGTTAACCATACACCATGCTCTGTATTAACCCTGCACCACACTGTATTAAAACACTGCATCAAGGGCAAAACTCCCACACTGTGCTCTGTAATTCACTTTAAATATCGAACATTAAGGTGGCACTGTCACAAATGTTGTAATTGGGGTTGGGGGGTTATTTCTCTCTCAGTATTACATGGGACTTAGGGCTAACAATGAAATGAAACCAGAATTGGATCTGGAGCTTTTTAGGATCCTTAGTAAGCCCCTGACACCCCCCAGTAAAGCCACTGGGTACTGCAGAATTCGATTCATGCAATGTTGATGTTTACAAGACATACATAATGAATGCATCTTCTGTAGTGTGAAATGTTTATTGTTACTGTTATTATGTTCTATTATCCTGCATTGTAGATAGCGTCACTGAGCTGATATCTCCAGAGTAGCAGGCGAGGGTGCTACTATAAGAACTTTTTCTGCAGCCTCCTGGATTTAGTCTCATTAACATGTCTGTCAAAGCCAGAATCAATTCAACCAAGTGAACAATCGGGACTGCTGCCATGGCAAAGGGCTGTCCAACAGATTTAAAATACTTGACCCTGTCTGACCCAAATAAGAAGAGATCCTCTCTACTTCTCCTCCATTAACAAAATGCACTTCATTCACAGAAGAGCAAACTAAATTGTTACCCCCACTCCCCTTAGCCGCCCATTTGTATTGGATATAGATTGTTCTTTGTAGTAAAATCCTGATGCTTATGGCCATAATTTGTAACGGTAACCAAGACATATAACAGAAGGGACTACTTGTTTCTGTATGCAGTAGTTCATTAAAAATAAAATTTCATGTTATATTTTTCACAGATTTGTCACCATGTTATTATTATTAGTATTCATAGAAGGTTAACAGATTTCACAGCGCTTTGATACCAGTAGGCATATACAGACACCTACAGCAAGGCACATACATACCAGTACATACACAGTTCAACACTAAAATATAAACAGTTACACACTGCCAAAGACACACACACACATGTATTGGATTTTTTTTTTGTCCACCCTACTATTTACCTGCCTTTTTGACACAGAAGGGTGGCTTTCCTGGTGTCCATGGGAGCTTGCAGGTATAAGTTGCTGGCTTCCTTATTCTGACACATGACTTTTTGCACAAAGGAAGATATGTCATTTCACATCTTCCCATAAATGTTGTACATATGTGGACCGAAAACACATGGTCTGGCTGCTTGGTGGGATATCATTGTGGCCAGATTTAGAAGGATATTTTTGTCCCTCCGACTAGACCTCAAAGTGATACAGGGCTGAAAGCAGGACCCCCTTCTTCATTGGATTCCTTACACGTAAACGCACAAACACTGTATATGGCTTAACAGAGGAAACATATATTTTCTATTTCCTGAAAGCTTATCTCTCTCTTCCTTTTTGATGTGGAAGATATCAATGTAGACATAGAAGACTTTTATGAAAACCCCAAAACTAAAATAAAAAATGAAAAAGGAAGTTTTGAATCGTGTATATTTGTTCATATTTTGCAGTTGTGCTATTTCTTTAAGAATAAGCTTAGTATGAGTGTTAGCCTACAAAGTACAGTAAAATATTGTAGCACAATAGTTTATTTCATTTAACTCACCACCTCCCCATTGCCAGGTCCCTAATGTACATTCTCTGGAACAGCAGGAGTTTATTGTCATATCTCTTTGTTAATTAATTGAATGTTAATTTGACAAGCTGCAGGCTTCATGCAAGTTGCTTGTGTTGTATGATGCTATGGCGATGCTGCATTAAATTGAGGATTTATCCAGAGATCAGCATTAAATGAATCCAATTAATGGAGTTCATCATTCATTTATGCACAGGGAGGCTGTCTGCGGCATAAACTTTTAGGAAACCGGGATTGAAGACTCTTAGGAAAGGAGCTCATTTGTAAATATTTCCATGCATTTAACATGTTAGTATCGTCTACAGTGTGTATAGACCTTTTATAAGCTCATTTGCAAATCTAAAATTTGTTTTCTATGAAGCCCCATAAATCCCACCAATTATCAATTAAAATTACCCTGCTATTTTTTTTTTTTTTTATCTCAAATTCTGGCATCTCCTTCAGATTGTTTGCTCATTAAGTGCCTATAATCAAGTGGACAAGCATATGTCTCTGTTACTTTTGTGGAGGAATATTTAAAATGACACTGAAGTCACCCAGATCTCTTCATCTCAATGAAAAGGTCTGGGTGCAGTGGCCCTGTCCTTTTAATCCTGGAATGTAAAAGATCGTATACCCCCCAGTTGGCAAACAGACAACCGATCCTATTACTTCCTGGTTTGGTTAGCTCAGTGGAGCTAAACCCAATATGCAGACTGTTGCCCAGAGCACCTGCCTTGCAAATACTTCTCATTGAGCTGGATTGGGAAGTCTGTGATTGGACAACAACAGAAAGTCCAGGCTGGGAAAGAAGGGCGATCTTGTAAACTGTTTTTTAGATTAAAAAAATGAATAATTAAATGCATGTTTTCATTGGTGGAATATCTACTATATAGTTATATGTATCCGAGCAGTATATTTTCTCTTTAAATATACCCTATTAATAAATTTGGATGTTGGCAAACCCTGACCCCGTATAGAGCCTTAACCTATTTGTATAATTTAATGTTAAAACTGGTTTGTAACTATTGCTCGTAATGTACTATTGTATTGTACATGTATAATAATAGTAAATAATTTCAGTATTGTTAGACACAAACATGCACAATTTCCTTTAGCTGTGTCTTGTGAAAACATGCTAAGAATATATCCCCTGAGCTGTGTTGGTGGGGAAGTAAGTGTTAATGAAGGTGCATTTGGTTACCAAGTGACGGCTCTCATTCATCCCTTACCCTAGAGATTCACATAACTTCCCTCAGGTGTGCTGCTAAAATATTAGCTGAACAAATGGCTGCAGTTAATCTTCTGCCAATTACTATAATAAGGTAAAATCCTGCTCCATAAAGAGGACTACACTTCTCTGGAATAAGATGTATGACAGGAGGAGAAATGTTCTCTGTGTCATATATTAAGACATTTTATTAAGCTTTAGTTTTGTTAAATATGTTTCCTTGGTGCATTATATTCTTTATATTGCGTATGCTGATGTAAGTTTACAAATTCTGCACATATTAAAAGTATAACACTGATTGTAACTTACTAGTTTAAGTTTAGTTGAATGGGCAGAAAAGACCTGTATTATTTCATGTTCAACAACTCACTCAAGCTGCACATATCGGGACGTTTTCCATGATGCCTCTCAAACTTGGACAGTAGAGAAGAAACCAGGATGGCTGGACATAGGCAAGAATGTTATTAAAGAGGGTTTTAGTAAAGGACATCCTTAATATCCCAAAACTGTCCATCTGACAGATTCACAAGCATTCTTACTAAGAAATCTTGAAATGAGTTTTTGAGAACCTTCCTTTTCCAAGCTGAAATCTTCTTTCCTCAAATCTTTGGGGATGAAAAGGCCCCTAGAGAGCTAGGAATGTATCGCATTAATCAAACACCCACATAAACAGAAATGAAATAAAAACTTCTTTAATCTGTTTTTAATAGCATCCAAGGGAGCTGGAACTGTGATTGTGAGACATAACCTCATTCCTGAAAGTAGTTGCTTTGTAGTTGGAAAGCATTGTATTGAAAAATGTAGACCAGGATATCCTAATCACACATTTGAGACAGTTGGCCGATGCAGTAGAAATAAAGATGTTTATAGAGTTGTAACCCCGACCAGTGAGAAGCCATACTGCCTTTTTGCACAATAAAACTTTTAAAACTAAACACAAAATTGTAGACTTTGAATAGGCTTTTCTTCTTCCTAGCCAGAATTCGTCATGACAAACATTATTTTGAGCTTCCTATATATTCTTTAAAGTTAATTCTATCTGCTCAGAACAGAATTCTTTTCATTTTGTTAGGTCATAGAGTGTTTCACTAGGACTTTAATTTTAGACTAGGGGTGGATTTATGAAGGCCAAAACAGGTGCTAATCTGGGGCAAAGTGCCAAATAAGGACTACTGACCATTGAAACCAACAGAACGTGTCTCACAATATCGCAATTTGCACACAAAATAGCACCTGTTTTGCCTTGATAAAACTCATCATATTTCTCAGCAATTGTACATAATTGCACATGTCTACACGTTATTCCAAACAATTTAGGAATATTAGGTGATTTATGCCCTATATGGATTAAAACCAGACTCTGCATCAACTATGTAATTTTCCATGGGAGTTTTGCCATGGATCCCCCTCCGGCATGCCACAGTCCAGGTGTTAGTCCCCTTGAAACAACTTTTCCATCACTATTGTGGCCAGAAAGAATCTCTGTGAGTTTTAAAATTCGCCTGCCTATTGAAGTCTATGGCGGTTCGCCAGGTTCGCCCGTTCGCGAACATTTGCGGAAGTTCGCGTTCGCCATTCGCGAACGGAAAATTTCATGTTCGCGACATCACTATCAAGAAAGATTAAACGACACTTTTCCGTCTATGCAGGATCAGTTCTCAGTAAGCTGACCTTTCATGATTGGCTATCAACCTGGCGTTCCTTCATACCAGACTGACCTGCCAATAATTCAGGTGGGCATGCCCAACCATTTTTGTCAGAGCTAGTGAAACAATTGCATCACTGGATAGGCCCCTTTACCCATCTCCCACCGGTGTCCCGATTCTCTGGATGCTGGAGTTGGGAGGTATGCATGCATCTTTTGGTTCTTAGAATGTTCCTTTATCTATCTATCTATCTATCTATCTATCTGTCTTGTGTAAACATTGTCCTGATGAATAATTTGTTGTTAATCTGAAAAGTTGTTCTCAAATAAAAAGCTTAAGCAACGGGTAAAAAAAATACTCTTTTTGCATACCCTTGAGTACAGATTCTTTCTCCACTATGTGTATATATGTTTTAATGCAATTTATTGATGACATGGAAGTGCAACATCTGCCTTATATGGGTAATTTACAAAGAAAGGGAAAACTAGACAAATACAAGTTAATGTATTTTCATTTGTTCTCACTGAGGAGCATTGATTCACATGTGTGAACATAATTGAACTATCGACTATTAGGCTTGAGCCCTAGGAAGACAAGAAAACTAGAGTGTCTCTATTACTAACTTGTTTATAAAAGATGGAGAGTATCCTGGCATACTCTAATGGGAGTCTTCACAATTTATTTTAAACTGTATGCTTATGACAAAGTATGTACCATTGTAAAACTGTTTGCAATGATTAAACAATATGTTTATTCACAGTGTTACCTCCTGTTACAAAGTACAGCATTTCTGACTTTAAATGGTGATATATCTGAAAGACTTCATCTGGATGGGCATCATGTGTGCAGCCCTTTTTACCATTAACAAGCCTTTGACAAATGCCCAAAGGGATCAAAACATTTGCCAGGCCACCTCTTTACTGTGACTGCAATAAGGGCTTGTTAATTGTGAGATGCGCTTGGTTTAATGATGATGCGATGTTGGTGCCCAGTAGCAGTATATAATAGATATGTTGCTTTCATTCTAGTGCTGCCAACAACTTGATTTAAGGAACATTCATAGCAGCTGTATAGAAGGCTTTAACTGAGGCCTCTTTTGCCATGAGGCAGTGCAATTTATTCCTCTGCGGGTAGATTGAAGTTCAACACCAGCTGGTCATGGGAAAGAAGTCTTCCATTTTATATGAATATGTGACCGTATCTACCACAGCTGTGATCGGGCAAACAAAACAAGTTATAGCACCACGGTTGTTATGTATAATAAACTTTACGCACAAAAAAAAAAAAAAAAGACACAATGGCAATTTCTTTGTTTAATGTTATATTCATCCTGTCAATTAGGAAAAATATGGCCTTGTTTGATGTTTTTATTATTTCCCTCATGTATGAGTCCAGGTGGAGAAAATGTCAAAGAATGAACATCTCTATGATTCACTAGTCTTAAGTTTGAATGTTGGTTAGCTGGAAAAGGAGACACTAATTATGTTTTACTGATGGTAAAGAGGAGATGTTTTATTTCTGGAATTACACCGTTACACCAATAAAACATTAAAAATTACATTTTGTTTTACATGCAATACTCCATTTATTTAAATTTTTTAGCAAATTACATCCCAGTCCAGTAAATTCTTGTCAAAGCTAGGGCACACATGTATTGGAGATCTCTCCATCTCCACATTTTATGTTTAGCAGGAGAAAATGACAGAGCACTGGAAAGCACTAAATACAACATTGTGGATTTCTACATGAACATTTATTTTCCAGACCTCACAAACACATATTTGTTAAATCTAAGGGATAAGTAAAGATGATATTAAAAATAAAAATCAGCTTTTATCTTATAATGGAGGCTTGGATTTCACAGTAAACAAAGGGGATTGGTGGCTTTCCATGTGTTGTGCAATATGCCTGCTTAATTTGCAGCACATTGAAGATCTACAAAATGACTTGTGACATTTTAAAACCCACATGACAGGAAAGTGGGCGCTCAGTGTTACTGAGAGGTTGGAATTCACACTTTCAAGGTTATGTAGCCACCTGGGCATATGACCTTTCACTGTTGTACCTTAAGCAAAACAGCTAAAACGATTAGTGAGGTGAGTCGAGACGGACAAGCTGTCGCTAAGGACTTGGGGTTCAGATCTCTGTTATGCTGTCAATAGTATTTTTCTACAGGCTAACTATAAACAGGCATTTTCACTGATTATAACATGCAAGCTTGCATGCTGTTAATCAGCATACAATAGGAAGTCGACAGAAGGGAAAAATTGACAGAGCAAAGTAATAAAACACGATATACCCAGGGCTCCATGTGTTATATATAAAATGCCCCGAAACACAGAAACCACATTTTAAAGTCCTTTTTTTCATCCTGCTTTAATTAAATGAAAATTGGAGCCCCTTGACCCACTGGGGAATAGGAATTTTACATTGGCAGCTAGGGTAGAAGGATAAAGCAGAGTGTCTGGACAAGGATACTTGGATAATTTACGCGTCAGACCATGCACAGGAAAAAAAGAAATAATATTTTTTATAGTCTAATCCCTATGGACTTTGTCATAAACAATTATGCAAATGTCAAAGTCAGCTTTCAGCTAAATGTATCCATTTGCTCTCATGTTAAATTATGTGTATTGCGGAGGCCCAAGTTAAATATAATCCTTATTAAAAATGTACAATAGTTACTTAAAAACATTTAAACTGATTTCAGTTGACTAAAGAACACAATTTCATTGATTAGCATTGCGGTTGCATGGCAACTGCTTCATTTATAGAATGTTGCTCCAGCTTCCTGCTAGTGAGATTTATATAAGTTTCTCCAGTGCATAACTCCCAAATGTTCCAGGTCTGTTTTTTTTTTTTTGGTCATCAGAGTCCTCACCCATCTTCCTGTGATTGTTTAGTGGCGTTCCACATCTGGGGACACCAGTGAATGTCCCCAATCAGTATACTACTATTAGTTCATGCTTAGTGTGCTTCAAAAGCACTCTGTGTATGTTCTGCTCTAAATGACAAGCTGGCACACTCCTTTGAAAAATAAGAATGATGTACTTGTGCCAATCATTTTGGGGACCTAATTATGGGTCCTGAGTCGGGTTAAGTACCACAGGACTAACATATGAAAAATATGTAGATTTGTGCTATATGTATCTGCATTCAGTTAGCACAAGAATGTATACATTGTTAAGGTGTATATGTATATATTACATTTAGATAAGAATATTTCCTATACTTTATTTTGTCGAAATTTCCTGAAAATATATAGATTGGAAATATACGTATATGAAACCCTGAGTATAAAAGCCTAATGCATATTTTAATTTAATGTTCAAATCTATCTTATTTGGTTCTCATGTGCAGTATACATTTATTGGCAATGACATTATACTTTCTAAATCTTTTTGATAGACACCTTTGGCACTGTGGACATTCCTAAAATAGAGACTTGGAAAAAAATACTTATATGAATAGTTTATCTACCCCTTCTGTGATGGCCAGCACAACACAAGTTAAGGCGTTTTTATCTGCCCTAAATCAAATTATGTACCTGGTCCCGTGCAAGGTTTAAGAGCATTAAATAAAGCTATACATTTGCTTTCATAACATACACATGAAATCATTAGTACATTCAGTCATATTTAAATACCAATACATGCCAATAAATTACTGGGGCCATACAAGTGTTTATGTCCAAAGAGCATAGATGATCTAAAATTGCATTGTAGTTTCGTAGACTAGGTCTGAGATATTGAAGAAAAATTATACAGTATGTGATGGGGAAATATGTCAAATTCTGGGGTTTAACATCCACTACTATTCCATAGCACCTAATTCTCAGTTGGATTATAAATTCCAAAGATTTTCTACAGTTTAGTAAATCCTCTGCTTGATTTACTATTTGTCTTCAATACAAATGCTTCAAAGCACATAAAGTTGAGGTTTTGAAATTGGACGCTTGTTTCGATTTACATGGTTTATCCAAAAAGTATGCTTAGAAGCTATACATTATTGTAGTATGTTTAATGTTGGTTTCCTAATTAACCACCTGAAACATTTGTTTTGCTTTTGATCATGGAAGCAATAATACAACATGCAGTAATAGAGAACCATAATTCTTCCATGGCCATTGGACTCCGTTCTGGCAATGCATGTTATAACATAGCTGCATTTGTGCTCCAGGCAATTAGGAAACTTCTAAATTAGGTGCAGCTGTTAACATTATTCTAAACTGCAATAATTCAAAACAGGTGCTTATGTCTGCCGGTGATACATTGCTAAATGATACTTTTTTGGATATATGTTTTTCGACTGCTTGTCAAAGTATTTACCCCATTCCTGTTGTTAATATGTTTATCACATAACTATAGGTCTTGGGAATTTGGATTCTGCTAGCTAACCAACTACCTCTGCCAAGATCTTCTTTACTCCAGCCAGTTTGGTTTATTTGTTTTTGTGATGAGGCCGAATGTAGTTACATAGTCCAACATCCTATACAAAAACGTCATATTCTGCTGATTGGGGTGTTGTGCCACTTTTTTTTTTTTTTTTTGTCAATCTTTATTTTATTGAAGCTTTATGGATACGTTACAGAAAGAAAAAGTAAGGATACATGTATCGTGGTAAATGCACGTATAAACAGTTGTTAATAACATTGGTACATTCTTACATGAGTGTCCGCTTCATTTTATTTTATAAAACGTCTTTGTGTTGTCAGGTGAAAGATCCCTATATAAAGGTGGTGTATAGTGTCGTCCGGTTGTAATAACAGGCTACATGTGTAAGAATAAGGAGCGTGGTTCGTTTGCCTTTGCCTTGCTCTTGTGTCGTGACATGGATCATTATAGTCGTGACAGTACATTAAAGCTAGCACTGCGTTCATCGATAAAATATTCGGTGCAGTCGGGGGGTACACTTTCATGTGTGCTAAGGCTATCTAGTGCTCTTCAATGGTAGGAGTCAGTGGGTGACCTGAGCTATTCATGTAGTTAACATACCCCGGAACCTTCTACGTGCTGTATTGGTTCTGTTTGTGTTGTTCGTGTTTTCCCATTTGTAGTTTTGACAAGTGATAAGACGTTCACATACAAAGTGAACTTTAAAGTCGTGTGAAATATGCACGTATATAAAGTGAATTTTGAGAAGTTTCTCGGGTGTTTATACGTCCGTCGTGCGTCTAGTCGTGTGCTGCAGTGTTGAAGGCGGTATCAGTGTGCCTACCCGGTGTCATTTACTCTGCCCGGTCGGTTGTAGTCTGCGCCTTAACATAATAGGAAGTGTGGGCGCCTGTGGTACCTAGTGTAATCGTTTATCTGTGGTGTTCGGTATAGGGTGTCTACTGGTGGCAGAGACTTATGTTTGTGTGGGTGGAGTCGCCACAGTGGTCTTATCTCGTGCCGGGGTTCCGTGAGGGTGGGTATGAGGCCATTTCAGAGTTGTTTTAACCCCCCCGTGTAGTAGAGTATCTGAGTGTGTTGGTTTGTGTCTAACCTTTGTGCATAGAGTAACCTATGTCACCGTAAGCGTTGTAAGTGTGCATTGCGCCACATTATTATACAGGAGAGGTATTATAGAGGCAAACAAGGTTAAATAAACTTAACGTTAAACGATAACATGTGAGCGGAGTGTATTTAGCCAAAGTTCAAATTGTGCCGGGTACCACTGTTCCCTGTTATCGAGTACAGTTCTTTCAGGTTGGGGCCGCTGGGCGTTCGCTGACTCTCGGGGTGAAGGGCACCGATCTCTCTGGGTCCCAGTCGTGTGTGCCCGAGGTAGTTGCTCTTTCCGCAGGTAGTGCCGGGAGACCCATAGATTGCAGGTACGTGGTTGCTTCTTGTAGGTTGGACAGTCTCTTCGTGGTCCCGTCTCTGGTGACTAGGAGGGTACGTGGTAGGGCCCACCGGTAGTCCACACCAGCGTTGCGGAGTTGGCTGGTCGCTGGGCCCATCGATTTACGCCATAGCATCGTGGAGCGGGTTATGTCTTGGTAAAACGATAGTTGCGCATTTTCAAAATTAAGCGGGGTTTTGCCCCGGATTGCTGTCATCATTTGGATTTTATCGGTGGTCGAGTGGCATCGAACTATCACGTCCTGTGGTGCTCCGGCTGGTGCCTGCCGTGGTGTCGGGATCCGGAAGAGGCTCTCGAAGGTAAGTTTCTTTGCCTGCGTGTGTGGCAGTATCGATGTGGTGAGCCTCCTGATGTAGTGGGGTAATTCCGTTAGAGTGACAGAGTCAGGGATGCCCCTTATCTTAACATTGAGGCGCCGGTGGCGGTCCTCGGCTTGGTCAGCTCTGGTTAGGAGCGTGGTTTGGGATGCTTGCAATTGATTAATGGTGTCTTTTATGTCCTGTACCTCCTGTCTGAGCTCTAGGATGCCATCTTCGGAGGTCTGAGTATAACCGCTGTGATTTCCTTCTTGAGTAAGTCCAGGTCAGCAGCATGTAACCGCCGCATTTCTTGTAGTAAGTCCGCTATGTCCTGTTTCGTGGCCGGCGTTTTGTTGGGTACCAGTGCCTGCTCCACCATGTTCAGTTCGGGCTGTGTGGTGTGAGTGGGCCTATCTGCTGGTCCCTCTGGAGCTTTCGGGCCCTCAAATTGCCCCTGAGCCGCCGTCGCGGTAGCTGGGCGCTGTAACATCGCGCCTATGTCCTGGGTGTCTCTGGTTGTTGACAGGGGGGCTTTGTGGTTTTTTTTGCCCATGGTTTCGATGGGCTTTGGGGTGTGCTGGGTCTGGTGTGGAGGGGAGTACAAGTAGGTCTCCGGCCACTCCGGTATTTCCCACGAGGTTCGAGCGTTACGCGGTCCGGGGAAGGCCCCAGGCCTCCGGCGTGTCTTCCTACTGGGTTGCGGGAACAGGAAAGGCATCGGATTGTAGCTCCCGACCGGGGGTATCGAGGTGGGGGGTGTCCACTCTCCGTGGTGTGTCTGGCACGGTAATTTACTCCTGTCTTTCGTTCTCCTTTGTCGGAGCTCTAGTTAGTTGCGGCCATTTCGTTTGAGCGCTCGGCTCCGCCCCCCCACTTTTAACAGAAAACTACTGATATGGGTTTAAGAATCCCCTCAAAATCTGAGGGATAGCAATTTACTAAGGATATCTGATGCTACCTCAAAGCATACATCAAACTATGTATCTTTGAACTGATAAACATATATTCAGAAATAAGAAATACACAATACACTATAACTATTATTATTATTGATACAGTGGAACCTCAGAACTCAAACTTAATCCGTTCCAGAAGGCTGTTCGAGTCCCAGTGTGTTCAGGAACCAAATCAACATTTCCCATAGGAATTAATAGAAATTTGATTAATCTCTTCCAGACATATCATGTACCAGATGTGATCATGTACATGTACATCCAGTTCATCCAACCCTTCCTGACTACTGTATTGCCAACATGCAGTCACTACAGTACTTGTGTAACGTGGAACAGCGTTGTCCCAAAAGATTGCTCAACTCCGTCATGACCCCCAAGTTGCTGCCACTCATGTGGACATAACTCGTCCAGTCATATTTTCTAGCTGGAATGGCAAAAAAATAAAAAAATAATTTCCTTTAATAGGTTGGTGGGGCCCCTGATGCAGCGCAGGGCCCCAGCAACCTACCGCTCTTTAAATCCCCCCCCCCCCTTACCCTCACATGAGACCTGGCAGCTTCACCAGCTCTCTGCCAGGTCTCCTTCTCCCTGTCCCGTGCGGCTCTGTGTGATGAGGAGAGGCGAGGCCAGGAAGTGACCTCACCTCCTGTACTCTCCTCTCACACAGAGCCCGATCAGCAGGGGAAGGAGCAGCAGCCAGGGAGACCAGAGGGAGCAGAAAGAAAGGTAGGCACTACTTACCCCCCTTACCTCCCCCCCACTGTGTCACTACTCACCCTCCCTCCCTCCCACTGTCACTGTCCCCTCCCTCCCTCTGTCACCCCCTCCCACTGTCACCCCCTCCCTCTGTCACTGTCACCCTCCTCCCACTGTCACCCCCCTCTCTCTGTCAATGTGTCACCCCCTCCCTCTGTTTAATGGGCTTAAGAATCCCCTCAAAATCTGAGGGATAGCAATTTACTAAGGATATCTGATGCTACCTCAAAGCATACATCAAACTATGTATCTTTGAACTGATAAACATATATTCAGAAATAAGAAATACACAATACACTATAACTATTATTATTATTGATACAGTGGAACCTCAGAACTCAAACTTAATCCGTTCCAGAAGGCTGTTCGAGTTCCAGTGTGTTCAGGAACCAAATCAACATTTCCCATAGGAATTAATAGAAATTTGATTAATCTCTTCCAGACATATCATGTACCAGATGTGATCATGTACATGTACATCCAGTTCATCCAATCCTTCCTGACTACTGTATTGCCAACATGCAGTCACTACAGTACTTGTGTAACGTGGAACAGCGTTGTCCCAAAAGATTGCTCAACTCCGTCATGACCCCCAAGTTGCTGCCACTCATGTGGACATAACTCGTCCAGTCATATTTTCTAGCTGGAATGGCAAAAAAATAAAAAAAGAATTTCCTTTAATAGGTTGGTGGGGCCCCTGATGCAGCGCAGGGCCCCAGCAACCTACCGCTCTTTAAATCCCCCCCCCCCCCTTACCCTCACATGAGACCTGGCAGCTTCACCAGCTCTCTGCCAGGTCTCCTTCTCCCTGTCCCGTGCGGCTCTGTGTGATGAGGAGAGGTGAGGCCAGGAAGTGACCTCACTTCCTGTACTCTCCTCTCACACAGAGCCCGATCAGCAGGGGAAGGAGCAGCAGCCAGGGAGACCAGAGGGAGCAGAAAGAAAGGTAGGCACTACTTACCCCCCTTACCTCCCCCCCACTGTGTCACTACTCACCCAACCTCCCTCCCACTGTCACTGTCCCCTCCCTCCCTCTGTCACCCCCTCCCACTGTCACCCCCTCCCTCTGTCACTGTCACCCTCCTCCCACTGTCACCCCCCTCTCTCTGTCAATGTGTCACCCCCTCCCCCTGTCACTGTCACCCCCCCCCTCTGTCACTGTCACCCCCCTCCCACTGTCACCCCCCTCCCTCTGTCACTGTCACCCTCCTCCCTCTGTCACTGTCACTCCCCTCCCACTGTCACCCCCTCCCTCTGTCACTGTCACCACCCTCTCTCTGTCACTGTCGCCACCCTCCCTCTGTCACTGCCACCCCCTCCCTCTGTCACTGTCACCCCCTCCCTATGTCACTGTCACCCCTCCCTCTGTCACTGTCACCCCTCCCTCTGTCACTGTCACCCCCTCCCTCTGTCACTGTCACCACCCTCCCTCTGTCACTTTCACCCCCCTCCCTCTGTCACTGTCACCCCCTCCCTCTGTCACTGTCACCCCCTCCCTCTGTCACTGTCAACCCCTCCCTCTGTCACTGTCACCCCTCTACCTCTGTCACTGTCACCACCCTCTCTCTGTCACTGTCACCCCCCTACCTCTGTCACTGTCACCCTCCTCCCTCTGTCACTGTCACCACCCTCTCTCTGTCACTGTCACCACCCTCCCTCTGTCACTGCCACCCCCTCCCTCTGTCACTGTCACCACCCTCCCTCTCACTGTCACCCCCTCCCTATGTCACTGTCACCCCCCCTCTGTCACTGTCACCCCCTCCCTCTGTCACTGTCACCACCCTCCCTCTGTCACTGTCACCCCCTCCCTCTGTCACTGTCACCCCCTCCCTCTGTCACTGTCACCCCCTCCCTCTGTCACTGTCACCATCCTGACACTATAGTGATCCTTTACATTTATTTAATGCACATATATTTGTGCATTCAAAGGGCCTGGGATCTAATTTTGCCCGGGGGCCCCAAAGGCTCTCCGTCCGCCCCTGCCTGAGGTGCCAAAATTAGCTATTACTCTCCTATGTGTTCTCTTATATCTATAACTCCTTCCTACTTAAGCTTTCCTTACCCAAATGATGTATCTCTAATAGCAAAGTCAACCATCTGTTCAGTTCATGATTTCTGAGAATTTCTACATTTTTTATATTCAGTTTTGTGAAAAGCGATTTGTTAGATATCTCAGATTCTGTTTGCAGCATATATACTATTTAAATCTTTCAAGTGCACAAAGAGTTTGTGTGTTGCCACAGGGTGCCTTCGTCGTATGTAGCTCTTGCTCCGCAGTGCTAGATCATGTGATTGCTAGGGTACTGCCTGCTATAGCAGCATGTTATGTTTGGTCTGTGTCCCAGACTTGTGCAGAGAACAAGAACTGAAGTGGGTGTTTAGAAATGTTAGTGTATAAAAATAGCAAACCAACTGTGTGACATCTGATATTTTAAAGATTTGCAGTCCAAGATGCTCCAGATTGCATAATGCAAACATGCACAGGCCTGGTTCTGCACCCTTCATTTCTTATTTATTTTGTCACTTTTGTAACTTTTTGTGATGAATGATTGTTAAGATCTTAATGTTAAACATCGCACAGGTGTATAGTACAGTATGCGTTCCTGCATTCATTTTATTTTTTTCTGATGACTCTTGCATTTCCATCTCTAATCTGTTTCCGATCCTATTGAACTTAAATGATGATAATCAGAGTGATTAAAATAATTTTCGGAAATAATAAACTGAAAACCTGCCATTTTTGTTTCCTGAAATAAAGAAATGTTAAGGAGCCAAAAAAATGATTTCAGATTTTTTTTAAAGAGCTGAAATGTGGTTATTGAAAAAAAACAACAACATACTATATGAGACAGGCAGGGTATAATGTAATAAATGCTATATCTAGGATGAACCTTTTACTCAATCGCTGGTATGAAGAGAAGGTAGCCTCCAATTGTTATTATAGTCACCCCTGCTCAATCCCATTACCTCTATCACTACCTATTCAACTCAGTAAAGAAAATTCAGGTCTCATTCCAAGAGGCAGATTAGCTATTACAATGCTCCTGCAGAGAGAAGACATAACATAGACTTGTGCAATTGGATGAGAATAATAAAAATACATTATTTGCAAAGTTATGCATGATGAAAACTCTTGTTATTTTTCTGTTGAGCCCAAGTGGACAACCATAAAAATAATCTTTGCTAATGAGTGATTCCCCATGCTTTCTCACGTTATATCGATATAAAGTCATTTTAACATCATCTAATTTAGAGCTTTGTTTAGTTGGGCAATCTCTGAGAGGCAATTAATCAATTGCATCTTTTAAATTCTAGATAAGTGGGAGTCATTTTGTAGGTGTATAAGTATAGCAGAGACTGTAGCAAAGAAGAATTGCGTAAGCAATGTCCACATTTATGTCTGGGAAAGGTAAACCACGAATGATGGTGAACTCACAACTCAACTGCAAAATAGTGACAACAATTGTTGAACATTTGTCCATTCTTTATGACATAGTGTTTGGAATTTGGCTAAATGATAATTTGCTGTTTAGTGAATAAACCCCTAAGTATTGCCATGCATTAAAGTTAGGGGCAAAACATATAATTAACTTAAGAAACTAACTTTGGGCAGAGATTTTTAGATGCTGAGGTTGTAACAATCAAAACAAACTTTTATCCATTTGATGAAGTAAACCTAGTTATATCATGTTAGGTGGCTGAATGTGTCATCACTTCTAAAGTGAGAGTTCAACGAATTCCAGTTGCAAAAAGGCTAAAAATGTATTTCAAAAATGTAGTTGTTATTGTAAAATTGTAGTTCGTATTTATTTAAAAAAAACAAACAAACAAACAAACAAAAAAATAAATATATATATATATACACACAAATGATTTTTCAAAGATTCTTGAAGGAGAGAACTGGTTTGCGCAGGACACCTTGCTCCCTTCTGACAAACCAGCATTATGTCACAGTATGCAAATTGCTGCGTCGGAGAGTACTCGCAGGTGTCTATGTATGATTGATCTCGAAGGGTTGGTTATTTATGCAAATTGTGACTAGTTAGCGTTTCATGTAAGAAAAAATGTAAGGCATATTGAGCCAGAGCAACATGATGAGGGATTGTAACTTTCTTTTTCTTTTAATAAAAACCTACACGTGTACAAATAAGTCACTCGGGACATAGATAAGCCTATCGAAACATACCCTTTTTTTTCTTCTAAGCTTTTCATTCATTATTCATCCTAAATGAGAATATGTGCCACATGCAGTGTGTTTGTTTGCTGTAGGACGTTATGTGCATGTTATCAAAATTAGCTAAGACTGGGCTCAATTTAAGCATTATTGTTCCAATTTGTTTTAAAGGAAAATGCCACCATAATTGGAATATGATATTAAAACACACACACACACACACACACACACACCTCTTTAATTTCAGTTTAGGAGGTTTTTGACATGACCGAAGAGAACATAGATAAATCCAGTGCTCATAGCTTGCTGTTGTTTATTCAAATGTATAGTAGCTATGCATGGTACCCCAGGCAGGTATGCACAAACCCACTTCATACAGCACTGTGTAAGCACAATGAAATGTCACTGGAGTTCAGATATCAGAGCAGGCCAAAGCCTTAGTTAATGTAAGAATGAATAGTTGTCATAGCAACAGGTTTTTTTGTCCTTGCATTTTTTCTACTTTTTTCTTTTATTGGCGTTTTCTCCTCATTCTAATCAGAACATTGAACTGTAAACATAGAGAATATAGTGAGATCAATTTGCTTATGCTGCGTTTCAGCTATTTAACCCCTTTATTGATTTCTCAGTTATTGCATTGCCATATGTTGGGATTGTTATTAGTAATCGCAAATCTAAATTACTGTGAAGTCACATAAACATTTAGTGGCCAGGCCTGCACTCTGAATATAGAAAGCACACTGCAAACATTACATTGTTCTTACGCAGTATATATATATATTTTAAGTGTCCTGTGCTGAAGGGGAGATAAAAATGTTTAAATATAAATAACTGTTATATGCAAAAATAAATAAATAAAATTTAAAATACATGAACAATACATGAACATTTTAAATAGTTTTGTAGAAGAAAAGAAAAAATTACCTCATCGGTCGAGAAATGACTAAATGCTCTTATTGATGTAAGTTATTTGTGCAGTTTGTGTGTTGATGATATGTATGGACATTTCTTGGAAGTGCCATGAAGAGGGACACCAGATAAGGGATGGCAGGCCAAGAATCCGGTGGGACAGCGCAAGACATTGGTATACTAGTAGTAACATACTATAGTATCCATCCATCATTGTGATATGCTGAAACTCTTGTATCAAGATGTACTCTTCACCTTTCTTGTTTGGTTCATATCCACTTCTTTGGAAATCTCTGTCTGTACCTGAGCTGTATGCTCACTCCAGTTGCCTCTACCATTTATGTCCACTGCTCTAGTTCCTACTCCTTAATCTCCATTCCTCAACTCAAAATGGCGGTCATTGGAATGGCTTTCCCCTACAGACTGCCACAAAAATATCAAATCTGCCACCAGTCTGAAGTTTCTGAAACATCTGCATCTACGTTAAATCAAATAGCAGCTGCACTCATCGTTAATTTACATTTGCATTGTTTTGTATATATCTCCTGCAATAACGGTGTATTTGTGCATGCTCCCTAGGAGACACTTACAAATTTGAGAAATCTCAATGTATCAATCTCAATGGTTAAAGATTGAATAAGTAAACATTTTGTTTTTGTGACAATTTTTATGCTTTCCAAGTAATGTTTTTTTTTTTTTTTTTTTGTTGGAGCAGTCATCTCAAGTGCCACAGTTTTTTTATTTTTTATATTTTTTATGTATTTAATCCAGCCAGCACCCTTGTTTTATATTGAATCCTATTATTTCACTGGGGGGGAGCAGTTAAAACATAGTGTTAGATTGAATTGTAAAGGTTTCACCCATCTGCAGATAAAAAAAAATCCCATGCTAACACGGCACAGATTTCTATGCAAGCTTCCCTATGCAGAGAGCTGTAATTATGTAATTATTTCTCGTTATTCTCTTAATTGTTCCCTGCACTGTTTTTTTTAACCTGATTAGAAAGCAAGTGCAGCCCAGGAAGCAGTAAGGAGGATATACACGCCTGTGGCATAGTGCCAGCCTCATCGTATGCCCCAGGGATATACTATGGTGTCCCTTGCCGGCTAGCCAGCAATTTAGGGCATACCTGTATCTATCGGGACTGGGGTAGATGGCACTGTAGATTTTCTTTAATCTAGGGAATGCCAACTCTCAGAATACTTGATGTTTGCCTTGTCACCAAAGTCTCAGTGACGTAGGTAGGGTCCTTTAGGATCCTGTGAACAGCCCTTGGAGATTAACGATGCAGCCTCTTGCCAGAGCTTTGTTTGTGTTTTCAAGCTAACGAAACTCAGGCTCCTGAAGCCCTCTGGGAAATAATCTATGCAAACCTATCAGGTGTGCCACTTCTGTTATTCTTTGTTGTTACTGTGATAATTGATATGGTGGACAGATCAATGCTTCCAGGAGCAGAGGATTCAATAGAAGAGTGGCATCCATTGTGCTTTTTGTAAATTAAGAACTCTCACGATGGGCACAGTGGATATTCACATTTATTTTTTTTCTGTGTGCATTATCATTATGCACATGTCAGATAAGGAATGATTAATGCAGCCAATATATGCACCTTACTGAAAACCTTGGCGGTTCATTTTAACTCATGAAAGAGACGCTAGCTTCTGGGTGAGATCACATGAAGGCTTTGAATGACTGCTTACTCACCCAGAAGACAAAACCATCCGAGAAGAATTTACAATAGAGAAGTCCACTGGCTGACTGTGAGATTCTTTAGCAACATATTCACTTATTTTCCCACATTTTCTGCCTTATTTCTTTCCTTTGTCACCTTTGAAAAGCAAAGTGCCAGTTGGTAACACAAAATGAACTTGCTATTAATCTGCAAGAACTCAGCTAAGTGCCATCTTTTGTTACGTATATTAGTTTTTATAACAAATAGGCTACTTATTCAGGATGTTTGCCACATCTGATGTTGGCTGCCCTAAATGGCTAAATTAAAAAATGTGTTTTATGTAAATACAGACTAAATAAGCTTGTTCTCTCAGAATTATAATTGAGCTTCTATATACCAGATACTGCTATGACTAACCAGGGATATTCATGTTTTACTCAGGACCGAGTAAGAACATCTGAGGCATATCTGTAAATATGGACTGATCTTTGCCCTTTAAATAACTCCCACTACTCTAACACATACTATTAAGCACTGAATACCCAAACATTTCTGTGTGAAATCTATTAATATTGTTGGCCTCTCCCTCATAATTGCCTTTTGCAAAAACCAACCTGTCCAATGATACCACCACTCAAACAAACTTTTTACAGACTTTTACATTTATTGTCTGGTATTCAAAAATATCACGTTTTACTAATGCAACTCAAATAGACAAATTTACCAGACGTTAGTAATTTTCCACTTGCCTGATGCCAAAATCATTTTCCTCCTTTAGTGACATAACTGGTCATCTCTATACATGCAGTTCCATTGTTTGTGTCTGCATGTAAATAAATGTCCTGTTTACCAAAGAACCATCAACAGAGCAATGACTTAACAACTCTGGCACAAAGAAGCATCACATAAAACCAATGTCCAGTGTCCTAGACCTGAAAGCACACCACTACATACTCCAGGAACAGGAACCAGTCACCATCATAGCGTGAGATATCCACTGAGTAGCCCACATGAAGAGTTGATCAGTCCCAGGACCTAACATGATCCACAAAGAAACTATAAATGCTGCACAAATGAACCAGCTACGAGCAACGGGCTCCCAGCCTGACCGGCTAACACAAGGCAGAACAATGGTCACGAAGAACCCTCAGAAGGGAACAACACCATCCAACTACCAACCAATCACCTGCCTCCCACAACATGGAAGGACCTGTGAGGTATTGTAGCTTCCAAGATCTATAGGCAAATGAGTCAGTACATGAGCAAAAATGGTTTGAAAACAACACCAGCGGCTCAAAACACCAACTGCTGGTAGACCAGACTAAGACTAATCTGTGAACAGCCTGCATTGACTACACAAAAGCCTATGACACAATTCAACACACATTGAAATGTATATATACCATCTGGAGGGGTGAGAAAGTCAGTTATCAGAAACACCAACTTTGTGTCAAGTGCATATCTAATTTGATCACTGAATCAGACCCCGGTTAAATTTTTAAAAATTCTTTATTTATGAGCTAGGGCATACATATAGAGCAGTTTATCACAGGCCAACATGAATAAGACATGCATAAAAATTACATAACAGTAAAGAACATTCATAATTAACACTATGTACAGTGCATGGGTGTAGAAACAATATTAAACGTAATTTTTTTTAATACCGAAGAAACATTAGTATATAAATTGAGTTTGCTTGAAAACAGGGTGTAAAATTTTGTGATAAAGGCAGTATTGATATTGTTAGGAAGAATTTTTATTTTGGAGTGTTGCGTAGTTGGCCCTGTAATACGTGTTAGGTAGTTTTAGTTTCTCTGCATATGCAACAATATGTTTTCTTTTGTGTTGAATGTATCGCAATCACCCAGGTTCCATTTTTGAGCACTTGCACATGACATTAGAACTTACAAACATACACCAGTTCTTGATTATTAGTATGGTTTTGTCAGCTAAGTTGTGCTTCTGGGCAGGGCAGGCGCTTCCATTAGGCCACTTAGGCGGTGGCCTAGGGCGTCAGTTCCCTGGGGGTGCTGGGGAAAACCTCCAGCTAATGGTGTCTGGGTCTGTCCGGGCGACTGGACCGCCCAGACAGACCCAATAACAAGTTGTAAATCTGGCCATTACAGCCAGGCGCCAGCGGGCGTTACTGCAAGTTGATGAATAAACTCCTGGCTGGCGCCTGGCTGTACTTTATCCCATGAGGTAGCATGTGGGTGCAGCATCCATGCGCTCCCGCCCCCTGCACTTTGCCTGGGTACATACCAGAGAGGGAATCAGAAAGTGGGGCAGGGCGGGCAGCAGACAGTGTCCTAGTAGGCCTTTTGCTGGGTGCACTTCTCACTCGCTGCCGCCCCCTGCCTTGTGCTTGGTGGCAAGTGGGCAGGAGCACAGAAAGAAGTGAGGCGAAGGCAGGTGACTAGATGCCAGGGGCACTCATGATGCCCGGAGTGTGTGCACATGCAACTGATATATGAAATGAAGGTAAGTGTTTGTTTCAGAGAATGTGTGTCAGTGTGTGTCTGCATGGGTCCATATTTGTGTCGGTGTGTGTGTGTCTGCATGGTTCAGTATGTGTGTGTTTTATGTCAGTTTGTGTCTGCATGGGTCAGTGTGTGTGTGTGTGACTGAATGGATCAGTGTGTGCGTGTCTGCATGGATCAGTGTGTATGTCTGCATTGATCAGTGTGTGTGTCTGCATGGATCAGTGTGTGTGTCTGCATTAATCAGTGTGTCTGCATGGGTCAGTGTGTGTGTGTGTGTATCAGTGTGGTTGTCAGTTTGCATTGGTCAGTGAAGTTATATGTGCATGGGTCACTGATTGTGTGTATCTATGTATGTATGTATGTATGTATGTGTCAGTGATTGCATTTGTGCAAAAAGGACAGTTTTAATTTAAAAAACAAAAAAGCTAAACAATGCTTTTAAAGGAACTTATATATTATAGTGTTAGGAATATAAACATGAATTCCAAAAACTATAGTGCTTCTCTCCATATATAGATTCAAACCCCCACCCATCTCCACCCCTCATAAAAATAGTGCAAAAAGATAAATACAATTTTAAAAACAAGCAAATGGGGCGGAAAAATAATTTTTGCGTAGGGCGGCAAAAATCCTTGCACCGGCCCTGCTTCTGGGCAATGATGCATAGTAATGTTACTTTTTATGTATATATTACAAAAATATGTCTTTTAATTAAGAATAATACCTTTGAATTTTCATATGAATGAGCAACCCATGTCGTCTACCAACAGTGCATACAATGGCATTTTTTATACATATAATAGTAAAGCAAAACTTTCAACAGGCTAAAACCACAAATTTACCTCAGATCCTTATTATCCATTAGACAAAGAAAGATCAATCCAACAGAAAATTATCAGCACTGTGAACTTCTGTTTTCAAGTCAATCTGCACAAAATGCAGCTCCATTGAGTTGAGTTGAGAAGTCATATGTACTAAATCAATAACATTAACACTATGATATTATATTAGTAATACGGTTAATTGCAAATCAAGGTATATTCTGTTAAAAACTAAACTAAATACATTATAATAATAACATATGGTTAACACAGTATTTTTATTCAATGCTTCATTTTGAAGAGTTTTGTCCTTTGACAAACTAAATACTGCCTCACAAAATGGGTACTTTTTCCCATCATTTCCTAATTCTTCGGTTAATCAGGTAATTTGAGAAATAAAAAAAGGTTCTCAGAAAGGTTCTCTTTTGCCCTGTGTTTAATTTTCCTGTGACAGCTCTAGTTATGCAGGGGCTAAAAAAACAGGCCAGCTGACATGTTGTCGCAGTGACTGTGTGTGCGTGCGTGCGTGCGTGTTTTTTTTAAATTTAGTTGATTACAGAGATTGGAAAGAAGTGATAGTTTAGATCTTGATGACAAGCACAGGATGCCAGCTGGTTGGGCCTGGCTTTGAGTTCAGAGGCCAAGAAACAAATATGTGTTCGAGAATCCAATTAAGATGAAATATGTGGAAAAAGACAGGGAGATAACTTTTTTGATTACTATTCATATCATTTTATACCAAATGATAGAAATGAATAATGCAGTTTTTGCTCACAGAATATGTATCACACTGTTTTAAAAGTCTGATAATCTTGACGATAAAGGGTGTACATCTGGTTGATCCAAAGATGGCTCACATTGTGCTGAAAGATGTTGGCATATAATTTGGAAGCATCACTTGATTTGAGGTTCTGTTCCACGTTCTCTGTAACATTAATCATTGGCATTGAGAGACCTATGTGTTTGTCTGTCCTTGTGAGGTAATTTGTAGGATGAGGTCCAGCAGCTGGGGTGCCATAAAGCTGCGAAATACGGGCAAAGTATAAGTTTCATAAACAACCCAATAAATCAGGGCTGCCGGCTACAACAGTGTCCAATGAACCAGTTCATCTGGCCTGGTATCCAATGGTAATAGAACTTGCACTGCATTGAAGACACACCACACTAGCAGACTAGGTTTATATAAACCTGCCTTACAGACAGCAGGTGCTTTCACTCGGTAATTATTGCTACCAGGTGTGATTCTCAGAATTGATAATGCAGTTTTAAAGGGAGATTGCAACACAGTTCCCTCTAGTTGCAGACCAACAAGGAGAATGTGCATGGCCCTGGCTGGCTGGACACCTGCAACAAACTGCCCTCTACTGGTAGGACAATAAGCAGCATGCACATTATCCAATCCCCCACCTGTTAGCTCACACATACAGGGTTATATTCACTAAAGTAAGAGCTCAAGGTGATTTCAAAGTGAATTTCAAATTCAGGGTGAAAATAGCACAACTGGAAGAATTCTCCACGTCAATGATTCTTTCAGTTCAGCTAATCTTGCCTTAAAGTGGAAATTAATTTTGAATTCTCACTTTAATAAATACCGTGATAGTCTGTTTCCCTCTTTCTATCATAGTGATGTTAATTTTCCTTAGAAATAGTTATGCAATTTACATATTTTGCATCACAAATTGCAAATGATAGGTACTCAAAAATTAGGCAGTGAATCATAACCATAAAGAACACTCAGAATGATTTTTATGTGCATTTTATTTTGCACAAATTGTTCACATATTAACTAAAGCACTTATCCTGAAAAGCTGCATGATAAAGTTATTGCTAAACTACATAGATCTTATCAAACGGAGGATGGTAATTTGCTGAGCATCATGGGAAACGAAGTTCATAAACATCTGCAGAGTCACTGCGGAAACACATGGCATAAATATGGTTAGAAATGCATTCAGAGTATAGCTTAGCATAGCCTGGGTATCAGTTTAAATATTAATGCTCTGGAATAGGACTTTAGCACATGATGCTAAAAATATAGATTCATCTTTTTTCTAGACCATTCACCTTTGCAGTCAGGATATTGTGTGGTGTAGAAGGCAGACAGCCAGTACTCTCAGGAGAATGAAGTGAGGATGCTAGCAGTGTACATTTCTCACCTCTAATAAGCATGTTTAATAGGGCAGTACCCTCGGGGCCGTGTGGCATCAGATGATGCAAAGCTGGAAAGGCCGTTACAACTTTCACTTTTCTGACTGTTAACTATGCAGGTGAGTTAGAGTAACACAGAAAGCATGTGTCAAGGAAAAAAGGGTGCACAGAGGCATTAAAAAAGAAACTATTTTATTCCTAAGGCTTTATGGTACACCTTACTTATTCTCTAGGTTAAATGCTAATTTTTGTGGTTCATTTCCTCAGGCCTGCACAAATTACACTTTGAATGAAAAAATGAATACAGAATTGGGGGTATATAAAAATATAATTTTTCAAATGATGTTTCACATTTCAGTCTATCTGTGCCAATTTCATTGGAACGTATTAAAAATCTGTACAATCTTTTTTATTTTTTTTCAATACCTATGTCTAACAAGCTCTCCTGCATCAAGTCTGCAATTTATTGGTAATATTTACATTAACCAGGAAGTGGCAAGGTTTACTTAGCCAGACGAAGTTCCCCAATGGAATCCAGTGGTAATAAGCACTGCTCATGTAGCAATAAATAGAAGCAACAGCCCCTATACAACCAGAAAGTCTTATTTGTACAGGTTAAAGGGATTCTCTAGTGATAGGAATACAAACTTGGATGCTTAATTTGCCCATTGGCCTATGGCATGAGCCTGCATTTTATAAATACTTCATAAAGAAATGTACACAGTGCACATGTTTTGCAGGTGTTGAAAGCTTAAAAAAAAATGACAAATACATGACACTTGCTGTCCTTTTCATAAAAATACATCGAGTTTCAATGTAATAATATGCTTTAACTGATATGTTGAAATTGAACCATTGGCAGGGCCGGTGCAAGGATGTTTGACGCCTTAGGGCATAGGCAAAATAAAAATTTGCCCCCACCCATTACATCACAATGCACCACCCATGTGATCTGCCATATGAACCAACACCAGTGTTGCACACAGTGTGTGTTTACATTAAAAAGCCTGCAGGGACAGGCTATAGACACCAGAACCACTTCATTAAGCTGCAGTGGTTCTGGGGACTATAGTGTCCCTTTAATGTGAGGTAAATTAGAGATTAGTGTCACTAATAATATACTAAATTGCCTACTTACAACCAGATGAGGATGATGATGGGCTCTGGCTGCAGTTTGGCTCCACTGGTCTGGTGTAGAACAGGCTCTCTGGAGGCTGTTTGTAACTGTGGTCACAAAACTCAATTTCCTGGGGAAATGGGAAGCAGCTTTTTTGAGGGGGCCCCTTACACAGCTGAAGGTCTGGCCCTCAGGGCCTGACGGTGAGTATGTCCATAAGCCCACCTACATGTTCCACCCATGAGTTCGCTCACAGGGAGTGCAGTGTGTAGGGGATGTGTTATGTGTTATTGTAGAGGATCTAAAGTGTGTGCTTATGGAATGTAATGTATAGGGATACCAGTTTGTGTAGGTGATGCAGTGTGTGTGTGTAGTGGATTCAGTGTGTTTTTGTGTGAGGGATAGAAAGCAGTGTGTGTTTGTGTGTAAGGGATATATTGTGTTTTTCTGGTTGTTTGAGTCTGTGTTTGTATGTGTAAGGGATGCAAGGTATGTTTATGTGTGTCTCCCCTCCTATCCCTTAGTGCTTTTCCCTCCTGTCCCTCAGTGCTCTCCCCTGCCCCACTGTCCCTTAGTGAGCTCCACTGTCCCTTAGTGATCTCCCTGCCCCCTTTCCCATAGTGCGCTCCCTTTCTGTCTCTTAGAGCTCTCCCCTCTTGTCCCTTAGTGCTCTCCCATCCCTTGGAGCTCTCCCCTCCTGTCTCCTAGTGCTCTCTTCTACCCCCCCCACCCCGCTGTCCCTTGGTGCTAACCCCCATCCCTTAGTGCTCTCTCCTCCCCCCTTCGCCCTAGAGCTCTCCCCTGCCCCCTGTCCTTTAGAGCTCTCCCCTGGCTCTTAGTGGTCTCTCCACTCCACCTCTGTCCCTTAGTGGTCTCTCCTCTCCCCCACCCGATTAGTGGTCTCTCCTCTCCCTCCCCCACCCCTTAGTGGTCCCTACTCTCCTCCCCTGTCTCCCTTAGTAGTCTCTCTCCTCTTCCTCCCCCTTTCTATTAGTGGTCTCTCCTTTGCCCCTTGCCCCTTAGTGTTCTCTACTCTCCTCTGCCCCCTCAGTGGTCTCTTATTCTCCCCTTTCCATTAGTCATCTCTCCTCTCCCCCCCCTTGTTGTCTCTCCTCCCTCCCTCTCTTAGTGGTCTCTTCTCTCCCCCCTTCCCCTTAGTGGCCTCTCTCTGCCCCCCCCCCCCTCCCAGTGTGGCCTCTCCTCTCCCCCCACCCTTAGTGGCCTCTCCGCTCCACCACCCTTAGTGGTCTCTTCTCCCCCCACACCTCCCCTAGTGGTTTCTCCTCCACCCATCCTCCCCCTTTAGTGGTCTCTCCTACACCCCCCTCCAAAACAAAAACAAGTTTAATAGTTATCATAATTATAGCAACTTATTTTGGATCACTTCTTTCAGGGTCCTACAAGCTCCTTTAAACACACCAAAATGTATTTCGATACTAGAGAACCTTCTACTAATCACCTAAATTTAAAGCAGCTAATTAAATCAGTTTCACACAAAGTGCTATCCAAACTGTTATTGGCACAGAAGTGTGCAAAGAAAATATTTAAGGGATAAAATACAGCTGAAGTAAAATCATTATTTATTTTGTGCAAGTTTTGTGCAAAACAACATAGTCATCTATTTCACTTTTTTTTCCATTTATTTTCCTCAGCAAGGTGCTTACTTAACACCTAGTAATTTATAATAAAGGTCAAAATATACTCTGGCTTACACAATGCCTTTAATTGGGTTTGTGTATGTCTTCGTTCTTGGTTTTATCTCAGATTCTCTAGTACAGAAGAGATTTAAAAGGACTTTTAATGTTTTTTTGTTTTGTTTTTTTTGTAGTTTATTTACTTGCATGTATTTTCTTGGTTTTTTTTTCTCAAATGTTGACATTTTCATTTTAAACCTATATAACTTTTTTAAAACTTGTCCACCTTTTTATCATTACATAGAAAAAAAAATCTTTTGTTTTGCCTAGCAGAATTTTGTATTTAAGCTGCTTTCTAACACCGTAAAATCATGTTTCCCACTCACAGTATCATTTTCGGATTTTTTTTTACATTTGAGAGTCAAATGCTAACCCGGTGTCTTGTAACACCCTTAGCCAAGTACTTTTTTAATTCTCCTCTTCTCCTTTTGTCCATACTTCCTGTTCTATTTTTTCCTTTTTACTGATCAAGGGTCTCTATCCCAACTGGCAGCTTTCCTGGTCCACCATACTGAACACTCCTAAGCATTTCATTCCCATATTCTGGAAAATGTCAGATCCACTATCTATGCGGTTTTGGTTTTCCAGAATAGAAAACTGGGACTGAGGAGCTCATATTTAGCTCATCAGGTCACATTCAGATGTACACAGCAATATTGGACCAGTGGTTGACTACCTTCAGAATCTGATGAGTTTCAGGCAGTCCTTGATGGATCATAACTACCCATTTGTAACCCCACGTTTTAATTAATTCTTGGACTGACATAGCTGACATCCTTGATCGATATTCCTCTTCTCCTCATCGCCCTCTTTTCTCCTCTGTCTTTTCTTTTCTGGGCATTGGGAAAAGTTAAGTAAATCCCTTACTTTACACATTTTTTGTGCAATTGCTATAGTGTTCCATTACGTCAAATATTATATTTACATAAAAAAATGAAAAGCCATAAATTATGTTCATCATAGCAATGTTATTCTGCACTGGAAGCCCACTCAACGAAATTATTTATTATGCACACAGTATATAATAGTGTAAAATACAATTTCGATGACCAATCCACCTTAAAAAAAAGTTCACTATTCTTTATGGTGTAGAGAAATAAAATTGCTGGGAGTAGCACTTTAAAGAATTAGCTAACAATTCTTTAAAAATATGAGATTATTTTATTCTGTTATCTCCATAGAGGAAGGTGTTACTCTTTTGGAGTTGTCATGCTGTCTGTCAGCTCATATCCGGCAGGACGTATTAAAGGAAACTAGTAGAGCAAGTTAGTGCTTGCTGCCTATAGCTACATTGTTTCCATTTAGATTCCTTTAGCAAAGTGAGTGGGCAAATGAAACCTGTGACAACCATCACTTAGTTTTACATTAAATTGACAACTGAAGGCTGGTATTTGATAGCAAGGTAGAAGAGACAGTGTCAACAGCGAGACAATGTTACTGCACAAACATATGGGTAAAAATAGGTTAGAAAGCTAGTTCTCGAAGCGATGAATTAAAATTTGTGCTATGCGATGCCGAAAAGGGTTTGGAATGCATTGTGATCCGACATTTATATTGAAAACTGAAAACTGTTTTTTACATTCTCTAGGCAAGATATGTTCCCCCTGCAAACATCCTGAAAAAATATGGTCTACATTTCCTAAAAGATTAATTAAAGATGCATATCCAGGCACACATATCTAAATAATAAATAAACAATGTAGATACTATAATAAGTCCATTGCTACTCTGCTTGCACAGAGAACTTTTTTCAACTCTCTTTTGGCATTAAACCATTAAAACATGTTTAACACTAAACGGAAGGATGGCGCAAGGGGCACATACTATAACCACTTAATTAAGATGAACCAGATACTGTGCCTTCAGTGTTCCTTTAAATAACAATATTTTGGATTCCCCTAGAGGCCATATGTGATACTACATCTTAGATTCTACAAATAATACTAGCACAGTAGAAATATTTTCCCTACCTCCAGGCCTCTTAGCTCTCCCACCAGTCTCTTTGGTCTGATCTCACATTTAGACTATGCAAATACAAACTCATTTTAAGTATCCATCGAACATATTTCCTTTAGTGTGCACCGAGAAAATCTGTATGTTAAGGAATAATCTTTTACTGTCACATTTGTCTTTGTTTGTAACCATATATTTTCCTTTACGTCTGTACCCCTTTTTTATTCTGTTTGATGTCTGTGAACTAATGTGACAGGTTTAAAACAGTCACAGAGAAGAACCAAAGTTGCACATCAGTCAGAAGTGGGAACAAGAGTGTGAAAGGACATGCAAGAAAAACCAAAGGATATCAATAAACTAACAGTGTCAGGAAACAGAGATTGTGGCTTTGTTATTCCAGCAATCTATCCTCGAGTTTCCTTATTCACCCTAATGCATCATTTAGACTTTCTGTGTTTTCCCAGTTCCTAGGCAGCTTTATATTGTTCTTTTTTTCCATTTGCTTTCATACTGGCATTTTTTGGGGGGTTGTCGGTATTGTTTTCTCCCTCGATAGATTAATAACAGTGTATCCTATACATATATTTATTGGGTCTCAACTTGCTGCCTTGCAGTGAGATAAGCAGTTCAGCCTGGCAGGTAGCTTCTAGGCTTCTTGTTCTTCCTTTGCTGGTAGGAAGTCTGGAGCTCCTAGAATTGTTATTGCTACCGTCTACAGCAGTGGAAGCGTGCTCCGTGGTGAGCAGACAATAACTAGGAGGTTTGGATTTCATTGGAGCTAGTGTTTAATAGAAATATAAAACAAAAACAGGCCTGAAATTCCAGACAAAACATTCCTTTTATGTTTTCTTTACCTTTTCCTAACAATTGGCCTTTCTTTCTTTGTGTGTGTGTGCTAATGATCGGGAGCTAGATTGAGGAGCTTAATAAAGTGTTGTTCCATTGCTGGATTATAGACGTGCCAGTTACAAAATATCAGGGAAGGAGACTGAGAAAAATCACGCTGTCCTTGTCCATGTCTGGGAACAGGCTCATAAAATTCTGTACATAGCCAGATGTATAGGAACTTTATGGATTTAAGGAATCATGCCTCAAAATATTGCTCAGAAAACTCTTCTCAGAGCACTGATATCCTCTTAGCTGTAGTTACCTGAACGTTTTCTCTGGGAAACTTGAGATGCAATAACATTGTGCAATGAGGAGCGAATGAATGAATGTTGAAAGAGAATGCCCATTAAAGGTTTCCCTTAATCCTCTCATAGTCTGTCAACTAGGTGGCACTACAGAGTACGCATAATAGCTTCTTGAATTTCATGGTTCTCTCTTTGACACTTATATGGTTATCCACTAGACTCTAAAATGTAGAATATGAAAATTTGAATGGCAAAAATGAAACTTAAATTTCTCATTTTGAGAAATTGTCCCACTCCGCTATAATCATAGCTTGGCTATTTTAATCACTGTTAAGCCATTTGGTTTTTATTTGCTGCAATTCATAGTTTGCTGGGTATTTAAAGTGAATTTCTAATTGTAACAATATCAAATAAGCTTTGTGATCACTTTGAATTCCTGACATTCACACTTTAATAAGGAGTTGTGTATAACCCTGTTAGTTCTATTGGGGAGACAAAGCATTTTACAAAAATGGTTCAGATATTCCTTCATGTCTACTGTGTATGTAAAGGACTCTATTAATGTTCATTTTATTTTCTTTTTATAATGTAGGCAAATGATCTGTAGTTAAAAAGTCTAAATACAATAAGCACTTTGCAAAATACACTGTGCTTAGTGCACCCTGAGCCCACTCGTATCTATGAGAATGGGCTTTAGGATTTGTAAAAATTACTGCCAGCAAAGCAGGCTACAAGAGTTATCAATCAACCTGCACTGAAAACTTTAGTATAATCCATATTCTGTGTGTAGCATTAGATGGAGAGGAGTCTGGGTGGCACATGCTTAGTCAGTGCCTTAGACAGTACTACAAAAAAACGTCCTGGTACACTAAACAGTGAACTGGGCAGGGCTTAAACTGGTCACAGCTGTATACTGCAATCATTTTAAAGAGCAGCTCAAATCATCCTGTGTGATGATGTGAACTGCTCTTTGTCTATAAAGGACTTATCCCATAATCCGCTGCTCAACATAGCAATATAGGATAAGATCTATCCCCATAAACCAGAATGAGATTCTCCTGATTGGACCTACTAAGCATTGCACCAACAGGCAGACAAGTAACATTTTTTTCCCTTCAGTTTTTTGCCATTATTTTTTAAGAAGCAAAATATATGTAATGCATTCCAATTATTTGGTCAAAATTTACCCAATAAATCCCTTTAGCAGACCCTCTGATAGGAAGTACATACTGCAGGTTTTTATTGAATATGGTGCAGACTCTCTAACTGTTGTGATTCGGATCCCATTCACTCTCTCTCACATCAGCAATATATTAACTACAATAAATAAATATATTCAACACAGGAGGCATCTTTAGAATTACATTTTATGCCGTATACAAAGATAAAATGTTGTAAGTCAATAAGGTTTTCTACTTTGTGTATATGATTTATTTTATGTCAATGGCTTTATTGTTTATATTTATTTTTGGTCATTTTCTATATATACAGTAGTGTGTGTGTGTGTGTGTGTGTGTGTGTGTGTGTGTATATATATATATATATATATACCGACAAAGGCTTCAGAAAAGTAGAAATGGATTTTTTTGCCTAATTGTTTCTATTCTGTGGAAATAGGGCATGCTCACAGTGTGAGTTCGGCTTATTGTTAAACCTGACAAAGTGTAATGTTCTCATTGCTCTTCTGTCTGTGTGATTCTGTGCTATTCTATGATTCCATGCCTGTGTGCATAAAATGTAGCCCTGTGCACACACTTTCATATGCTATCACAGTAAGTTTCTGTTTTTCACACCCACTCATGAACGTATACTAAGCATACAGATTGAGTGAGATAACTTTACTTTTCGCCCCAATTCTTAGACGCTGAGACAGATGGAGAATTAAGGAATTCAGTATTCCCAGCGATGTGTGTATGTGAGTATTGTGGGTGTACTGTGTCATGAACATGTCTCTGCATTCAGAAACCGAAGTAGAGGTCCAGGCACTCCAAGGTACTAACCAGGCAATTTTATTGAACCTACTCCATCACAACGTCTCGACTTTGTTAGCTTGACAAAGACCGTGTAGGTCGAAACGTTGTGAAGGAGTGGGTTCAATAAAATTGCCTGGTTTGTACCTTGGAGTGCCTGGACCTTTCTTTTTTTTTTTTTACTCAGCCTTTGGTCTCTGGTACTGAGACTGTCCGAGTTGCAACCAGCTACACACTACTTAAAGGGACATAGTGCAGTTCCACACCCTACCATAACTGCATTAAGAAACCAACTCTCTCACAAACCATATTTTGTTTGTAGTGAAATGTAAAATATCGTTCAGTGAGCAATACATCATTTGTTAATGGTGACTATTATTATAGAGGAACTGTCCCTTCCGTGCAATTTACATAATTGAATACAACATTGAAAATCACCTATACCTTGTGTTAAATGAACAATACCACCTCAATAGCAAATTAAGCTTAATTAAGTTGTTATGGTGGCAGGAGGCTCCGGGTGCCTTCTTACCTTTAGAGGTTAAACAGTTTGGTGGCATTTTACCACCAAAGTTGGAGCTCCAGCATCTGGCCCTTTTGCATCCTGGCTTCTGTACCTCTAAGCACTGCAGTAGAGGAAGGGTTAGGGATGAAAATGTTAGCTGACCATGTTGAAGGAAATCACATCATTAATCAATGAACATACAAAATCTACCTACAGCATGGCAGCACTATTCATATCTTGCCCATCAATATAAAGGAGTGACGTAAGTCTTGGAAATCATGGTGGCTATGACAACCACAGCTTTATATTATGTTATCTTTGTTCATTCATTTGACTTAATGTTGTATAAAATGTATCCTTAATTTATGCTTTTTATATTGCTTTAGCCGTTCATTCTTACTAGCTTTATGATACTTTTAGATAATTTATTTGCATAATAAATGATCTAATAATTATTTGCTATAATATATCTAGTTACTGAAGGTAAACAAAAGAACCCAAAACCTTCCCATTATACTTGGCAGTGGTATGACTTATATCCATTTGTGTTTTTCTTTTATCGTTTATTGCATTCTGCATCCTTAATGAAATTTTAAATTCTACTCTCTAAATATTTAAAAGCACACAACAGACTTTGCCATTCCACTTTCAACATTGATGTATTTATCTCAGAAATACATTTAGACCACTAATGCTTCTCAAGATATCAATAAGAATATATCATAATAATTGCATCTAAGTTTGTTTTTTAACCCCTAAGTGCCAGTGGTCTGAACTGTATACAGCAGGGGTAGGCAACCTACGGCACTAGTGCCATGCATGGCACTCAAGGTGTCTTTTCACGGCACTCAAGGCTGCTAGAGCCAAACAGGCTCTGGCCTATAAGGAGTCTCAGTGAAACTTCAGATATCTGCTAATACGAAAAGGTGGTGAAGGAAAATCCTCAATGTATGCATTGCAGAACGTAGAGGAAGTGATCTCAGATCACTTCCTCCCAGCACTTGTGAATGGGAATCCACACTGTAGTAGAGCAGCCTGCAGCTGCTGTTGCAGCTCATGTCCTTGACCTGTACCTGGCAAGCCTGGTCTCCACTGGAACCCAGGGAAGCCACCCACACTGCTAGATATACACAGACCTGCAGAGTAAGCCTCCCCTCATACAAATAATATGAACAGCCCACTCACAAACATACACACAATCCCCACTAATGCAACACCACTAACAATCCACATACATGCACACAATCCCACATGCAGCCTCTCACATGCAATACCACAACCACACAATGTGACATATCCATCCACAAACAATTCCACAAGCAGCCCTCATACACAGCCCACATTCATATGTATCATACACGATACCATAAACTACTAATGAACATATACAATATAATAGCTCATATACGCACAAATACAACGAAACAAAGCAATTACAGTAAAAATAACACAAGCAGAATACGGCAGCATACACACCTCAAATTAAAAAAATAGGATCAGCACGCTACGGGACATCACAATCCTTTATCGGCACAGTGCTGCTAAAAGGTTGCCTACCCCTGGTATACAGCATAGAAATCTTGTACTCAAAAATATACACAAAAAATACAAAGTACAGGGTATATAAATTGACATTTATTTTCAGTATTGTGGGCTACTTTATTTTTAAAATTCTGAGCTTTCTATTTTAAACAGGTTGTTGTTCTGGTGTCTCTGCGATTTGCGCTATACCACCTGAAGCTTCTGAATTTTACCATTGTAAATCAATAGTGAGCTGTGACAATTTTTGTGTGTCACTAATTTCGGTCTATTTAGGGATGCCTGTTATATTTTCTATCACACTGGGGTGCCTGAGACAACGACGCAATTAGAGGTTCAGAAAAAAAAATAGTTTTTTTTTTGAGTATTCAAACAAAAGAAGAAAAAAATACTTATCCGCTTTTCAACAAAAGTTTAGTTGCCAAATCTGTAAACTGGTCCTTTTATAACGTACCCTTTTTTGTGTGTTCACAGTCGCAAAAATTATGCAAGTAGAAAAAAATTCTGACCGTGAAATTGGAGTGAAGGTAAATTATGCCAGCTCTTATTCCCCAATGACCCGGCTCATGGGCAGCCTTTCCCACAAAGATCCAAGTTCTCTTATCTGCTGGGCTGAAACCCTGACAATGTTTTAGTTACATGAGACCCAACTGAATGCAAAAAGAAGAGAGAATTAAAAACTCAACTGCAAGCTTAATCAGCTGCTTTAAGCGTACTAGAAGCACTTTAATCGACCTTTGCGTTTTCCATTGTAGCTTTTTGCTAATAAGGGAAAACTTTTTTTTTCTTTGCAAAGCGTAATTAGCATTTTTCTTTAAATTACAGTTTTTAAAAATACAGCTAATTAGTTGGTTACAAAATTGCAGTCATGAATTTATGTTTGGATGACTGCAGAAGTTGGCTGCGTGCAATATTAACCATCTGTGTGTTACTGTACGTCTGGGTTTGTATTGCTTTTCACTGTTGCAATATGGAATTCTAGGAGTGGTGTAGAAAAACTGCTTATAGATGTAGGCAATTGATTTCCTGGGAATTATCTAGGTATCAGAGATTATTGATGGCCGGGTCTCTCAATTAAATATTCTTTACACAGGTGATGGAAAGTGGGCGATCACAGTGAATAATGAATTTGGTTTGTTGCTTTGTCAGTGTGTTTTGTTAATGAATTGCAAGCTGTGTTCTTTAGGATAGATTATTATTGTAGTTATAGATTATTATTGTTTGACCCAAGTTTAGATTTGTATCCAACTACTCATACTAAAATCATTGACATTGGCTATCCTAGCTCCATGTTAGTCATTGTTATAAGCCCTGATTTTTTGTCATTGAACAGAGAAACAGGAATAAATTTATCAAAGATTTGTCAAAGTTTTGCTACCACTTTCATGTCTAATTTGGGGCAAATTCTTCTGCAGTTTACTTGATCTGTTGGATTTTTTACTCCACTGCTCTTTTTTTGCACCCTAAACATCATTGTTTAATACTGTATACGCCATTTTTTCAGCAACAAAATTGATTTATGCCGTCTTTTTGTCAGAAAGAAAGTGATACCTTTTTTTCCCACCTATGTATATTTGGCAGTGTTCTTAAATTTAAAATTCTCCGAAAACTGGTGGAATTAACTAAAAAGAAAACAGTCACTTTTTAGAATTCTTTAATAATTTTGATTAAAATAATGATGTTATTTGACCATCACTTTTCAGAACATCCCAATAAATATTCTCCAATGTTTCTATAGTTTTAATACAATGAGGGCTCAGGCTGTGCCAGGAGACAACTGAATTGTGATGCAATTTGCTAAATATTTAATATATAATTTAAGGGAAATTGAGCAGTTCATAAAACATGGTTTCACAGTTATAGGTGAACTTTAAAATTTCCCCTTTAAATTGAAGATTAAACTGCCCTTCATTTCCAAATGTGTGGAGTGAAGAATTTGATCAAATGGAGGAAAGAAAATCTCTCTGTATGCTATGGCAATGCAACCTGGAAGATATGCACTTGGCCATCTTAACCCATGACTAAGGTCTGCATCAAGGTTGATGATATCATATAATATTTCAAATTTCACATGATATGACACAATATTTTTTGGTGGAAACATTATCAGTCTTATTTTTTTTCCCCAATTAATAGATAATGTCTTTGAATTGCTTGAGCATGCTCCAATATATCATTTCCCATATCGATCTGTTTCCGATATATTCTTCCCTTTATTGATCAGTCCTTTCAGGCTGCCTACAGCTATTATCACAGGCTGCATGTCTATTTTATTGTCCTGGTGGAATTCTCCAAGAAGGCTGTTTATAGCCCCTCCATATTGAGTGATTGCTATTTAACGCAGTACAAGCACTTTTGTTTGTTATTCTGCTTAACCTTAGCCTGTAGATGGACTATTGAAATGATTATACATTGTGCAATGAAGAACGTATCTTCATTCCAATTGTTCTCAGTTGTTTTGCTGAATGTGACCAAATAATTACTATGACATTGTTTTTTTCTCCTTCCATGCCATGCAACAATTGCTCTAATTGCACATAGGTTTAACTAGTCCAGCAGTAGTGACCATCTTCAGCTCTTTTGCTGAATGTGACCAAATAATTTCTATGACATTGTTTATTTTTTTCTCCTTCCATGCCATGCAACAATTGCTCTAATTGCACATAGGTTTAACTAGTCCACCAGTAGTGACCATCTTCAGAACACTTGGCCAGCTGGTCCTTCTTCCCCCGGAGGTCTACCACAAACCCAATGGGGAGCAGTAACTTAGCAGTGACTGACCCAATAGGCTGTATGTACAAACACATTATATTTTTTCAAGACACATAGTATTAAAAATAGAAATCCTCTCCATGGTATTGAACCAAGGGAGATGTTGCTGATAATTGCTTCGCATAAATGTAAAAAATGATTGTCCTACAAAGCATATATCTTGACTGTCTTATTTATGGGAAAATGGGTTTCATTTTATGTATATTCATGCCTGGAGATTGTTTTTGTATAGCCATCTACATCTCAGATGCATGACTGGGATTGTCTTGAACATAACGTTTTGTGGTTCAGTGTGTTTACCTTTTATAAACAGCGCTGGGCAAATTGTTGAGCTCCAGATGTTGTACAGCTACAGCTGTCACAATGCTTCCCAAGCATATAGAATGGCAAACCATTATGGATGTTACAGTTCTGCAACATCTGGGGATATACTATTGGCCCACCCCTACATAATATACTTCATGTCCTTGGGTAATTGCTCATGGTTATATCATAACATCACATTATACTGACTCACTAAGGTAGGATATTCTAAGCAATGTCAGCTAATTATTGGCAAGTGCCAACTATGGTTTTACTACCCTGTAAAACTGTACTACATTGAGATGTACTGAAGAAAAATGGGTAGAACACAATCGCAAACCAAACCATAGAATAACTTGAAATACAGTTATATCTAGATATACTCACGAGTTTTCACCTATAGACTGACACACCTGTATGACAGGTGCAATCTCCTACAGCTATAAGGTCGATATGTTGTAGAAATGTTGATATGTTCAATTGAAATTTATCCAGATCTGTTGTTGTTTTTTTTTTTTTGTTTGTTTGTTTTTTTATTGATTTCTAAACTGAACAAAGTTATAAACACAACACTTTTGGTTTTGCCCCCATTTTTCATGAGCTTAACTCAAAGATCTAAGACTTTTTCTATGTACACAATAGGCCTATTTCTCTCAAATTTTGTTCAAAATCTGTTTAAATCTGTGTTAGTGAGCACTTCTCCTTTGCTGAAATAATCTCGAAGGTGTGGCATATCAAGATGCTGATTAGACAGCATGATTATTGCACAGGTGTGCCTTAGGCTGGCTACAATAAAAGGCCACTCTAAAATGTGCAGTTTTACTGTATTGGGGAGGTCCAGAGAGGGGGTCTAAAAACCAGTCAGTATCTGGTGTGACCACCATTTGCCTCACGCAGTGCAACACATCTCCGCATAGAGTTGATCAGGTTGTTGATTGTGGCCTGGGGAATGTTGGTTTACTCCTCTTCAATGGCTGTGCGAAGTTGCTGGATATTGGCAGAACCTGGAACACGCTGTTGTATACGCCAATTTAGAGCATCCTAAACATGCTCAGTGGGTGACATGTCCGGTGAATATGCTGGCCATGCAAGAACTGGAATGTTTTCAGCTACCAGGATTTGTGTACAGATCCTTGCAATATGGGACTGTGCATTATAATGCTGCAACATGAGGTGATGGTCGTGGATGAATGGCACAACAATGGGCATCAGGATTTCATCACGGTATCTCTGTGCATTCAAAATGCCATCAATAAAATGCACCTGTGTTCATTGTCCATAACATACACCTGCCCATACCATAACCCCACCGCCACCATGGGCCACTCAATCCACAACGTTGACATCAGCAAACCGCTCACCCACACAACGCCATACGCGCTGTCTGCCATCTGCCCTGTACAATGAAAACCAGGATTCATCCGTGAAGAGAACACCTCTCCAAAGTGCCAGATGCCATCGAAAGTGAGCATTTGTTCACTCAAGTCGGTTACAACAACGAACTGCAGTCAGGTCGAGACTCGATGAGGACGACGAGCATGCAGATGAACTTCCCTGAGACAGTTTCTGACAGTTTGTGCAGAAATTCTTTGGTTATGCAAACCGATTGTAGCAGCAGCTGTCTGGGTGGCTGGTTTCAGATGATCTTGGAGTTGAAAATGATGGATATGGAGGTCCTGGGCTGGTGTGGTTACACGTGGTCTGCGGTTGTGATGTCGGTTGGATGTACTGCCAAATTTTCTGAAACGCCTTTGGAGACGGCTTATGTTAGAGAAATTAACATTCAATTCACGGGCAACAGCTTTGGTGGACATTCCTGCAGTCAGCATGCCTATTGCACGCTCCCTCAAAACTTGCGACATCTGTGGCATTGTGCTGTGTGATAAAACTGCACATTTTAGAGTGGCCTTTATTGTGGCTAGCCTAAGGCACACCTGTGCAATAATCATGCTGTCTAATCAGCATCTTGATATGCCACACCTGTGAGGTGGATGGATTATCTTGGTAAAGGAGAAGTGCTCACTAACACAGATTTAGACAGATTTGTGAACAATATTTGAGAGAAATAGGCCTTTTGTGTACATAGAAAATGGGGGCAAAATCAAAAGTGCTGCGTTTATAATTTTGTTCAGTGTATTTATAGTAAAGTTGTGTCAATTGCTTACAAATAAAGTTGCTTCTGAATTATCTCTGCTACTATAGTTAGAGGTGGGCTTTTACAAATACTCGGCACACATCTACTGTTTTATTTCATTCTCTGCTTCATTAGTGTGACTGTACATCCAATGCCACTTTTTTGTTTCAGTGATAACAGTCAAGCAATCCCTTCTGTGCTGTATTCTGCTTCTCAGTTCTAAAGATGACTAAGATCCCTAATTAAAAGAAAAAAGAATTATATGCTTTCCCTCCTAGCCCCAGCTAATGATTCCAGCTCGTTTACCTCCGTTCACAGAGTTTCGGAGTCCAACACTAATTGCTGGCAAGGAGCCATTTATTGTCTGTTTTAACAAGAAGCTTGTTTATCTATGTAAGACATATTAGGAATTACATGCATTAAAAAGACACCTAGCTTACTCTATGTGTATTAACACCCCTGCTACCTCACATTTAACCCCTTCATGAGACGTAATAAAAAATGGTTATGCATTTAGCCTTGAACTATTGCCTCATACCCATCACAGCCCCAACCCCATCCCCCTTTACCGACCAATTAATATATACCCTCTGCACCCACTATTGCCGTTGGCATTAACTACAGTCCCTATTACCCCCCTCTAACCATTGACGCTCCTATTCCTTCTTTAAACCCACTAAAGCCTCTATACCTCCCCTGCACCCTCTGTAGCACCATATCCCCTTACACCTCCTAAGCCCCTAATAGTCCTTGCATCCGCCACAACCGCTTACCCCCCTGCACACTACAGCCTCTGGCCCTCCCCTACACCCACTACAGCCCATATCCCCATGCACCAACTAATGCCTCTTTCTCCCTTGCACCCACTACAGACCCAACTACCCCCTACAGGCTACAGAACCTTTCTCCACTTCACTCACCACATCCTCTATCCTCCTGCACTCACTACAGCCCACATAAACTCCTGCACTCACTGTAGCATCTGTTCCTTTGCAACCACTACAGCCCTTATCACCCTTATGTCCCCTTTTAACCCCTGCACCCACTACAGCCTCTATTCCCATGCACCCACTACAGTGTTTATCACATCCTACAGCCCCTATATCCCACTGCACCCACTACAGACCTTACCATCTCTTACAGCCGCAAACCCATTTGCACCTACTACAACCCCTATCCCCGCTGCACCCACTAATGTCCCTATTACCCCCTACACACACTTGTTTAGAAGGCATAGAATGGCTGTAGCCTTAGCATTCCTTATAAAATATCAAAAACCTTGTGTACCAGCTGTAAAATGTTAAAAAGCCATGCTCCCTGGCTCCTGAGATTTACCAGCCCTTTACATGGGACTGTATGTTTTTATGATTGCTATGTGCAAATAAAATTTCAACAGATCTGGGCCTTGCATTCTTTGTTGTTCGGGATATTTGTGTTCAGTGGGATAGGAGTACGGGGGAAATGTAAACGGATGTAATTGAACATACCTGAAAATCGCATTACAACTTTTTAATGAAAAGAATAGGCCATATTACATCACCTGCAACAGGATTTCTGGGGATATAAAGCATTGACAAGCTTTCCATAAGTAATAAAATATGATCCAATGTGGGAGAAACCCAGCTCCAATAATATCTGAGTTTCTTATAAAATAAAAAGAATAGAAATGTAGTAAATGAAGAATTAAATTGCAATTCACATTTTTTTAGCCACAGATTCCCATCCAAATTGACCACAAATATAGCCATTTGGAGGCAGACTCCAAAATTTCAGTACACCTGTGTTCAGATCAGTTGAATTACAAGGAAAGTTACAGTTTGACCTAAATTAGCAAAAGACATCATCAGGTAAGTGTTAATGAACATAAATGAAGTCATGAGCAGGTTTTTCCCAGAGGTTCATAATAATCTAAAAGTAGCGTGGCTATTTGAGCCTAAATGCTGTCCTTTTCATTTTCATTTGCTAGAGTTTGAAGTTTAGAAAAATAATCCCTTATTGTTTTGTTGTCTCTTTAAAACATTTCTGTTCTGATCAATAAAACCATTTGGCAGGAGAGCAATAGGCTGGAGCTCTCAAGGAAAAGGTTAATCACTGTGCACTTGGCTCTTACAGTGAATAAACAGGGAGAGGAAAAGAAAGATGTAGGTGTTCAGTGTCTGGAGAGGATGCACACATTCCTTCCAACCCCCTGCCAGCTGTCCATCCAAAATGCCAGTGTAGTTTAATGATCTGCCAGGCTATTGGAAAAACGCCCTGTCATTAAGCCAGTGTCATGAGCCATGACTGTCGTGCTCATAGAGACCCACAGCAGCTGATTTCTGTTTGAGTCTATATTTGGACTGATTGTTGGTGCTCTGAGACCAAGGGGGGAGCATGGGAGTCTGTGTTAAAAATAGGTAAAACGCTATAGATACAGAATGCCTCAAAGCAATCTTAGGTGTTCTGTATATTTATCTCCATCATATCTGTGATACATGCAGAATGTACAAGGCTGTTCAAGTAATTAACTGTAAAGCAGAGGCAGAAAGTCACACACAAAATAAAGTAAATTTTTTATATATTTATATATATATATTATGTCTGTCTGTCTATTCAGTTACCCATCCTTCCCTCTAAGTCTGTCTGTCTGACTAGAAAAGTCTGCTCATAGACAAATTTCTGAGTGCCAACTTAAATTAAACTTAGAGTGAGCTTTTCCAGAATTCCTGGAATTGTTCCTAGGTTTAACTGCACGTCCCACTGTTTTGCTGGAGCCATGTTTTCACATGACATGTCTTTCAGCGTGTGTTCCCTACAATGTAATAAATATTGTCTGTTTATCCTGATCTTGTATGATTTGCAGCTCTGTTTTGGCTGATTATGTTTTTCTTTAACAGCATCTCAGCCCAAATTTTGAACTGCAACTATTTCTATTTCGTTTTAAAATATATACTCTAATGTGACGACTACTAGAATGCGGTCGTATTTCTTCAGACAGCATTCTGTGTTCAAGGTGTAAGTGAATTAAATTTTAAAATCAACAGGAAATAAATTGTATAACATTCTTATATCAATCATATTATATGGTACTTTACTGTCTGTCTGTATCTCTTTCTGTCTGTCTGTCTATCTATCTAGCTAACTATAATCGGTTCTATCTACAGTATCTATCTATCTATCTATCTATCTATCTATCTATCTATCTATCTATCTATCTATCTATCTATCTATCTATCTATCTGTTATACATATCTATCATCTGTTCTATCTACCTGTGCTATCTATCTGTTCTATATAATTTTTTATTTAATTTGCCATTTGGGTTCAGAGGGTATTTTTCTTTCGACATTGCTAGGATTATCTTCTAAGGACCATATTTTGGAGGGAAAAAAAATCTGTTTTCAATTTTACATGCCTTGTTTTTTTAGAATACATTTTTACAAAGTAATTTGTCACTTTTCTGGAATTAATTTGAAGGACAAAGAGGAGCATATTCATGCCCATTTAGTGCTCACGGTGCAGGTGAAGTCCCTGCAGCTGAATGGGCATCAAGTCAGGTGGAACTGTTGGATGGTATCTACAGCAACCTGGGGCCAGGTTGGCTGACTCCCTGAGGATGTTAGATAAATGAATGGATAGAGTCACATTTCCTCCAGGAAAACAAAGAAATCTGTTTCTTGTTTGCTGCCGAGTAAACACATACATCCTTGCCAACTTCACCTACGGACTGGGAGATGGTTTTAACGTGCCACAGCTGCCTATATCATGTGCCTGCTTGCTGTTTATCTGATTCTTGTAAGTAGGCTGTGCATTACAAAAAAAAAGGAAACAGTATCTATCTATCTATCTATCTATCTATCTATTAAGTGTTAGTAATTGGTGCTATCTAAGTAATATATGCAATATATATTAACCATTCATTATACATTATATGCCCAGTCCATTTATTTTAAATAATAACTCAATTTTTACAATTGGGAGGTTGTATAATAGGGCAATAGGTCTGGTACCCCAAGTCCACGTTTTAAACAAGGCAATAGTAAATGAGTTAAATAAAGCCTTGCTCACGTTCCTCAGCATATAAAATGTACTTTCACTGAAGCTTGCATCGATCTAATTAAACTGTATGTGACTTGAAGTGATTAAGAAATTTTGGAAGGATTGTCATTTTTTTGGAGAAGGGATTTGATTGAAATGTAGAGGTCACACCGTAGAGGATATTTTAGCAGAGCTGCAATCCTGAGACTGAATGCCTCCATTGAAGTCCTCTGGAGCTGGGAAAAGCGCTGTTCAGTGATTATAGCCTATTCCCCCAGTAACTGGGCGATACACAGTTCTGGGAGTCAACTGAGGTTTATTATGCCACACTCTTCCTTTTATGCAAAGACCCCCAGCATTGGGTCTCCATAGGAAAAAGTACAAACCCCTCCCAGGTGTCTGTGTCTGGAAGATAATTGAGTCAATAGAAGGATAACTCAATTATCTTCAAGTTACAGGAAACCATACAATTTTACACAAAACATGTAAAACATATAAAAAAATATGCAGGAACCCTATCTTATATCCCCGAATAGCCTGAATCTGAACGCCCACTTTGTCCAAATAACGCTCAGTTCTGACCGGCCAGCCATGAGGTGATGACCCAAAATAGATCCAGAGAAACGAGGGCAACATCCGGTCTGCTTTTGGGGGTTCCTAGGCGAACACTGACAAACGCTCCCCCTGGCTCTTAAGTAGTGAATGCACCCCCAGTCGTTAGTTCTTATTTCCCAAAAATCGTTCGTCTAGCTGGTCGGGAAGCAGTACAATCTTTTCCGGGGTTTGTGAGATTGCGTAACCAAAAGGAGTTCCATGCGCTCGACAACCAAGTACTGCTGCCTGTGTTCGGTAGACAAAATGGCAGGGAAAATCACTCGAGTTAATCACTTAATTGCGGTTAACAGCCAGGGGTGGTCGGTGTTCTAAGAGCTATTTAAAGGGGAACCACACATATTTTGTTTGGTCCATGAACAGGGGGATACGAATGAGTTTGGAAAACTTGGAGATAGGTACGGGCAACCAAAGTGAATATTACCAGATCTGCCACAGATATCATGTCTAGGAGTGATACCTACACCAACATATAGCATGTCGTTGGAGTTGGCGGGACATTTCACAGGAAGGGCCAATCCTTCATGTCAAACACTATTTCAACATCCACGCCCAAGACCATCATCTTAGAGTTTAACTTATTTGATGAATCAGTAAAATCAAGAACCAGTTGAACGGCATCTGTTGCCTCTCTATTTATGATAAAGCTGACTTGGTCTGCATGGACTGGGAAGCAGGGGACTCCGTCTGTTAGCTAAAATCTTAATGTCAACATTAATGAGGGATAGTGTGAGGTTTTTGTAACACAAAGAGTGGTCCTTTTTCTATTTAGGGAGTATCAAACAATCAGCATTTAGAAACTCACCCGGGACTTTGTCACCATTCAAGAAGCTGTTCAATAAGAAATGAAGATGAGGGTTTAGATTATTGCATAATTTCTTGTAGTATGTGTTGGCGCTTTCCCAATTTTAAGATCTTTAATCCTTTTTGTTATTTCCTCAATAGGTTATAGCATCAACCAGAGACATAGAGGGGGCTGCACAGTCAAATGTTATAGGCACTTTGTAATAACTTTATATTAGCTACCTCCTTGTATTAAAAACACGTGTATACCTAGGGTCTCATGGTTTAACCCTGAATCTCACTCCAATCTCGGGGTCTCAGTGCGACCTGGCAGAGTCTCTGGGCTCAGTGCGACCTGGCAGAGTCTCTGGGCCTGGAGGTCACTGTGATGCTATATAAAGATTAGTAAATACTCTATAGAGAAAAGCCCTATTTTAATACGTATGACTTATTTATTGATATCATATAGTTAGATGTTCTATCCATCAGGTTTAATATAATTATCTGCAACAATGCATATTACCTAGAATATCTGAAATAGGCTATTTTAAGAATTACTATTTTAAAATGTCTCATGGTCATGTCACTTAGGCGCAGGCATGTTTATACAGATATATATAATATTATATATATATATATATATATATATATATATATATATATATATATATATATATATATATATACTATATATATAATGTACCTAAGTCATTTAATAAGATTTATTTAGTTTTTATGTGACAAACTCTAGACTGGAAGAGAATATTTATTCTGCACGCAAAGCTGACGTGTGTTTAATTCATGGCATATGGATGGGCTGGAAAATCTCTGTTTAATATCTTTCTGAAATAAGCCATGTCTTTGCCTGTAGCTCTTTATTTAAAATGAACATCTGAAATCCAGGGCTTCTCAATAAAATATTTTTCTATAAGGAAATGTTAGTCATCGAGGATGAAAGAGTAAGCTCGATATATGATTCACAGAATAAGTAAATGTTAGCACATTCAGCTGATTTGTTGTATACAGTAGCACCAATTTGCTGACATCGTCTACCTCTTTAACAAGTCCTCTAGGGGGTTACACGGTATATGCAAGTTGTGTTCTATACCATATCCTATTGTACAGCGCTACGGAATTTGCTGGCACTATATAAATAATAATAACAATATCGTACTGCTAAATTATTCAATTTGTATATACTTGTAGCACAGACTATACTTTCTATATAATCTACATTCCCAAAATATATTATACATTTTAGCTAAACGAACCAATTTACTACAAAAAAAAAAGTGCTAATTTATTAAGATACTTTTCAGTTTGTTTAGACTGATTTAAGTTTCCTATAATTAAAGGATTACTTAAACCAAAAAAAACTGTGTTTTATGAAAACACTGTTTTGGATGAGAGTAACCCTTGCCGTGCTGCCCCCTACCCCAAAAAAAAGCGTAAACATTCCTCCGTTCCATTGCAGAGGCCAAGTTCTCCCTGCAGCTCGATCTCTTCGGCTGAAGTTACTACCCTTTGCCAGAAGGGGAGGAAAATCAGAGAGGGTAGGCTAACATGGCAGAGCCTGTGTAGCATGGAGGGAACATTCTGCCATTGGCTGTCTAGTGCCAACATGCTGTGCATGGTGGCATCAGGCGCCAAGTATGCACAGAATTGATATTAGACAACCAGGAACTCTTCTTCTGGTCTGGCTAATGACACCCATTGACTGTCTAGTGTCAACATGCTGTGCATGGTGGCATCAGGCGCCAAGTATGTACAGAATTGATATTAGACAACTCTTCTTCTGGTCTGGCTAATGCCACCCAGATATGCTGCCAGAGGCGGCGTTACACCTTCAGCAGCAGAAGGGTTAATCTCCATAACAGCTGTGTGTCATAGCAAAACCCTATGCATACAGATTCCTGGCACCATGACCACTTGAAATCACTGGAGTGGTTAACATGTTTGGAGTAATCAATGGTAGATTGTGATGTTTGGACTAACCCTTTAAAGCATTTAACTATTTCCTTTAATAATAATAAGAAGATGTTCCGGGTCAATAAAATAAATCATGTTTCCCATCAGGATTCCCTATATAAAAGTGCTACAAATGTTAGACTAAAGTAAAGCAGTCTAGATTAGAGTGCTACTTACAAACTGTTAAATACGTAAGTAAATAATTTTTTTGGGGTTTATTTACTAAACATATTTTTGGGGTTTATTTACTAAGAATGAGCTATAGCTCCTAGTTTTCAATAAAATGCTGTTATTAAATTATTGTAATAGTGGCTGGAACACGATACTCAGAGAAACAGCTTCTTCTAGAGCAGTCTTCCCCAAACTCCGACCCTCCAGATGTTGCTGAACTACAACTCCCATGCTTCTCAGCCTATCTATTTTATTCATAGAATCATGGGAGTTTGGGGAAGCCTGTTTCTAGAGGACTAGCTGTCAGACGTGCAGCCATTGATTAAAATACCACATCAACATTTAATTTTTTCTCTTTATATGTTTTCATTACTCTTAAAAGTTAAAATGTAAAGTTTATAATTGATTATAGTATACAATCATGCACAAAAATATTGTTAAACATTCCTAGCGAATAAAGCCATGAATATCGTAACTCTGTATTGCCCGAGAGGGTCAGTCATTGTATTATCAAGTCATGCACTTGTGTTGTGAAAAGGTCAATCAATGTATTATCAAGTCCAACACTTCTTCTGGGAAAGAAAAATAATAATTTGCGTTCTAGAGAACATTGTTTGTGACCTGGGTAAACTCACAGCATCCCACAGCTCAGTCAAACAGTCTCTGTGGTACAAGAGGTTAGTTTGGCGCACACAGAGCTATGCCTTTTAGTTTGTTCTTGTCCATCAGTGATTATATGCTTTAAGTAAAGAGAGCAAATAATCATGGAAGTACACATATAGTGGGTAGCGTTGTATTAGATGAGTCGATTAAGAAACCAAATGTTTCAAGACAGCACTGGCAGTTTGAGTCCTGCAGTGCAATACAATACAGTTCCTGCAAGCGACTCTTGACAATGGACCAATTGTATTGTTATCACACAATCTGGGATTAAAGTCTCTATTCAAAACAAAATGACAGTAGCGTTTCATGGAGTTTTGGATATACTTTTATTTTCTTGTATTTTCCTTCAATATGAAAGCTTGCGTTTGTTAGTTAGAATGAGGAAGGATATACTGCTGTCCTTGCACAATTGTCATTTGACTAGTCTCTGGACAGATATCAGTATTTGAAAGGACTCAATGCAATTAAGTATTTCAGTATTTTGAAGTATAGAATAGAAGTGTAATGTTCCATCATTATATATAATAATAACAAAGTATTTAACCAGGGAAGGTACATTCAGATTACTCTGGTTTCCAAGTACGTCCATGGGGAGGGACCACTTAAGGCAGGAGCAGCTTGCCCTGGTAGGTTTTAGAACAGGGCTGGGCAAAACAATAGCTAGTAGATCCCCAGATGTTAAAGAACTACAACTGCCATGATGCTTTTATAGGCTTTAGAATGGCAAATCATTATGAAAGTTGCAGTTCTGCAACATTCAGGGATCTACCATTTTCCCATCCCTGTTCTAGAAGACAGCATGTTAATTACCTTCAACACACCTCCTCCTACTGTCCCCTAAGGCTGTTCCTACAACAAATCATATTAAGCAGTAGAGTACGTTTTAAGGGTTGATAGGTGGCCAGGTCCTGAGTAAATATATATAAAAAAAAAATAAGAAGTAGGATCAGGCTACAGAGCGAAATAAGGCTGGTGCCAAATAGTAACAAGTAGCAAACTCTTTACATGGACAAAACCAACTGGTGGCGGTATGTTAGAAATAAGCAGCAATGAGTGCCTTTAGCGGAAGTCACGGGTAGTATACAACCACCATAAAGCTCTGTATAGCTGTCTGGTAATTTTAGGTGAAAGGCCAGTTTTAAAGTCAGATACCAATTTCTCTTTTCCAAGCCATGAAAAAAATCCCTTTGTGTCTGTGGCTAAGGCCATTTGGATAACTTTATGATGAGTACCAAGATGGTAAGGGAACATGCTGGACAAGGCAGTTTTAGATGATAGAGAAATGTTATAGTGGTAATAAGCTGAATAATGAACGTTGTATGTTATCACATACCTACAGACAGTGGAGCAGATCTGCAAGTCAGCTGTGTTGCCAATTCAGCTATTGTGGCCTAACATTTTACATTAAATATTAACTGATTTATCACTTTTAACACATCTACCCTTTAGGCCCACATTTGTCTGACAAGACTTTATGAAATTAAGCCATGTTTAACCTTGTGGTTTTGGGATGCAGTCAGGGCTGGATTCACCCTCCCTGGTGTTCCAAAGCAAGTTTAGTCAATATACCCCCTGATATATATATATATATATATATATATATATATATATAAATCCCAGTAAATATATATTGGTGGAAAATAAAACATTTTTGTTAAAAAAAACTACAAAAAACCTCCTCAAAACTAAATGTATTCTCCCTCCTTGAGGCTTACCTTAGCCCACGGGGAGGGGTCCTGATCCCTAGTGGTCCAGTGGGAAATGCAGCATGTCTCACTCCCAGTGGGTGCAGCTACCTTGTTCCGGCCGGCACCGGGAAATGTATCAGTGTTGCTGTGGTAACCTGCGGCACACTCTAACCCGATGAAAAGGAGAGAAACCCATTTGGGCACAGGACCTGCAGGCACCACAGTGGGAGAATTGGCTGGCAGGTGAGGGAGATCTTTGATGCCGCCTCTCTCCTGCTTGCCTTTCAGAGACTGTTGCCTCAGTGACCTTGTGGGAAATCTGACCCTGGATGCAATAGTGAAAAGAATCAAGCTTTCAGATGCCAGGTGCCAGACTTGGTAGCTGTGCCAGGACTTCACACTCAACATATGTTAATCGTTTTACTCATTATTGATATCAATTATAGGATTAATTATGGGATTAAGATTTATGGCAGGTTTGTTAATTTGAAGTTCTTTCAACTTTGCACAAGGAATGCACATTGAACATATGGTAGAGTTTATTAATAAAGAACAAGCAGATATGGCTGTTAAGAGAGCACAGACCTCTTCTTGTCAACCACATAGACCTGCAGTCTTGCACACCGTACACTTAGTATTCTCTGCAATTTAATACACAACATGGATTTTACACTTAAGATTATTTATTTAACGCCAACATATTCCGAACTGATGTACAATAGATAAACCAAGACAAACAATTCATTCTGACAAAACACGTTTGACATACAGGAACAGTAGTTGAAAAGGACCCTGCCCAAATGGATTTTCTTGACTTTACAGATATTTTACATGGAGACTTGGCTTGTGATGCCAAGAAGTTATAGAAATGGAATAATGTAATGGAACTTCATCACTGCTCTCAGAATTTTATTATTATTATTATTAATAATTTTATTATTATCATAACCTTTTCAATTGCCATATCTTGAATTCAGATTTGTAGCACTATTGTTCAATCATGGACATTCTAGGCAAAAATACACTTGTAAGATGGAGAAAGAGTGGCTTGTGAGTGTCTTCTGATCCAGATGGTGCTCAGTGCATGTAAAAGAGCAGGAGACACAATACAGTGTAGTAGGTACTTATACTTGGTAAAGAAAATATAAAAAAATGCACATACAGTTTTTTGGAGCTTCTGATCAGCTCCAAATAGTAGTGCTTGGGCGGTATGATTCTCACCTGTGGGTATACTGGTGCAGCAACAATTTTCCAGGAAGTGTGTCAGGATCCAGATGCACTGTATGGGAGTCCTGGCGTGGGTAGTAGAAGCTCACTGATGCAGATGTGGCATAAAAGGAATATAAAAACAACCAACAGTGGCCTAAAAGGAATTTATTTAAAAATACACTTGTGCAAGCAGGTTTTATTTATATTTCAGTAAGTTAAATTGAAGGGAATCATGTTGCTGGGATAAACATCGGGGTACAGAAATATATGATGGTATTAACCATATAAACATACAACATAGTGAGCAATGTGTGCCTTCCTCTTGCACCACAACTCAGCATATTCTCGTTAATTAATCTAGAACTTTGATAGCTTGCTGGGCTAGTGAGATTCGAAAACCATTGCATACTGCATCAATCACTGTATGAATACATTCAATAGGAGTGTTTTTTTTTTTAGAATTATGGGTATCCGTGTACTTTTCCAATTACAGGCAATGGAAATCTTAGGCCAGTGTGTTTTTGAGACATGGGGACCAAGATTTGACTGCATATATAACATTATGTCTCATTCTTTATTTATAAATAGGCCATATAATTATGTGTACATTTCACACTGAATACATGATGATTGTGCCTCCCTTGAGGACAAGAGTCTGACATTTTTTTATATTTTTCTCAGAGACATTTAGACAAACAGAACAATCCCTTTGAAAAATATGTATCCATGTTTAGAAGCATTTCTTAAAGTGTGTTTTTGAAAATACAAATAATCATTGTTAAAATGAAATAGGCTCAACCACTTCTGGATCAGGCCTAAATGCAAAGATTGGTTCCTTAGACAGTCGTTTAATGAACATTTTGCCAAAATGTTATGTATTAAACAGGAGGTCAGACCATCTTGATATATATAACTTGGGATATCATCGCTCTGCAGCCAGCAGTACGGCAGTTCACATTACATTAGCTGTGATTGCTTCATTTGTTCTACTCCCCATCCATCAATTGATAGCATCTTATCCAGGGTAGGCTGATGTAGCTTTGATATGTAGGTAGCAGGTGAACATTTTGAATTTAGTACCATGGGGGCCATTTCTGCTAGCATGTTCATGATGGATCTGATTGTGTACTCAGTACCCGTGTGTTAGAGGTTAATGGAATGTGAAGGAGGAACACTTAGGCACCCGTGGAAGAGCTGATTTATGTATGATTCATGCCGAAAGAACTGCAAAATAGATACATTCTGCAAATTAATTACTGGAAATCTCTTTTTATGCTGGAATTATGAGTGGATATTAAAGGTGAGGCAGCACAGATGTGGGGGTCAATGTTGCATGGTGTCTGAGTATTGGATTTATGGGCATGTACAGATGGCAAAATATTAATACAACTGCACTATTCCCGGTTGTGGCTGTGAATGGCTGTGATTTTTTTTTTAATACCACTATCATTTATTATTGCTGTTAACTGTAACTGTAAGATTTACAAAGCTATGGCAAGGTATATAGATTTCTCTCCAATACAAAAAAAAGGCAAAACAAAACACTAATTTGTTATTCCACATTGTTTAATTATTAGCAGTCGGTTATAAAATCTGCCGTAATAGTTTATTTCTGCCAATACCATTTTAGCGTATCTATTGCCGATGACGAATCAGACCATTATCAGTTTTACACCACCGGTTTAAGAAGTATTGTTTTAACTAAAGTGATGAAAAATGTAGGTAGTGCAGATTCATGGAAACTACATATTCCATGATGCTCAAGCAAATTCCAGGCTTTGTTTAGGCCGTATCAGACTGGGTTTATATTGCAAAGGGGTGAAATGTAGGTCGGGGTAGGGATCAAGGCTAGTGAACTGGAGAATTTATTTGATAATCCTTATTAAGGCTTCCCATATACACTCATTCTTTCAACGCAAGTGTTCTTGCATCCAGGCAGACAGCAAGCTTATAGCAAAGCTGTCACTACATAGCCTCCCATTCATTGCTGGCTTGCAGATTTAGCACCTGATCACTTTGCTGCATTGCACATCCACAGACCTAATTCTCGTGATTAATAGCCCTCTCCAGTCTATTCCCCTTATCAGCAGCACTATCCCTGTCTCGGTGTGCATATGATAAACAAACAAAAAAATATCGAACAGTTAAAGAACCTTCAAGCAGCTTCTTCATCTGTAGCTTTCTAATTATGCTAAATATGATTGGTAAAAGCATATAAATATCATAAATAAGGCTAAAGGGTGCAAGGAGCTTGGGGGAGGGGGTCCACCACTAGAACTCTGAAATGCAGAGCTTTCTATGCTAAGTAACATATCTGAAAATTAAAGAAATACTAGACATGTTAAAAAAAGCACATTATCAACATTATTTTATAGCATAGCTCCGAGTAGTATTATTCTATTTTTTGTGATATGTCTCCAACAGTGGCGTGGATTTTTTCCCCCCTATATGACATTCAGTGCGTGTTTCATTGTACCTCATACCTAAAATATTCTACTGCAGCACCCATTTGGGAAAGTTTCTGGCTGGAAATTAATCCCAAAGGGACTTCTAAATTCTGGAAAAACTGTCTCTGACTGTCTGTTTATTGTTATCAAGGATATGCCTGAACAATATTTTTTGACTGGTTATTATTGTTGGAAAATGTATTGTTAGATGTTGATTTGAATGTTAATAGCTTACAAGCAAGAAAGATCTAAAACGATATGAAATATGTTTTCAGGACAATGTATTTTTTCATCTGTATAAGGATCCACATGACACTTTATTTAGGTATACTTTTTAGCATCTCGAATGGACAAACAGGGACACTTTAATTGGAAGGCTACGAGTGAGGGTGTGGCCAGGGGCAAGATGGGGCTGTCCTGCAGCATTGTAATTTAGAACAAGAACATTGTAACTTATTTATACAGATTAATTATTATTGGGAGTATTATTGCTGTGGAGCTCTGCTATACACCCAGACATACCAACAATATGGAGCTCGTAGAAAAGAGGGACTTCAGGATAGAAAGGAGGGACAGAGAGATTTATGAGGATTTATATAGTGCCCTAAACAAGCAATAGCCATACATATGATTGTCTACACTAAGCAATATACCATCTATTAGCAGCACCTTGGGTGTCATTGGGGAAAGAATGCTATATAAATAATAGATCATTATTATTGTGTAATACGTATCTAATATACCATTATCTTCCAAACATATATTGACTACATGTGTCATGGTCCCAGGACTGCTTTAGAATGTTGCATGATAAACCGCAGATATCTAAACAAGCCAAATAGTGTGCAAGTCCATAAAAATATAGCGTGCATCAGGACACATTGCAAGTACGCAAATAGGCCAATGACACATCTTGCTTTGTAGAAGGATGGCCCAAGGCAGTACTGGAAACCCAAACAAGTTTAGGTCAAGACGTACAGCTATAAAACATCAAACTGTTTTGTTACGCCTGTTTCATATTGCGTGTCTGATTTCACATTTATCGTTATCACATGCAAGAGCTCGAGTTCTATATGTACGGAACCTCTATGTGTGTGTGGGTTAAGTATACGAGGGTAGAGGTGGAGAGTTCATTACATACAGTACAGCGTGAGTACACTGGCTGTACCTTCCAATATATCAACTAGCTAAGTCACATATTACTTAAACCTCGGAAATAACATGTGAGTAGGAAAAAACACCCGTCTTTTGTTGTAAATTTGCATCATACAGCTATTTGTATAGTTGAGAGTGGATGTTAGAGAGAGATTTTCTGTTTGCAAATGTGACGAAGGTGTCATACACAATGCTGTTACTTTAGTTGAACAAGTGGGGCTGTTCTCTAAATCCATTTTACAGTTAGCACTGATTAGCAGACTTTTCACGGCTCTGTTTCCCCGGCATTCTAATTTATCCTATTGTATTTCCAACGATTAACTCAACAATCAAAAATCCCTTTTGGGTTTTGGTGTGCCAATCACACAGGCGTTTCAGTACTATGTCTGGCGACGTTTGAATTTGCAGGCTTGGAAAGGAAAGGATTATATAGCCCGGGGTTTAAAAAATATTTAGTTTTCTCAAGATGTGGTATCCAGATGTAGGATTGATTTTTTTTTTTCCGTCCCAGAGAAAGAATGAAACCTCGCAGCAAAGTTTTATTTCTACCACTGGGGATTTTTATACAATAAGCATCAGGCTAAAATCCTTTCATTTAACTCTTTAGACGCAGCATGAGCAAAGGAAGTCTGACATACAAACCTCTAGTCATAGAGATAAACTATGAATTTATCACTGTGATATGTCTGTTCCCGGCATTGATATAGCTATACCTGTCAGAGCTGTTTTAATACACTTATAAGATAGCTCGGAAGTTAATGCCCCATCTGCAGTAGCTAAGGTTCAGGTTTGATCCACATCCCATTTATAACACTTGGTATCCAAATCTATTGCAAATTGTAAAGTTAAATGTACAGGGAGTGCAGAATTATTAGGCAAATGAGTATTTTGACCACATCATCCTCTTTATGCATGTTGTCTTACTCCAAGCTGTATAGGCTCGAAAGCCTACTACCAATTAAGCATATTAGGTGATGTGCATCTCTGTAATGAGAAGGGGTGTGGTCTAATGACATCAACACCCTATATCAGGTGTGCATAATTATTAGGCAACTTCCTTTCATTTGGCAAAATGGGTCAAAAGAAGGACTTGACAGGCTCAGAAAAGTCAAAAATAGTGAGACATCTTGCAGAGGGATGCAGCACTCTTAAAATTGCAAAGCTTCTGAAGCGTGATCATCGAACAATCAAGCGTTTCATTCAAAATAGTCAACAGGGTCGCAAGAAGCGTGTGGAAAAACCAAGGCGCAAAATAACTGCCCATGAACTGAGAAAAGTCAAGCGTGCAGCTGCCAAGATGCCACTTGCCACCAGTTTGGCCATATTTCAGAGCTGCAACATCACTGGAGTGCCCAAAAGCACAAGGTGTGCAATACTCAGAGACATGGCCAAGGTAAGAAAGGCTGAAAGACGACCACCACTGAACAAGACACACAAGCTGAAACGTCAAGACTGGGCCAAGAAATATCTCAAGACTGATTTTTCTAAGGTTTTATGGACTGATGAAATGAGAGTGAGTCTTGATGGGCCAGATGGATGGGCCCGTGGCTGGATTGGTAAAGGGCAGAGAGCTCCAGTCCGACTCAGACGCCAGCAAGGTGGAGGTGGAGTACTGGTTTGGGCTGGTATCATCAAAGATGAGCTTGTGGGGCCTTTTCGGGTTGAGGATGGAGTCAAGCTCAACTCCCAGTCCTACTGCCAGTTTCTGGAAGACATCTTCTTCAAGCAGTGGTACAGGAAGAAGTCTGCATCCTTCAAGAAAAACATGATTTTCATGCAGGACAATGCTCCATCACACGCGTCCAAGTACTCCACAGCGTGGCTGGCAAGAAAGGGTATAAAAGAAGAAAATCTAATGACATGGCCTCCTTGTTCACCTGATCTGAACCCCATTGAGAACCTGTGGTCCATCATCAAATGTGAGATTTACAAGGAGGGAAAACAGTACACCTCTCTGAACAGTGTCTTGGAGGCTGTGGTTGCTGCTGCACGCAATGTTGATGGTGAACAGATCAAAACACTGACAGAATTCATGGATGGCAGGCTTTTGAGTGTCCTTGCAAAGAAAGGTGGCTATATTGGTCACTGATTTGTTTTTGTTATGTTTTTGAATGTCAGAAATGTATATTTGTGAATGTTGAGATGTTATATTGGTTTCACTGGTAAAAATAAATAATTGAAATTTGTATATATTTGTTTTTTGTTAAGTTGCCTAATAATTATGCACAGTAATAGTCACCTGCACACACAGATATCCCCCTAAAATAGCTATAACTAAAAACAAACTAAAAACTACTTCCAAAAATATTCAGCTTTGATATTAATGAGTTTTTTGGGTTCATTGAGAACATGGTTGTTGTTCAATAATAAAATTAATCCTCAAAAATAAAACTTGCCTAATAATTCTGCACTCCCTGTATCTTACCTGGTTATATAGGATGATATTATGATTGATTAATGTCAATGTCCAATATTAAATTATATCCACCTACTTGCATTTTATTAAAATTATTCTTTATTAATAAAGAGATAACATATCGGAGAGAGTTGTTCAGCGACCACGCGACAAACAAGCAACGGAAATTGAAACACAAAGAGAACAAAGGGAAATTGTGTTTGCCAACTTATGCATCACTTTATAGACCTGTGAATACAGTTACTCACTCCTCTCAATACGAAAATCATGCTAAGTTTAGGGTTTTAACCATTCTTGGAAATGCACTTATAAAGTACAAGTTGGTTATTGTTGCAACTGTCTCAAGGCATGCTTTCCTTGCAAGGCATTTCATTTGGAAGAATTTGTTGGCAGCTCAGAGTAATAAATGCCATATAGAAAGTGCTTTATTTGGTGGATTGTATTGTTCAGAATTTTCCAGTTCTCGCGCAGAACATTACAACATTTCATCCTTTGTCGTTCTATATCCCCCCAGTTAAATATTGTATTAGGTACCCCACCGTGGGAGTTTAGGGGATCATTTCCATGTCCTCCTTTATTGGATTAGCTACAGCCCAGTTGCTAGACTTTTCTTATGACAGCTCACTTTTAGTAGACATGCCACTACTCAAGGCACGGTGGATAGGGGCAGGAGGGAGGATTTAACCTCTCTTCTTTACTAGTGCTAATTATTTTTTACATAGTATTATAAAGTTGTCTGAAAGACCAACTTAACGAAAAGGAGGGCTTATCGTAATCTTGCTCTTTCAGTATCTTAGTAGATAGCTTCCTAATTCTTGTGTGATTGCCATAAGAATAAAAAAAATTAGCTATCGATTAAACTACTCATTAATTTGGTACCCTTAAATATAGCAATGCCAAATAGGGTACTAATTTAGGGAGTTATCTACTAAACGGCTGCACCTTGAAGCCGTGACCTGCAGCATGGAATTTCATTCGTCCAAATGAAATTCCGAAACAAAAATAATGACTGAATTTCATCAGAAAACAAATGGACAAACGACATTTGTTTCGGATGAAGCAAAGATTTTTTCAGACTAAACAAAAATGTTGGTAGAACCCCAGTGTACTCTGTATTATGATTTTAAAAGGTGTCCTGGTGTGTGTTTGTTTCTCCAGAGAAAATCCCTGTGACAGATATATGGAGAAACTGAACAAAACCATGTTTGCCAAATAGTAATATCTTATAATTTGATAAAAAGAAGGTTTGAATCACAAGGTCCTACCTCAGTTTTCTGTGTTGGTAACTGATCAATATTGTTTTCTGCTTATGTTTTCAAAAATGTGACGGTTAGCAAAGCCGTCACAATCCAAATTTAACAAACCATTGTTCTACTGGTAATGCTACTGACGTCAGGAAAAGTTACAGGGCCTACACCTTGACTTCATGATGTCAAGTACATAGGCTATTTGATTACATTACAGATTAAAGGTTACAGACAATCAAATGCCTTGATGATTCTAGTAGGTAGTGGGTTTGTCATTAACCTGTTATGTTTAATGCAGACATTGCAAACTGTGTGTGTGTTTTTAAGGATCTCAAAATCAATTTACAAGTATTGTGCAAGAGCTAGTCTTATTTTAGAAATTTTTCTTTCTTTTTTAATTTTTCTTAAATTTGGATTAATTTATTAACAAGGAATTGCTAACTGCCTGTGTACTACTTTGGGTTATTGGTGATATTTTGTAAAAAGTGTTTTTAAATCCTTTGAGATACTGAGCTGGCCAAGTTTTCAATTAAGTGTTAATAACTGTTCTTCAGTAGCAGAACGATCCTCGAAACTTGAATATTTCATGTGAGGTGCAGGTTCTATTTTTACCAGTGAGATAATGGTTAAAGTGGTAAAGTACAGCAAATATCTGATGTATTGCAACAGGACTATATACGTGTTATATATATATATATATATATATATATTGCTTATAATATGTGTGTATATATATATATATATATATATATATATTTATATATATATCAAATTAAATAGTTGGACTTTTTGTAGCTAAGTATAATGTAGGGTGTTTCACTATCTCAACACGTCTTTAATCCCTTAAGGACCAAACTTCTGGAATGAAAGGGAATCATGACATGTCACACATGTCATGTGTCCTTAAGGGGTTAAGCTTCCTTGTCACAATAATTAGATGCAAAAGTCTAAGAGCGTTTGGTAAGTGCCCTTTTGTAATATCTTGAAAATGCAGTAGTGACCTACATTTAAATAATGAATTGACTCTTCGATCAATGAGAGGGCTAATTAGTGAGTCTCACGAGCTGAAGTGTAAATCATGAAAAACTGAATGATAAGTTCTGCAATAAATTGGCCAATTGTTTGAGAGATACATATTCATGTTAAAATGTCAACCATATACATACAGGTTACTAGGCCAACTGAAGTTATCCGTGAGAATTACATTTGATTCAAGATGTCCCTATTCTTTTATTTGTAGTCTACATTGATCAACCTCAATATTAAAACATATGACAGGTGAAGTTAATAACAATCATTAAATAGTTACAATGCCACCTGTCAAGGGGTGGGATATATTGGACTGAAGGGAACAGTCTGTTCTTGAAATGCATGTGTTGGAAGCAGGAACAGTGGCCAAGAGAAGAGGTTTGAGTGACTTTGATAAGGGCCAAATAGTGATGGCTAGATGATGTGGTAGAACAACAGATCTTATCTATGGAAGCTTCATCTCACAACTTGCAAGACTTAAAGGATCTGCTGCTAAAACCTTGGTGCCAGATGCCACAGGACATGTTCAGAGGACTTGTAGAGTCCATGCTTCAAGGAATCACAGGTGCTTTGGCAGCACAAGGGGGACAAATGCGATATTAGGCAGTTGGTTTTAATGTTGTGGCTGATTAGTGGTGTATATCTGTTAATTTCAATTAAGCATTACCAAAAACACTTTTTTTGATGTAGAGATATAGGAAGAAGAAATGCTAATATAATAAAATGATCATTGAACTCTGTGGCAGGAAGTCCACCATGATATGGAACCACTGCTGCAATATGCTATAATAGTTATATAGATTGTGTATTTTACAATGCTTGCCCATATCAGATTTGTGTTTTTTTTGTTTTGTTTTTTACTGTTATGAAACCGCCTCAATAGTATGCTGGCTGTCTGGTTTGGGAGAAGTGATTGCCAACTGAAGCTGGCTAGGAACCAGCTCTCATATTTCGGACCGCTGACAAGAAGGGCAGCGGAAAAATGAGCAGCCTGGCAGCAGATTGCTATTCTATTGGGTCAGACATCATATTTGGCAGTGAATTCGAAGAAGGTCTTTTGGTGACAGCATTGCAGCCCTCTGTGTGTATCATCCACAAGCAAAGGTTTTCTGTGGCCTAATCTGGAAAGATTAGCTGGAGGATGTTTTGTAGAGTGTGTAGGACTTAATGTTCCTGATATCTCAGTTTGCTCTTTGTGCTATTCTCCTTGCGGGAGTTTTTATTGAAATTCAATACAATACCATAAAATCTAACTCTAATGTTTTAGTGGCAATGCAATAAGCGAGCCTGAGCACATTTTGGTGGGTACTGCTTAAGCAGCTGCACTATGGAATGATCAAATACTGTTTGCAATGGTACTGAAATGTACGATTCTTGTAATGAGAAGATAAAGGAATTAACAGTAAGATGCTAGCAGCATATGTGAGCATGGCCTCCTTCCTAGAAGAAGCATTAATAGCAAAATGTAACAGAATTACAAGCATTTTAATATCACACAATTTTAGCGTTACTCACTTCTATTCATTAGGGGCCTTCAGAAGGCACATCATGAAGGTAGATGGTCAGTTATCTAGGAAAACAAAAGTTAGAAGACCTTGTTGTCCGTAGTCTCTGCACTAGACCGGTGGAATATTTCTTTTTTTTTTTTTATCACCAGTGGTTTTTAACCATTTAATTATGATAAAGAAGAAGTCAGAAACATATGTGTGAGATATGTAGCAGCTTGTGTGACTTGTACTATTACTTAATTCTATGCCTTGAAAATTTCACAAAGTCATTCCCAAAGGCTTCTTTATATGGGCCACACGTCAAGCGAAACGTCAACAGATATAAACACAAAGTTAACAAGAATGTATAAACGTCAGGGAAATGGATTTAACCACATATCTGATTAGTCAGTGAGAATGTTTAATAGACTCTTGTTTGAGAACATTTAGTCTGATAATCGTTTTAATTAAATGGCAAATTTAAAAATGTATATTGACATCTGTCTTAGTAGAAGAAACCATGCACCCCTTAAATGAATGAAGCATTATTTTAAAATATCTAGCCATCAGAACATTGGAGTGGACCAGTTTTCCTAAAAAAGCAAACTTAGTATCGTGGCTGCCCTTGGCAGTCTGAGCAGCAGGAAAAGTTGGGTCATTGCATGCTGCATTGCAGAGGTTACCATGACTGGTTTAGAATGTCTGATCAAGTTTACTTGAGAATTTATTTTTCTGTTAGAACTGATATAATGGTACAAATGGAAAACATGCACAAGAGCTATTTAAGAGTGTTGCAGTTTATCTATATCTAGCAACATTTTAGGCATATATATAGATCTTTAGCAATTTATTTTCATTTTCAGTACACCTTTGAATCCTAATTATAACACTGCTTAATTTCCATGCCTAACTAGTGCTATTACATGCTAATTCACTGGATGAGGCTGCACAATATTAAAATCCAGCTGCCTAAAAAAAGCTTGGAACTGGGTACTTGTTGCATCAAAGGAACACTTGCATGTAACAGGAACACATATGAGTTGAGAACTTCAAGTTTTGGTGTCTTTTTCTTGTTTATTTTTATATTATAGCTCTATAACTGATATATAAAAGTTCCTAGGCTCTTAAGAGTGAGGAATCTTATTTTTGTGAACTTTAAATGCTTTACAGCAGGGGTGCCCAAAAGGTAGATCCCCAGATGTTGCAGAACAACAACTCCCATGATGCTGTAGTTTTAAAACATCTGGGGATCTACCTTTTGGGCACTGCTTCACACGATGGGAGACTAAGACTGATGTAGCTGGGGTTGTTTGACTGCAAGTTCCATAATCCTCTGCCAAGCTATTGCAAACAGATAATTATGGGAGTTGGAGCCCAACACATTTTTATAATCTCTTTACCAGTTTAAGGGTTAATTGGGGTAGCTTCTTTCTATTTGTATTTGAGAAATGTGTTTTTAAAGGGTGTCCAGCCCAGTTTTGTGAAAAACACTGTGCTGCAGCAAGAAGTCTTTGAAGCACATGTTCTGCCACTGAACATCTCGTCACGGAACGTAAAAACACGACAGCTTATTTTGCAGTGATTTCTGCCGTTTGCGCTCATGCACCGTGTGGAAAATGAGACATTTTGTCTGAATGTGTAATACGCCAGCTCACAATAAATTAACGGACAGAACAGCCCTGAAGCTGTTGAAGGGGAAAAAAAATCTATATAATCATTTTTGTTTGCTTTTATGTGAGATTTGATGCAGGGGTATAGTAGCTCTAGAGACATGGGCAATTAAAATCCAGCATGTGTAAGCCGGAGGATCTCAATTTAAAGTCATCATATAATAATCATACTCAAAATATTACAAGAATAAAACATGCCATTTTAACAAGAAGAAAAAAAAAATCTTTGTGTTATGTTTTTGGAATTAGATGCAGTTTTAGCTCAAAAGGACAATTGTTAGATATAAAATATTTTACATTCCCATCCTTGCATTGTAATATTGTTATTGTACAATGCTTACAATGGATATCACATGATCTAATGAAGATCTTGGCTGGTCATTCGTGGATATCAGTCAACAAAGGTATGGACAACATCCATGAGGTGGATGATAACAAGGAGACCATGTAGTGCAATTTTCATAATCTAACATCTGTGTTAGCTATTCCTGAGACCAGGGCCGGCGCGTCCTTAAGGCGGCACAGGCGGCCGCCTTAGGGCACACCGGCTCCGGGGGCGCAAGATTTCAGTGACCGGCAGGAGGGAAGCTTTCCCTCCTGCGGGCCACCATCTCTGCCCCCAGTGCGGCAGGGCTGTGATCAGGCGCTGCGAGGGAGCTCTAACCTCTCTGCTCTGCTCCCTCGCGCGCTGTCTAGTGATGCCGCGGGAGCCGGAATATGACGTCATATTCCGGCTCCCGGGGCATCAGCAGACAGCCCGCGAGGGAGCAGAGCAGAGAGGTTAGAGCTCCCTCGCAGCGCCTGATCGCAGCCCTGCTGCACGCCGCCCAGCAGCCCCACTGGACCCCAGGGAATGATCCACACCAGCTCTCCAGGTAGGGAGGCTGGGTGGATATTATTTATGTATTAAAATAATTTGTGAATGTATGTGATGTGTCTGTGTGTGAGAGTGTCTGTGTGTGAGAGTGTCTGTGTGAGTGTCTGTGTGAGTGTGTGTGTGTGTGAGTAAGTGTCTGTGTGTCTGTGAGTGAGTATGTGTCTCTGTGTGTGTGTGAGTGTGTGTGAGTGAGTGTCTGTGTGTCTGTGAGTGTGTGTCTGTGAGTGAGTGAGTGTGTGTCTGTGTGTGTGAGTGTGTGTGAGTGAGTGTCTGTGAGTGTGTGTGTCTCTGTGTGAGTGAGTGTGTGAGTGAGTGTGTGTCTGAGTGTGTATGTGTCTCTGTGTGAGTGTGTGTCTGTGAGTGTGTGTCTGTGTGTGAGTGTCTGTGTGTGTGTGTGTGAGTGAGTGTCTGTGAGTATGTGTCTGTGTGTGTGTGTGTGTGTGTGCGTGAGTGAGTGTATGTGAGTATGTGTCTGTGTGTGTGTGTGTGTGTGCGTGAGTGAGTGTATGTGTTACTGTGAGTGACTGTTTGTCTGTGAGTGACTGTGTGTGTGAGTGAGTGAGTGTCTGTGTGTCTGTGAGTGTGTATGTGTCTCTGTGTAAGTGAGTGTCTGTGAGTGTGTGTCTGTGTGTGAGTGTCTGTGTGAGTGTCTGTGTGTGAGTGAGTGTCTGTGAGTATGTGTCTCTGTGTGTGTGTGCGTGAGTGAGTGTATGTGTTACTGTGAGTGACTGTGTGTGAGTGTGTCTGTGAGTGAGTGTGTGCGTGAGTGTGTGCGTGAGTGTATGTGTGTCTGTGAGTGACTGTGAGTGTGTGCATGAGTGAGTGTATGTGTGTCTGTGAGTGTGTGCGTGAGTGAGTGTATGTGTGTCTGTGAGTGATTGTATGAGTGTTGCATGTGAGTGTGTCAGTGTATGTGTGTGTCTGTCAGTGTGTGTTTGTGAGTGTCTGTCAAATCAGTGAGAGTATCTTTGCCATTGAGTCTGTGTGTGACTATCAGTGTGTCTGTCAATGAGTGTCAATCAGTGTGTGTGTGTCAGATCAGGGAGTCTCTGTGTTTGTCATTGAGTGTGTGTGACTGTCAGAAGAACACTAAAGGACAGGGAAGGGAGGGGACCAATATTGGACGGGGAGAGGGGCTGGTTAAGAGGCACATAGGTGAAGATGTTATTTTTGAATGGGGGGGGGGGGGGGGGGGCAGAAAAATACATCTTTGCCTATGTACCCAAAAATCCTTGCACCGGCCCTGCCTGAGACATCATCTCTGTTCTGTCTTCAAAAGAAGGTTATATGGAAAAAGAGCAACCATCCAATATACCTAAACCCTCCACCACCTGTCTGGGACACATTTTTCTACTATGTGTAAACCAGTTTAACTGGGATAGACATTAGGCAACTCAACCAGAAGGCATTTAGTAATGTATAAAATATAGAGCTAAATATGTGAGTCATAATAAAGGTTGATTTACTTTACCCCCCTTTAAGAAATAATTATTGTATAACTGATATAAGCACAGTTTGTAAAATTATATTATTTGATATCTAAAATTGTATTTATTTTAGCCCATTACATTTGCCACTTACCTTTACTTTGCTCTCGTGCTTATCCTCACCTGATGAAGAAACAAATTTTTGTGCACAATTTCTAGGCAATCCCACTGCATAACAAATTCAGGGGTGCATTCCGTCAGACAGGAATAGAATAAGAACACAGTGCAGGATGTTTTTACATACTGGTCTGCAGACTACAATATTATTTATCTTTCGGAGAACAGCAGTCCATACATAAAATTATACTTTCGTCCTGTTATTTGCTTTGCAGGTGGCAGTGCCAACAGCACTATACTTATGCAGCTAGAGCCAAGACATTAGTTTGAGTTTCTGGACTTCCTTTAAACTTTTTATATGGTATGCTACTGAATGTAACCTAAGGCTGCTGAGTATCTTGTACTTTAGTAATATTACATGATTGCCCTCTGGTTTTGAAATATAGTGCATGAAAGTCCTCTGAATTAGGAAGCTACATATAATTACGGCTATTGTAATTGAATGAAGCCTGTCTAATTTCGTTATCTCGAAGTGAAAATGTTTCCAGATATGTCATCCTTATCACTGTTGTCTCCCTTAGTCTACAAGAAGGGTATTTTAATCCATTTATTTTTTTCCGTTCAAAGGATTTATTCACTAAATGGAAATGTGATGAATTGAAATGTGACTTGCAAAATGATGCCAAATTAGGAAAGCAGTAAAAAATATATTCACATCACCTAAATTAAAGATTTCTTCTAAATTGAGTTATGTTAGCCTAAGTTTTGTAAGTTTATTGTCAATTCACTATAACTTAATATATTCTCTAATAATAATACATTCCTAATAAAGCCAATAGTTGTGGTGCTCATGGCCATTTTAAAGGGACATTCCAAGCACCATAACCATTACAACAGAATGCAATGGCAAAGTATCTTCATTTTTGTTTGCAACAGTCTTCAGTGTCGATGTCCACTCCCCTCTGGCGGCATCTGCCTTTTGAATTTTCAGATTATCAGAGTGACGCCGGGCAGGAGCACTGCTGATTGGCTGAGAAAAAACATATCTTTCTCAAGCCAGTTTGGGAATGGGGAGTCACTGAGTGAACACCAGATGACCGCTCTCAGCCAATCAGCGGTGCCCCTGCCTGGCAGCACTCCTGAATCTGAAACTGCTGAAGCCTACTGGCAGCATCCGGGGGGAGGGGAGTCCACATCAACACTGGAGACAACTCAGGGGTTAAACTGTTCCAAAACGGTTTAGCCCCTTGAGGTAAGAGTGCCGCTGGGGGACTCCTGGCACCATTATTATTACCTCCTATTAGAGAATCTCGAGTCTCACCACTGCTGAAAATAAACATCTGGCTGTGTTTGTGTACATGTGTGCATATAGTCCATTATTAGACTGGCTAATGAAACATCATCTGCTTCAGCCATACACAGGGAAGATCTAAATCATACTTTTATTAACCAGTGCTGTTTGCTGAGGTGTGTGTTGGATTATTTCTTTTGAAGTTTTCTTTTGAAGATTTGAAAATCAGACATTCCATACTCATTGTCCATTTAACTCCATCAAACGTTTCTTGAAGACAAGAAATGGAAGAGATTTAAATTGTTACTCCAACCAAAAACCATATGGACTCCCCCACCGAAACAAAAAAAGTAGAAAACAGCTTAAATGTCCACTCTTTTACCAAGTTCACGTTCCCCCTGCAGTCCCATATTCCTCCGCTGGCATCCTACCCCTCTGCCACAAGGTGGACTTACACCTCTATATGTGAATTGTTTAATAGTGAAATGTTGCAGACATACAGACTTCAGAGACCATGACCACTTAATATCACTGAAGTGGTCATGGTGCTTGGAGTAAACCTTTTAGTTTAGTGTATTACAGATGTCACATCTACCTCCTTCTAAAACTACTGCATGCATAGCTCAGCCTTTTAATGTCTTAACACTTAGCTGATAGGGGGGCAAGCCGCAAGTCAACCTTAATTACTAAATATGGTTATACATGCTGAACCATGGAGCAATGGAAGACGGTTGCCTGGTCTGAAGTATCACATTTACCTGGATAAGATGCATGTGAAGAAAGGAGGCCCACTGATGCAGTGTTGTTGTCACGATACCTTACCTGTCATCCTCGGACCCACGCAGTACAGCATCCTCCTTCACTGAGCGGCACGGCACCTCTGACGCCGGCCGCTCACTCAGAGCGGAATTTCTAACTTCGGCGCATGCGCGCCACTGCCGTCGGCTGGAAGCCGACAGAATCATGACGCAACCACGCACCCGGACCTTTTGGGGGCGTGGTTTTAAAGCAAAACACACCACACTATAAAAGGGCTGTCTTGACAGCAGTAAGACGCCCTAGTGTGGTTCTTGCTAGTTCCCATAGTGCTCTTTATGTTTATTGGTATTCTCTCCTGGTATTTGACTTCTGGCTACTCTATTTGACTATTCTACTCTCTGGTTCCCTGTACTTTGGCTTGTTAATCGTTATTCCGTCTTCTGTTATCCCTTGACCTCTGGCTATCCCATTTGACTACTCTAACGTGAGCCCGGCCATTCTAAGGTCCGGTATACGTTCTATAGTTAGGTTGCACTCTGCGTGAAGGGGTCACTGTCGTGACATTACACTAGGGCCATGGACCCTGCAGGTGTTAACCCTCTTGGGCTTGGTGCGGACAATAGGTTTGAGGAGCTGGACCATCGTATGGACCAGATCGCCCTCGCCGTACAGACCTTAATTAACCGCACTGCTTATCTCCAGCCGGAGGAGCAGATTCCTAGTCTGAGACCCCAAGAACATCCCATGGAAGTGCTACCTACAGGTACTTCCAATCAGGCTACAGCACCTCTCAGGTATGGGGGTGATCCTAACGGATGCAGGGGGTTCCTAAATCAGATAAGCATATATTTTGAACTCCATCCTAGAGCTTACCCTACCGATAGAGCTAAGATTGGGTATATTATAACCCTGTTAGTAGATAAGGCTTTAACCTGGGCTAATCCCTTGTGGGAGAATGACAACCCCATAGTCTTTAATTACACTAACTTTGTTGCAGCTTTCAGGAGAACTTTTGATACCCCAGGCAGAAAGACTAACGCTGCTAAATCCTTATTGCGTTTAAGACAAAATACCCGTTCTCTAACAGATTATGCCTTGGAATTCCGTACTTTAGCTGCAGAAGTCAGATGGAACGAACAAGCATTCGTAGATGTGTTCCTGAATGGAGTATCTGATAGAATCCTAGATGAAGTAGCCACAAGAGATTTACCAGATACTCTAGAGGAGCTAATAACATATTTAGCTCATATTGATGAACGTCTTAGGTACAGGCAGAACACCAGAGAGAGACCTAGGAGAGTACCGGAACGTCTTGCTCTAACCTATCCCTCGTCCGAAACCCCTCCAGAACCCATGCAATTAGGGGCTACAAGATTGTCTGAGACAGAGAGACAATACCGTAGGAGGGAAGGTTTATGTTTGTATTGTGGCAGGAAGGGACATACACGAGTGAATTGTCCTAACCGGCCGGAAAACTCTCGCACCTAAGTTCACAAGGGGGACAGGCCTTGGGTGTTATGTGTATGTCCTCCTTCAATGATAAAAAAGATCTCCGGCTTCTTCTACCTATTACTTTAGAATGGGAGGGAAAGAAAATATCCACCCTTGCTTTAATTGATTCTGGGGCTGCTGAGAATTTTGTAGATCTCTCATTCGGGCAGAAAAATACCCTTCCATTCCAAAAAAAATCGGCACCCTTGGCCGTTGAGGCCATAGATGGTAGACCATTATCGATACCTCTTATTACCCAGGAGACCATTCCTCTAGTATTATCTACAGGTCTTCTTCATAGGGAGGTTATCATTCTGCAACAGATAACATCTCCTATTTTTCCTGTAATACTTGGGTTTCCTTGGTTAGTCCAGCATAATCCGTCGATTGACTGGGAAAAGAAGGAGATCATTAAGTGGGGAGATTCTTGTCACAGTAAATGCATTACTCCGATTAAACCAGTAGGCTTAATCAATATACCTACTATGGAACCATTGACTACCCAAATACCCAACCAATATATTGACCTTAAAGATGTCTTTGAACCTAAAGAGGCAGAAAAGTTACCTCCCCATCGTCCCTATGATTGTCCTATTGAATTGTTGCCTGGTACTATGCCTCCAAGAGGCACGGTTTATCCCCTGTCGATGGCCGAGAATAAAGTATTAGAGGAGTACATTGCCGAGAATTTAAAGAAAGGGTTTATCACTAAATCCTCATCGCCCGCGGGTGCGGGGTTTTTCTTTGTATCTAAGAAAGAAGGGGATTTAAGACCCTGTATTGATTACAGAGGGTTGAATAAGATTACTATCCGTAATGCTTATCCTATTCCCTTAGTGACTGAACTATTTGACAGGTTAAAAGGAGCTACTGTCTTTTCTAAACTAGATTTGCGGGGAGCATATAATTTAATCAGAATAAAAGAAGGGCATGAATGGAAGACTGCTTTTAATACTCGTTATGGTCATTATGAGTATCGAGTTATGCCCTTCGGCTTATGCAACGCCCCAGCAGTCTTTCAGGACTTCATCAATGATGTGTTGCGAGACTTTTTACAAATGTTTGTAATCGTATATTTGGATGATATCCTGATTTATTCTAAAAACATAAACGAACACTATGAACATGTCAGATTGGTTCTTTCAAGGTTATTAGAGAATGGTCTCTATTGTAAATTGGAGAAATGTTTGTTCCACAAGGAAGAAGTGCATTTCCTGGGATATATCATTTCTAGTACGGGTTTCCAAATGGAGCCGAAAAAGTTAGAAGCCATTCAGCAATGGCCCTTACCAGTTGGACTCAAAGCAATCCAACGCTTCCTGGGGTTTGCCAATTACTATAGAAAATTCATAAAAGGATTCTCTTCAATAACAGCCCCTATTACTGCTATGACTAAGAAGGGAAGAAATCACAGGGAATGGTGTACTGAAGCTAAAAGAGCTTTTGATTTATTGAAAGAAGCCTTTTCCTCAGCACCAGTATTAAGACACCCTGATCCTTCTCGTCCTTTCATACTGGAAGTAGATGCATCCGAGTCAGGGATAGGAGCAATACTATCTCAAAGACCTTCGGATGATCAACCATTGCATCCTTGTGGGTTTTTTTCAAAAAAATTAACGGAAACTGAGAAGAGATACGATATAGGGGAGAGAGAGTTGTTGGCAATTATTTCTGCCCTTAAAGAATGGCGATACTTGCTTGAAGGGTCACCCATCCCTGTTACCATTTTTACAGATCATAAAAACCTCTCTTACTTCAGTGAAGCCAAGAAAATGTCTGACAGACAAATACGTTGGTCTTTATACCTCAATCGTTTCAATTATGTTGTTACATACAGGCCAGGGTCAAAAAATACTAAGGCGGATGCTCTATCCCGCCAATATGAACCTGTTACTTCCTCCAATGAAGTTATGTCCTCTTTAATCCCTCATAATCGTATTGTAGCAACTGTCTTTGCTAAAGTCTCATCGGGATTAATAGAGGAGATCTCTACATTCCAAGATCGTACTACCTTGACTGTTCCTCAAGGAAAACTATATGTGCCATTAACCTATCGGAATAAAGTATTATCCCTCATGCATGACTCCAAAATGGCAGGACATCAAGGGATACATAAAACCACATCATTGCTGGCGGAACGATTCTGGTGGCCTTCCTACAAAAAGGATGTGCGTGAGTTTGTCCTTGCTTGTAATATTTGTTCCACTACAAAATCACCTAAGGGTCGTCCTATAGGACTCCTTATGCCCTTACCTGTTCCAGAGACTCCATGGTCAAGTATTGCTATGGATTTCGTAGTAGACCTACCCCCTTCTAAGAACTACACTGTCGTATTAACGATAATTGACAGATTCTCCAAGATGTCTCATTTGGTTCCTCTTTATAAATTACCTACATCATCTGAACTGGCGTATATATTTATAAAAGAAGTGGTCCGTTTACATGGGGTACCCCAAGATATTGTCTCTGATAGAGGGCCTCAATTTATTTCTCGTTTCTGGAAATCATTTTGTGGACAGTTAGGTATCAACCTTAACCTTTCCTCTTCTTATCATCCCCAATCTAATGGGGTTACAGAAAGGATGAACCAATGCCTGGAACAATACATCCGTTGTTTCACTTCGGTTCATCAAGATGACTGGGTGGACCTGTTACCATGGGCAGAATTTGCTCACAATCATCATATCCATGAATCCACTTTACACAGCCCGTTTTTTATTAATTATGGGTTTAATCCTACAACTTTACCGAGTTCCATTCATTCTACCGGAGTGCCAAGTGTAGATGACACCGTTAGGAACATGAGGGAGACTTGGTTAGGGGTTAAACAAATATTGACTCAAAGGGCTAGTGTGTACAAAGCCAATGCGGATAGGCATCGGAAACCTGCTCCCACGTTCATGATCGGGGATAAAGTGTGGTTAAGTACCCGTAACATTAGACTTAAGGTCCCATCTATGAAATTCGCTCCCAGATTCATTGGTCCATTTCAGGTTCTCAAGCGTATCAACCCTGTTTGTTACAGTCTTCGTTTGCCCTCTAATATGAAAATACCGAATTCGTTCCATGTCTCACTTCTCAAACCATTAATTTGTAATCGGTTTACTCGTAATACCCCTCCTCCTCTTCCTGAAGTTGTGGAGGGACAAAACGAATATGAGGTGAGGTCTATTTTGGATTCTCGTTTTTCTAGGGGTAAACTTCAATACCTTTTAGACTGGAAGGGTTATGGACCTGAGGATCGTTCGTGGGTGGACGCTTCTGATGTGCACGCCCCCCGCCTGATTCGTTTATTTGAAAGGAGGCGTTCTAACCGCCCTGGGGGCGGTCCTTGTGGGGGGGGTACTGTCACGATACCTTACCTGTCATCCTCGGACCCACGCAGTACAGCATCCTCCTTCACTGAGCGGCACGGCACCTCTGACGCCGGCCGCTCACTCAGAGCGGAATTTCTAACTTCGGCGCATGCGCGCCACTGCCGTCGGCTGGAAGCCGACAGAATCATGACGCAACCACGCACCCGGACCTTTTGGGGGCGTGGTTTTAAAGCAAAACACACCACACTATAAAAGGGCTGTCTTGACAGCAGTAAGACGCCCTAGTGTGGTTCTTGCTAGTTCCCATAGTGCTCTTTATGTTTATTGGTATTCTCTCCTGGTATTTGACTTCTGGCTACTCTATTTGACTATTCTACTCTCTGGTTCCCTGTACTTTGGCTTGTTAATCGTTATTCCGTCTTCTGTTATCCCTTGACCTCTGGCTATCCCATTTGACTACTCTAACGTGAGCCCGGCCATTCTAAGGTCCGGTATACGTTCTATAGTTAGGTTGCACTCTGCGTGAAGGGGTCACTGTCGTGACAGTTGTGCTCTGGACAATGCTTTGCTGGGAAATCTTGGGTCCTGGCATTCATGGGGATGCATCATTTTTTTCATCATGCCTAAGGAAATAAGGACAAGAAGACGTGAATATTGCGAGTGTGGGTATATGTACACTTAGTATAGCACTTATACTTTATGCTATAGGTGCTGTACTTGTTCATTTTGTTTCGGCTGAATTGTAATTTGTCTGAATTTAGGAATTACGTATCTCCAAAGCATAATATAACCAAGTAAACAGCTAACGCAATAGACGAGCATGCATATTTGCTTTTGGATTTGGAGCTGTGATCGTGGTGCAAAAAAAAAAAAGAAAAGAGCTGATTGATGGGAAAAAAAGATTACTAAATGTAAGGGGACAGACGCTAAATGTTGTTTTTATTCACAGGTCAAGTGAGAAATGATCAAAAGAGGAAAAAAGAGCAGTAAAAAAATATAAATTATTTATTAAAGGAACAACATTGTGTTAGGAATACAAACAAGTATTCCTGACACTATAGTGCCTGTGTTTCTTAGATCACTCTGAAAAGATGAGTTTACTCCCATTTCTTCCCATGCCATGTTGGTCTCCATGCGGTTGGCCCTGCCTGGCTCCACCTCCATGGCTGAGATCATGAATCTTGATGATCTCAGTCAATCCAATGCTTTCCCATTGGGAGGCTAGTATGCATGCACAGCAAAGTGCTGCTTTGCTCCAATCAGCATCTCCTCACAGCGATGCATTGCATTATTATTGTTATTATTTTATTATTTATATAGCGCCAGCAAATTCCGTAGCGCTGTACAATGGCTGGACTAACAGACACGCAATTGTAACAAGACAAATGGACGCACAGGAACAGAGGGGTTGAGGGCCCTGATCAATGAGCATGAGCATGAGCATGCTAGAGGGAGTGGGGTACAGTGACACAAAGGGTATAAGTAGTACAATCATTTTGGAAGCGAATACTTACAATGATTAAAATCATCACAGGTGTGACAGTACCACCCTCCCCGGAATATCTATTGTTTCTCCTGCCCCCCCTCCGATATGAAAAAACAAACCCTAACACTCACCACACACCTACATATGGCAGCAAACCAATTGATCCCAGTAAAATGGAAACAAGCAAACCCCCCATCCATAAGGGAATGGATAAACTGGATCGACTGGACATAAAGGGTGAAGGAGAGGTTGGAGTCAAAGAGAACACCTAGGCAGTTAGCATGCGAGCTAGAGGTGATGGTGGCGCGTTGACTTGGAGTGAGACAGACACGTGAGTAACAACACTTGAGGGAGGAAAGACCCGAAGTTCTGTTTTGGACAGGTTGAGTTTAAGGAAGTGAGCAGCCATCCAATTGGAAATCGCGGAGAGGCAGTCAGAGATACAAGTCAAGATCGGCGTAGAGAGATCAGGAGAGGACAGGTAGATTTAGCAGTGATTAAATCGTTGGATACTTTGGTCACAGCTGTTCAACAGAGTGACAAGCGCGGAATCCAGACTGAAGCTGGTCAAGCAGAGAGTTGGATTTGAGGAAATCTGTCAATCTCGCATACACAACTCTCTCAAGGATCTTGGAGGCAAACGGCAGTAGCGATATAGGGCGGTAGTTGGATGGGGAGTTGGGGTCGAGGTTGGGCTTTTTCAGAATTGGCGTTATGGTTGCATGCTTGAAGGGGGAAGAAAATGTGCTGGAGGAAAGGGAGAGATTGAAAACTTTAGTCAGAGGAAGAGCATCTTCTATCTATCTAACCTAATTGTAGAAATCTTCTTAGTGAAGTGAGTTGCAAAGTTTGAGGTGGACAGGGTGGTTTGAGGAGGGGGAGCAACAGGGTGAAGGAGAGCATTAAAAGTATGAAATAGGCATTTGGGTTGGTGGGACAGTGTGTGCTTCTTAGGGGTTTAAGTAATTTACTTTTGCAGAGGAAAGAGCCAGAGTGTAGGAGCACAGCATAAACTTATAGTGGATGAAGTCAGGTGCAGAGTGTGACTTTCTCCAACAGCGTTCAGCAGTTCTGGAACATTTTTGTAGATGTCGGATCAGCTTGGTGTGCCAGGGTTGTAATTGGGAATGCTTGCTGTTTTTAAATGTAGGAGGTGCCCTTATGTCTAGTAGAGAGGATAGAGTGGAATTGTAGAGTGAGGTTGCAGAGTTAGGGCAGTGAGATTTGAGATGGGTAAAAGGAGAGTTTGGAGTATGGTGGAGAAATGCTGGAGATCAAGGCTGTGGAGGTTTCTGAGAGATTGGAGAGTTGAGGGTGGTGAGATTTGGGTATGGGATATGCCGATGTCAAATGTTAGCAGATGGTGGTCAGATAAAGGAAATGGAACAATTGAGAGATTAGAGGTGGTACAGAGATTGGTGAAGATGAGGTCAAGAGTGTTTCCTACTGTATGAGTTTCAGAAGTAGACCACTGTGTGAGGCCGAAGGAGGAGGTTTCAGAGAGCAGACGGGAGGCATCAGGGTAGTTGAGGTTGTTGATTGGGATGTTAAAGTCTCCAAGTATGAATCAATGCATATCTATGGGGAATGTTCAGCGCCTCCATGCAGAGCGTGGAGACACTGAACGTAGGTTCTGTACACTGTGCAGCATCGAGATAGGAAGCACCTAGGCACCGATGTATTCCTAGGCACCAGGGTAAACACTACCTTTTCCATGAAAAGGCAACGTTTTCATTGAAAAGCCTGCAGGGACATGGTGTAGACATCAGAGCCACTAGATTAAGCTGTAGTTGCTCTGGTGACTATGGTGGCTCTTTAAATATAAAATATATAGAGATTTATTTTACTGCTTGTCCACTTTTTCCTTCTATTGGCTACTTTTTCTAACTTGTTCTGTAAACCAGATGTATATATTTTGCTGTACACTCATTATTTTGTTTTTCAGAAATATTTTCCCAAATATTATCCTTGAACAATGTTTGGAGGAGCCGAACTCTTAAATGGATGAGGTTAAAGGTCCCGACAGTCTCAAACTAGCAGTTGTAGATTAAATTACCATTTCATGCCAGTTAGCAGTTATTTTGCTCACAGGAATTATTAATAAAGACCAATTACCATAAAACTGAAATATATATTTTTTAAATATATTGTTCTGAAAACGTGTATAACTGTACAACTACTACAGTGGGTATACTAAAATATCACATGCCATTTAAAGCATATCTGTCCATCAAAATATTTTTGTCATAATAAGAAAGCTAACAATTGATTACATTCAGCTAGGCTACAAACACAGGTGGCTTTCCTTGACTTGTATGTAGGTTGAACCAGCTATTGTGCATCAATACAGTACTTTCGAGGGGAGCTCCTCGAACACTATCATTTGAAGCATTAATAGTCCATTTTATACACAAGAGTGTATGTGTGTAGTGTGAAAAATAGATTGTGAATTCAATATATAAGAAATTGTCCAAATGAATTATCCCACATACCCCATGCACAATGACTTTGATTAACCTGTCAAATGAAGCAAAGTTCAGAGGGATTAAGTGGACATCATACAAACAACAGGTCGAAGAAGAGAGTTAAAAGTGTGAAATAGTCGTTTAGGTTGGCGGGAGAGTGTGGTTTTTAGGGTATTTAAGTAATTTTACCTTTGCAGAGGAAAGAGCCAAGCTGTAAGAGCACAGCATACATTTATAGTGGAGAAAGTCAGATGTGGAGTGAGACTTTCTCCAGCAGAGTTCATCAGTTCTGGAGCATTTTTGGAGGTATCGAGTCAGCTTGGTGTGCCAAGGTTGTAGTTGGGGGCGCTTGCTGCATTTAAGTGTAGGAGGTGCCATGTCTAGTTGAGAGGAGAGGGTGGGATGGTAGAAAGATGCAGAGCTAGGGCAGGTGAGGTTTGAGATAGGTAAAAGGATAGTATGGAGAATAGTGGAGAAGTGCTCTAGGTCAAGACATTGGAGTTTTCTGTGATACTGATGTGCTGAGGGTGGTGTCAGTTTGGTCCTGGTGCTGATGTCAAAAGTCAGCAGATGGTGGTCAGATAGAAGAAAAGGAATATTGGAGAAATTAGAGGTGGTACAGAGGTTGGTGAAGGCGAGATCAAGAGTGTTTCCCGCTGTATTGGTTGCTGAATTGGACCATTGTGTGAGGCCAAAGTAAGAGGTTACAGAGAGCAGACAAGATGCATCAGTGCAGTTGGGGTGGTTGATTGGGATATTGAAATCCCCAATTATAAGGGAAGGAGTGCTAGATGAGAGGAAGTGAGGTAGCCAGGAAGAAAATTGCTCAATAAATAGCCTAGGATAACAATGGGGGTGGGGGGAGGGGAGGTTGGATGATAGCAATTCTTAAAGGAGTGGGTTTAAAAAGGCAGATAGTGTGAATTTCAAAGGAAGTAAATGATAGGCTAGGGGAGATTGGTTGAAAGGTACATTGAGGGAAGAGAAGGATGTCTACACCACCTCCTTTACAGTTGGATCTTGGAGTGTGTGAGAATTGTAGCTAACCAAAATATAAAGAGGCAGAAGTAGCGCTATCAGAGGGGGAAAGCCAGGTCTCTGTGAGTGCTACTCGTGTGACTAAGTGAGTGCATTATGGACTCCGCTTCAGAAGGTATATATGGATCATCTGTATATTGTGCTGGCCAAACAACCAGTAAATGTATGAACTAAATTATACTTAATGGAAGATTGCATATACAACATCACCCCACTTAATTGTGTAACATTATATGCTTGGTTGGTCGAAAAAACAATGTGGGCAGTAAGTTGATCAAAACGTAACCTTTGCAACAAAAAAAAACCAAAATCAGTCATTGTAATGTTTTTATATAACATATTAAAATAATAGAGAATAAAAACTAAAGTCTGTTTAGGGTGAAAACCTTTTAAATAAATAAGTTGAATTTTAAATGTTGCTCCCACAGGATGCTTTGTTTACTAAAATGAACTCTACAGGAGTAGGATTGCATTTCTGGTGTATGTTGTTTGGTCAGTGCAGTAAACCTCTTCAGGGGATAGCGGACCATCTGTACAACTCAAAGAACAAGTGAAAATGTTTAATTTCAGGCGCTATCAGAAAGGAATGTTTCCCCCACACTAAGAGGAAATTGGTAATGGTCCAACATGGGGATAATGTAATACAGTGATCTCTTTTTTCAACATCATGTGACTGTGCACTTCTAAGGCTTTCAAAAATCATAGTATGTTTAACTTGATGCAGAGGTTTGAGTATGTACCAATTTTAAAATGTGATTGACATAAATGCCATGCAGCTCTGCGAATCAATATATCAATGATTGTGTTCTACTCTTGACCTTTAGAATGCATAGTGCTAGGTAACAACTGTGGAAATCTGGTGTTCAACAGAAATTAAAGGGCAAGTATCACTATCATTATAACCTTTCATACTTTTTATTTGAAGACAATGGTATCTAAATTGACAGAGTTTTTTTTTGTTGTTGTTTTATATTTGCTATACATATTTGTCTTTATAACCTTTACCACTCTAAATCTGCTAAGAAGTCAACAATTTTTTTTGACAGAAAAAAACGTTGGGTTTTGGACCCGAGGGATCAATTCACTCATATGATGGATTTACATTGATTTGCTATAAAAAATATAACATTGTTTTTTGCTTCAGTGCATTTGCTTAGGCTTTCCCTAAGTTAAAAAGGTAATTCAGATGTGGACCTCGTGCTTACTGTACCTGCAGGGATGTCAGCTACATGTCACTGATGAGGCCCAAAGATGGCTGATATGGGCTGCTGTATCTCTTGTTCAGACGGTATTGCCGGCCTTTTGTACCCTTGGGGTGGGATCACTGTGATATGCAAATAGTATAGGTTCTCTCTGTAATGGCACAAGTGAGCAGAAACTATTTTCAGACTTGACTGGGGATTTACTGAAGGGCAAGCTATTGAGTTTCTGTCCATTATCAGAGTTCTTATATTCTATGTTTTTCCTTATAAAATACATTTATTTTGTAGGTGCCTAATAAGATAGTGAATTAGGAATAATGAATACTCTCTTTTCAGAACTTTTAATACCAGGGGTGGATCAGAGGTTAACTTGTGTGTAGTGAGCTTTCTGTAGGTGAGCTTGTGTGTAGTGTGTCACGATTCGGGGAACCCAACACGCTAACACACACACAGACACACACACAGAAAGTGTGCAGTACCGGTCCTTAGAGTGGCCGGGCTAAGCACACACAGAATAGTCAGGAGACAAGCCGAGTAAGGGGAACCAGAAAACAGAATAACGAGAAACAAGCCGAGGTCAAAGGGTAGGAGAAAGTCACAAAGTCAGTATAACAAGCCAGAGAGTACGTAACCAGAAATCACACGTTCAGAATCAATACTAAAAAGCAAAGACCACAACAGGGCAGGGAGGAACAGGAAAGGTAAGTATTTAAACCATCAGGTTAATTCTGATTGGATAATTTCCAATCAGAATTAACAATCACACGTGGGAGATATCTAAACCTCCCACTGTGACTGAGGCACTGTGCCTTTAATGCCGGGTCAGGTGACTGACCCCGGCGTGACATATCTTGGGCAGTCCTCCAGCGTGCAGCGTCATGCATGCTGCCGCTGGGGGGCGTGGAGGAAGACGCGGGCGGCATCCGAGGCTGGAGGGATGCCGCTCGCCGAGACCCCGTGGAGAAGGGGACCGCGGACGGCTGGAGGGTGAGTGCCGCGAGCGGACTGCAGCCTCCCCTTGCAGCCGCCCGCGGGGTCCTGACATTACCCCCCCCCGAAGACCGCCCAGAGGGCGGGAAGCAGAAGGCTTTAAAGGAAACCGGGCATGAAAGGAGCGGATCAAAGAGGGAGCGTGCAGATCAGAGCACGAAACCCAAGATCGGTCCTCAGGGCCGTACCCCTTCCAATCCACCAGATATTGCAGCCGACCCCTAGAAACACGAGAGTCGAGAAGGGCAGCCACTTCGTACACATCACTGGGGACAGTGCGAGGGGAAACAGGCCGCCCGAGGGGACGAGAGAACCGGTTGCAAAGCAAGGGCTTCAAAAGCGAAACGTGAAACGTGTTCGGAATGCGCATGGAAGAAGGCAAGTCCAGGGAGTAGGAAACGGGGTTAACCCTACGCAACACCTTGTAGGGACCAAGGAACCTGGGAGCGAACTTCATCGAGGGAACCTTGAGGCGGAGGTTCCTGGAGGACAACCATACCCTATCACCCGGAACATAGGAAGGGGCCGCACCCCTATGGCGATCAGCAAACTTCTTCTGAGCAGCCGCTGAACGGGACAGCGCAACATGGACCTGATCCCACATCTTCCGCAAAGAGGCGAGGTGCTGGTCCAAAGCGGGCATTCCCTTGTCGGAGAACGCACCGGGAAGGACGGAAGGCCGAAACCCATAAGCAACCTCAAAAGGACTTAAGCCAGTAGACGAATGAGACACCGTATTCCTGGCAAATTCAGCCCACGGAAGGAGGCGAGACCAGTCATCCTGGTGCGCATTAGTGAAGCAGCGCAAATACAATTCCACAGACTGATTAGCACGTTCGGCTGCACCATTAGATTGCGGGTGATAGGCGGAAGTAAACGACAAGGAGACCCCCATCTCAGCACAAAAACCCCTCCAAAACCGAGAGACAAATTGAGGACCCCTGTCAGACACTATATCTTGAGGTACCCCATGCAAGCGGAACACTTCCTTGGCAAACACCTGAGCAAGTTGAAGCGCAGAAGGCAGTTTCCAAAGCGGAATAAAGTGCGCCATTTTAGAGAACCTATCCGTCACAGTTAATATCACTGTCTGACCATCGGAAGGAGGAAGGTCTACAATAAAATCCATGGATAAGTGGGTCCATGGTTTCTTGGGTACCGATAGAGGCATCAGGAGACCCTGGGGTCTCACATTAGGGGACTTACACTGCGTACAGACCCGACAAGCCTGCACAAAATCCACTACGTCTCGCTTGAGTGAAGGCCACCAGAACTGTTGAAGGAGGCCCTTATAAGTCTTGGTAACCCCCGGATGACCAGCAGTTTTGGCGGTGTGAAATAAAGCTAACAACTTCTTTCTGTCATTCACTCTAACGTATAGTCTGCCAACAGGCGTCTCAGGAGGTGCTTGAGTTTGGTATGTCTTAATATTATCGAGAACAAGGGACGAAACAACCAAACGGGTAGCAGCTATTATCTGAGACGCAGGTACAATAGGTTCAGGGGTCGGGTTAACAGATTCTAGAGGTTCATACTGTCGAGAGATAGCGTCAGCTTTGGCATTACGGCAACCAGGTCTGTAGGTAATCACGTATTGGAAGCGTGAAAGAAATAGAGACCATCTAGCCTGCCGGGCGGACAACCTTCTAGCATCAGCTATATAGGAGAGGTTCTTATGATCTGTTATAACCATGATTTTGTGTTTAGAACCCTCCAACAAGTACCTCCATTCCTTAAAAGCTAACACAATAGCCAATAGTTCCCTGTTCCCAACATCGTAATTCTTTTCCGGATCAGATAACCTTTTTGAAAAGTAGCAACAGGGATGGAGGGGTTCGTCATACGATGACCTCTGTGACAGTACTGCTCCCACACCTGATTCAGAAGCGTCCACTTCCATAACAAAGGGAAGAGAAGGATCAGGGTGGCGCAGTACTGGAGCAGAGGCAAATGCCTTCTTGAGAGTGTCGAAGGCCTTAAGGGCTTCAGGAGTCCAAACCCTAGGGTGTAGACCTTTCTTAGTCAGCTTCGTTATAGGGGAGATAAGTGGTGAAAAGTTTCTTATAAATTTCCTGTAATAGTTGGCAAATCCTATAAAACGCTGGATAGCCTTAAGACCTTGGGGAAGCGGCCAGGATAGTATGGCTTCTAATTTAGCAGGATCCATACTGAAACCCTGTTCGGAAATTATATATCCTAGAAATTGCACCGAGGTCTGATCGAACAAACATTTTTCTAATTTACAATAAAGTCCGTTCTGTAATAACCTTTTAAGCACCATCCTAACATGATTATGATGTGTCTGTAAATCAGGGGAATATACAAGGATGTCGTCAAGGTAAACCACGGCACAGACATGCAATAGATCCCTGAGGACATCGTTTATGAGGTCCTGGAACACCGCGGGAGCATTACACAGTCCAAAAGGCATGACTAGATACTCATAATGTCCGCTACGGGTATTGAATGCTGTTTTCCACTCATCATTCTCCTTTATACGAACAAGGTTATAAGCCCCCCTGAGGTCCAATTTAGTGAAGTATTTAGAACCTTTGACCCGGTCAAACAACTCCGTGATGAGGGGAATAGGGTAGGCATTTTTAATCGTTATATTGTTCAGGCCCCTGTAGTCTATACAAGGCCGTAGGTCACCCTCCTTTTTGGCAACGAAAAAGAAACCAGCCCCAGCAGGAGAGGAGGACCTTCTGATAAAACCTTTAGTTAAGGCTTCCTGTATGTACTCCTCCATTACCTGGTTCTCTTTTTCAGAAAGAGGGTATACCTTGCCCCTAGGCGGCATAGTACCAGGTAAGAGGTTTATGGCACAATCATATTCACGGTGCGGGGGTAGTTTATCTGCCTCCCTTTTTTCAAACACCTTAGCTAGGTCTGCATACACAGGGGGAACATAAACAGATAGTGGTTTGGCTGTGGGTACGTTAAGCAAGCCAACAGGACAAACACGAGTCATACATTCCTTTTGACAAGATTCCCCCCAGGAGAGTATCTCCAAACAACCCCAATCAATCATCGGATTGTGTTTAACCAACCAGGGGAAGACCAAAACGATAGAGGCTGTAGGGGAGTTGATTATTTGAAAGGACAATCTTTCCTTGTGCAAGGCACCCACAGACATAACCAGTTCTTTGGTCTCATGGGTCACCAGAGGCTTCTCCAGTGGTCTACCGTCTATGGCCTCCACAGCCAAGGGAGTGACCCTTTGGATCAGAGTCAACGATGTGGCTTTAGCAAAACACTCATCCATAAGATTGTCAGCAGCCCCTGAATCTATCAAGGCTTTGGTTATCACGGAGGTATTTCCAACAAAAAGGGTAACCATAATAAATGGTCTAGTAATGGGGGCGTGAGGGGTAAACGACATAACGCCCGAGGCCGACCCCTCTATAGGCCTTGGGTGCTGCAGTTTTCCCCGCAATTCAGGGCAGGTTCTTAGAAGATGTCCCCTTTTCCCACAGTAAAGGCATAACCCTTCCCTTCTTCGGTATGATTTTTCTACCTCGGTTAACCCAGTAACACCCAATTGCAAGGTATCCGGGGGAGGTAGTCTAGAAGGGGGTAATGCCAGTAACGCAGTACTGGGTAAAGCAGGTGACATCTGTGTAAACATACGCCTCTGACTACGTCTCTCTCTAATACGATTATCAATACGGATGATATAATCTATAAGATCGTCCAGAAGGACAGGCAATTCCCTGGATGCTATTTCGTCCAGGATGTAAGCGGCCAAACCCTCCTGAAAGGCTGTAACGAGGGCATCATTATTCCATACCACCTCAGCTGCTAGAGTGCGGAATTCGATAGTGTAATCCGCTACAGATCTGTTAACCTGTCGGACCCTAAGCAGAGCTTTGCCAGCAGAAGCAACCCTACCGGGTTGATCAAACGTGCGTTTGAAAGCTGTCAGAAAATCTGCGAAGGACATAGGAGACGTATTCTCCCACATGGGGTTGGCCCATGCTAAAGCTCTCCCAGACAAGTGGTTTATCAAAAAGGCAATTTTAGTTCTGTCAGTGGGATAGGAACGTGGATTCATTACCAAATGGATGTCAATTTGATTGAGGAAACCACGACACAAAGTTGGGTCACCACTATAGCGCTGTGGCGGTGTCATATGGACTACATGAGCAGGAACGGGTACTGGAGTGGCAATGGGTTCGGACACAGCAGCAGCCACCTCCTGGACGGCAGGCTGCAAGTGTGCAGTATGAGTCAGTATGGTCTGTAAGGCTTGAGCAAACTGAACCATACGGTGGTCCAAGCCATCCATTCTAGCCTCCTGATTAACCAAAAGCTGGGGTATGTCAGCAGGTTCCATTATGGCCCTGTTGTAATGTCACGATTCGGGGAACCCAACACGCTAACACACACACAGACACACACACAGAAAGTGTGCAGTACCGGTCCTTAGAGTGGCCGGGCTAAGCACACACAGAATAGTCAGGAGACAAGCCGAGTAAGGGGAACCAGAAAACAGAATAACGAGAAACAAGCCGAGGTCAAAGGGTAGGAGAAAGTCACAAAGTCAGTATAACAAGCCAGAGAGTACGTAACCAGAAATCACACGTTCAGAATCAATACTAAAAAGCAAAGACCACAACAGGGCAGGGAGGAACAGGAAAGGTAAGTATTTAAACCATCAGGTTAATTCTGATTGGATAATTTCCAATCAGAATTAACAATCACACGTGGGAGATATCTAAACCTCCCACTGTGACTGAGGCACTGTGCCTTTAATGCCGGGTCAGGTGACTGACCCCGGCGTGACATATCTTGGGCAGTCCTCCAGCGTGCAGCGTCATGCATGCTGCCGCTGGGGGGCGTGGAGGAAGACGCGGGCGGCATCCGAGGCTGGAGGGATGCCGCTCGCCGAGACCCCGTGGAGAAGGGGACCGCGGACGGCTGGAGGGTGAGTGCCGCGAGCGGACTGCAGCCTCCCCTTGCAGCCGCCCGCGGGGTCCTGACATAGTGAGCTTTCTGTAGGTGAGCTTGTGTGTAGTGAGCTTTCTGTAATGAGCCGTGTGATCTTGTGTGTGTGTGTCAGTGAGTATGTGTGAGTTTGTGTGTAGTGAACTTTTTTAATTACGCCTGTGTGTGTCACTGAGCTTTCTGTAGTAATTTGTGTATAGTGAGATTGTGTGTGTAGTGATTTTTCTGTAAATATTTTTGTTGTTGTAAAAATACATCTAAAAAATAAATATGCCTATGAACTATTACCCTTACTTATTTCAGAAGTATAAATAAAAAATAAGTAGAAATTGTTGAGACAGAACCTCAGGGCTCCCATGAGTGCATCCCTTTTACACTCTTACACTCTTAACACATAAATTTAGAAAGCTATGTAGTTCACCATTTTGCCATCAATCATTGGTGGTGTGAGTTTTCTTCCTGTTACTAGCGCACACATTGCTAAAATGCTCCTGACAGGTTTATATCTAGACTACATGCTTTGTTTCTTTTAAATATCTTATGTATTTGCATGGTTGTGACGCAAACAAGAACATATTTTAAATCATTTTGTTTCACATTTTCTATAAGTTTACATTAAATATATGCATATATTTTTCAAATTATAAATGTAGACTTAAAATCTGCAAATAACTTGTTGGTTCATTTGTAGCTCCGATAAAGAAAAGCAGGTATATGCTAAGAATTAGCAAAAATCTTTTTTTTCTACACTTTTTTTTGCATTCAGCCTACATATTTCACTAAAAAAAAAAAAAAATGTTAGTAGATTCCATAGCTGATTAACTATATTTACAAAATAAAGCTATTTTAGTATTTGAAATATGTGCATGCGTTCCTTCAACACACAATGCATTTTTAGTAATACTTAGTAATATTTAGTGCACATTTTTCATCCGCTGAACTATTTCATGCTTCATCTTGAACTGCGTGGAGGAAATGTCTAAATTATGGAAATACTGTTATGGTGTAATCTGCTATATATACAATGAAGTATGTATTGGCAGACTCACCTGCCGTATATTTCATTTGTAGGCTAAAAGTTCTGCCAAACAATTCTAATATTTAAATAGATACTATAAGCACCAAAACAACTTTAGCTATATGGAGTGGTTTTGGTGTATAGATCAGGCTCCTTCAGTCTAACTACTTGATTCGTTGGAATTAGTAAAATCACTTTGTTTTTGCAGCCCTAATCACACCTCTCAATGTGTGTGACCTACACAGTCTCCCTACATACTTCCTGTAAAGAAAGATCTAATGTCTAAAAGAGATTCGGTGCTGGAACACAGACTTTGGGTTTAAACCATTCAAGAATGGTTTAACCCTTAAAGTAGAATCAGCACCGGGGACCTCTTGCCACTATAACAACTTAATTTCGAGGAAGATTTTATAGTGCTCCCTGGCAAGTGTGTCACAATTTTTTTCATGAAACTATATGTTGATAGGTAGTTCTGTAAGTGCATTGTTTATATTTCTTTGCGCTCTTCATTCATACTTTACATTTTTATGCAGTTTTCATGTTTTGGTCATCCTCCTGCTGTGGTACATTTAAAGCAGAAAGCTTGGTACGATGGAAAACAAGTTCCTGATGAGCGTTTTTATCACATATCCTGCACAGAGTGGGATCATTGCTGTTTTTTTTACAAACAGCATCAGTTGCAGCTCACAGACCTGGAAAAACAGTTGAGGGGAAAAGCTAGCCGCATCCATCTTTTTCTGTGATTGGGAAAGGGAGTATCAGCGGGGGCTTGTTATGGAACCCATATTGAAAAGCAGACTTCTCTTTTTTCCAAACACAGAAAGGAAATAAAAAGGTAAAATGAGAAAATGCTAAATTTTCTGCAAGAGAACTCATTTTCAAGACATACGTGTGTCCAGCAGCAGTATGCAAATTGTTATATCAGAGAACGATTTGACATTGATACAGTACAAATTATCAGGTTATAGTCTCTTTACAGTGAGGCTTAACAGAAGGCATTTACAGGGCAGAATATTTACAAACATTCACAAATATAATTGTCTAACTATATCATCATAGTATGTGGGTTAATTTTTTTTTCTTACAGTGTACTTGTTTTAATGGCTTCCAAGACACTAAGACACAACACACACATATATACCAAAAAGATTGTGATTAGACCAAACACTATAAAACTCCCCACAGCGCCAATAAAAATCCTTCTTGGGCATAGATACTCGAGAAATCATGTTTCCACAACTATCTCAGAGTTCCCAGCTTGCCATGCCAGTCAGCACAGACAGGCATTGTGAGCACAGACGTCATACTGCATTTCTACAGATATCCTCAGCAATGGACACAGATTTTAACACAGATTTTTTAAACCAAAGCATGGGCCAAAAAAATTGGTAACCAGAAACCCACCATGAATGCAGTTTTGACTTTGTTACATATTTTACATAGTTACATGGCAATTGAGAGTCTCGTCATCATGGTGCTGGTCCTGGGCTTGAAGTTGAAGTCTCTCTGAAAGCATATAGCTTTTTTTGTACCTACACAAAACGATGCAATGCTATATTCTATATGCAATATACAATAACCTGTATGTACACAAACACAAACAAACCTGTTTTGTGAAGAAATGTAGTTCATTTCAGAGTAGCAAATTCCAGATATCATTGAAATCCTTTTCAGGTGTTTGTCATTGGTACTTTTACTAGAAGGCCTGCTAACCTCCTTCTGACCCAACCTGTTGATAGCCATATAATATCACATGATCATCTGTACTTTTATACCCAGGCACTGTTTAGTAGTACAGAACCTGATTAGCTGTTAGCTGGTAAGCTGGTAAGTTGTGGCAATAACATGGGTCTTAGTTTTTATTAAAGGCTTCTGATTTTAGAAGTAGTCATGGTGGCAGGAGTGTGTATTTGCAGCTTTTCTGCTTGAAATGCTGCACATTCAAATATAAAGAGTTCCAGGCTGCGCAATGACAATTCTGTGTAAAATTATGATGTTAGCACACACAGCTCATCGGCAACATGTGTATTGAGTTTCTCCCTTGCAGGTTCGCTTTAAAAAAAAAAAAAATAAATAATTCCTGTCCAATCTCCCTCCCACTCCCCTTCCTCGCTGGCTCAGAGCATGTGCATAGGCTACAAGCCGGTGAAACGGTCCAATCAGATGCTTCTCTTTGAGAAGCCCTTAATTAGACTGTGAGAGGCTCCTTGTAGACTGGAGATTCAATAATCAAAAAACAGCTGAAGAATGTGTGATCTTGAGAATCTCCCCATTCACCCCAAGACTAGAGCTTGAGCCAGAGGGACCTCAAGTTAGGGGGTCAAACAGTAAAAGTTCCCTGGCTTATTCATCTCGTCGAAGATGCGGTTTCTGAAAAGCAAATTAACTTCCTGGACTTCTGCAAGGTTACAGAACCACCAAATGACTTTCTATTAATGGTTCTAATGTTCTAGAATTAATTCGAATCAATTAATAGAAGTGTGGTAATTTGCAGCACTAATTAATAGGTCATTATTAATGCTCTATTTTAGCTTTCTGCTAATAAAGTAGGCCAGTCTGTCAAAATAAAGTGTCTTGACTCTCATTAATATTTTCCTTTTTCTGTCTGACTTAGCATATACGCTTCAACGACAGTGTAGTAAATTGCTTTCTCTATACGTTCTGCTACATATTTTTTTCATCTTCCGCATTTAACTTTATTAGTCTTAGTTATTGGTAATCACCCCAAAATTGCATGACAATATGCAAGAGCTGTATTTTTTTTTTTTTGTTGCTATGCATTTAATAAATTACTATACCTATTTTTGTATTATTATTATTATGCCAGCTAATGCAAGGTTTATTCCTGTAGTCTGGGAAACACAAAACAGATCATTTGGGTTATAAATAATTTGCTAAATGGGAATCATTAAGAGACAGGTACCCAACAAATATATACCTTTTAAAAGGTATCAAGTTAAGGATGTTAATTTTGAGAAAGACGATTTAATACGTCATAACTGGTTGCTTGTTGCAAAATAGAACAACATAATTGAATACTATCTATGCTTCCTCAAATTAGGAAATACATAAGAAAGAAATAGTGCAACATTTTAACTAACTTAAAAAGAAAGGCTTATCTCAGCTGCCCAAATAGTTTTTGTTGCTTTTACCACACAGTACATAATAAGCTATTAATACAATGTCATTTTATCATATTTCTGAAAGGAACCTCGTTCAGGGTTCATGTACTTACTTATAGTGTTCACAAATGTAAAGGGATATATACCTCCATATATATTTAAGACATAACGTGCATCATATTATCTTTATTCATTTTTTTTCTTTGTAGTCTGCAGAGTTACACATTCTTGTCTACTGGTGGAATTCTGGGTAATGGCATTGCCTAATAGATCCGTATAGAACATTTACCAGAAGCGTATTATGTTCCGTGACATAATCCTTTTTTAAAATGGGCAGCAAACCTGTCATTCGTTTGACTGTTCAGCTGAAAAGCAGTCTAGGAAAAACAGCTGCAAGAACCATAGTTATCAAAAATGCTGTGTAATGGTTTGGTGAGTCTTCGAAAACAAGACAAATAGTGACAGCAGTCTGAACGCAGGCCTTAAAACCACACTCGGAATGGCCTGTGCAAAGTGATGCTAATGTGGTAATTGCAAGCAGTTTGATTCTTCTAAGATTACTCTTTAAAGATTCATGTGGCACAGGAGAGCTACAGGCACATTAATATATATACCAGCTTGCTGGTATTCTAGAGGAAAAAGCCCACACGAACAGGGCTTAAACCGCTAGAGAAACTGTATATTTATGCTAAAAACCAACTTGTAAAATAAAAGGTTCTGCTAGCCTAGAAACCCCATCATTTGTTTTTTTGCCTTCAGTTTGTCAGTTAGTTTCCATACATGAGAAACAAAAAATATATATATTAGTACAACAGTTTAAAGAAGGCATTTCAAGCTCTGGCCTCACAGATTCTGTTTGCCTACAACTCCAGAATTCTTGGAATGCTATAAATAGCCAGAGACTCATGGGAGTTGTAGTACAGCAAGTGGGAAGAGTTTGATATGCCGGGTTTAAAGTATTTCCAAAGGCTTGCAGTGAAATAATTAGTGAAATCTAGCTATTGTAATCATAAAAGCTTGAAATATGTATAACTGCTTATATTATTTTGAATGACTGATGAGAGCTAAATTTTGGAACATTCCGATATCTAAATATTCTATAGATCCAACCATTGATTATTCAGCATAATACATGCCATATTCTTAGTACTGACATTGTAGAGTAGTGATGGTGGTATTGCAACAAAACCTGATTGATACCACTACAAGCTGTACTTAAACTTACATTACAATTGCTATATTCTTAATTTTGGACAACATTATTGGAAACATGTCTCTGTAAATGGGAAAGTATTCTAGAAGAGTCACATGTTCTGCTATAGTAATTATAATTCACAAGAGTAATAGTAGATAGTAGTTACAAATGCCTAGGGTCAAATGTACAATCAGTTCATTCTACGATGCAAGTAGAATTATATTGTGCCTATGCTCCCCCCATCCCGCAAAAAAGAAACAAAAAAAAACTATTATCAAAGGCAGGTAGCATGTGGATATTGTTATGGATGTAAAAAAAGATTGATTTATAGAAAATATACTAGTTAATATATTAGTTGAAGAACATGGTCACACCTCAGGGTCTTAAGTTCAGTTTCCGGTATGCTTTGGCTTTCATCCTTAAAACAATGAAATAGGCGCCTCTGAGTTGGATATTAAAAAATATATTACAATCTATACTCTATGTCTTTGACATATTTGAATAGGCAAGTAGGTAATTCTTCATGGTGGATTATTTTATTTTTATTTTTGTATTATTATTATTATTATTATAATTATTATTATTATTATTATTATTATAGAATAGTAGTAAGTGTTTTGTTGGAAGTCATATGCTTTTTTTTTTTTTTAAGAACAAACATTAGAACATTGTAAAGTTACATATCCCAGAATAAATTATTCTATTCATTTTACTTAGTAGGCATTGTAAAAAGTAAGATTTTCATTAATATAGGTCTACATTTGAAAAATCTGATTTTATTAAATTTTATTTTAAAAGAAAGCAACATGACAGATATATTGCTGCTGTTTTGCTCTTTACGCAAGGGAGACACAATTTTGATAAATGTTTCCAAAATTAAACTGCTTAGCTAGTAGAAAGTCAAAGCTGCTCTGCAAATAGTGAATTTGCTGAGCGCTGTAGCTAACGAAGTCACTGTGTTTTAATAATCCCCTTATGCTTTGGCTAGTAAGACAGCCATGTTCTAGCAGATGTAATAGAACTAAATAAAGCAAGGACAGAAATAAATGAAATCCATAGTTCTCTTAAACTTTCTAAAATCAAGCCTATTGAAATCAGAAGTCTTCTATTTTCCATATGAAAATATGGGGTCTCTCTTGACAAATTTACAGCCAACATTGGTCCGGTTTTACATGGAAATGTGGAATTTCAGTAGCCACGGACTCCTGGGGCCTTTTGATTACTAATCTTTACTAAATAATAGCATTAAAAGGTTATTCCGACCCTTTAGCAAAACCATATTTTTTTGGTTAGTGTAGCCATGCTGTTACTAACCTCCCCCCCCCCCCTTTAAAAATAGTGTAATGATGATAGCAATTAACTTTTAATGTACCACTATGGCCAAGTTCTTCTGCCATCAATTACGTCACCCTCCGTTACTCTGCGGTCTGGTGATGTAATTCTCATAAAGAAGCAATATTGGGCGTATGTGCGACTGTGTGCCAGTGAGGTGGAAGTGGGGACAGGGACAATTGATTTATTTTATGCACTATATTAACCAGCCCAGAACTGTCATGATCCTGCCAGAGCAACAATATCTCTGTATGTGCATTTGTGCACAATTTTATTTTGAAATATTGCACATACAGTCTCCTTGCATCATAATCACGTCAAAGCTGTAACCAGATTTTGTTCATACAAGTTGAACAATAGGCTTGGAGATTCGTTTTGTTATGAACTGCAGTTTGCCCAAATTTGGGCCAACCAAGTTATCAGTTGAACTCCCGATCTCCAAGCGGAAATGTATCTGACTCACGAACCAAACAAAATGTGCAATGGTCGAGCATGTTTATTCCTCTGTGGTACCAAAAAAGAGATTGATTGGAAGAAAGATGATTGATGGCGAGGGGGCAGTCACTAAATGTTAATTTTGTTCACAGATCAAGTGAGAAGTGACCAATAGAGGGGGAAAATGGAGTAAACACAACAAACAGCGTATATGTATACATATATAATATATTTAACTATACAAATATAATATTTTTACCACACCTCTTTTTTTCTCCATTAGTTATGTTTTCTCACCTGATCTGTGAACCAAAAGGTGAGAAAATTAATCTATCAGTGTACTGTAAAATATTTACATAATATTTAGAATATTCTGTGCACTGAGTGGCACATTGTGCCGCCATTTTTTGCGTCTGATTTGTTTTTACTGAATCTTTCCTAATTCATGGCCAAAGTTTAGGGCCGAAATTTGTCCGTTTTTTGGGGGGCAGCAATTCACTAAAACAAATATTTCTGCCAGGCACAAGTCTCTCGAACAATGTAAACATTCAGTATTGGGAAAGGTTATTGTACCTCATTTAATGCCAAATCAGTTTTTTCCTTTAATTGGAAATTTTACAATGTTTGTGTCCCTCTGAGACCCAATGAGAGGAAAAGCCTTGATCTCATTCTGTAATATACATTTGAAAAGTTGCTTGCAGCGTAGGAATTCCAACTCTCTTAGCTTAAACAGTAATGCAAACCCAGTTTCTAGGCAACAGACCCTTCTGACCTCCATCCTGTGATATGAAGTCATTACATAAAATGCAGGAAAATCAGCTAATATTTAGCTGTCCCTACACAATCTTACTGCTAATTGCTGGCTGTCTTTTCTGAGTTAAATTCATGGGGCAAGGGTCTAACTGGGTTTAAGATAGAGCTAAGTAAAAAAAAAAAAATTATAGATAAGATTTCCTGTTAAAGCATTAAATATATAATTGTGTATATATATATATATTTTTTACAATACACTATTTTTCGTTTTGACTTTTAAATGGACTTTTATTTGCATCTTAGCCTTTTTTTTGCTGACTATTAAATTCAATAAAGAAAAAGATGATGAGTGGGAAATAAATTAATTACGGTATTTAGTTCATTTTAAGAGAACATTATTGAAAATTGCGCCAAGTTTATTACACAATGGGCCACTTTAATAAATATGGCATTTGGTAAAAATATTATACAATACTTGTGTTTATTGCTTCATCACAACATGGTTTATACTTTACCCTACTGTTATTTTTTTAAAATCTTGTTTCCTTGTGTAGTTCAATATATTGATTAAATAAGGAACAACTACTGTTATTCAAATAAACAAAATAAATAACTGCTACCGTGGTCCACCTGTATAACAGGGTCTTGATAAGTGTAGATTGATAACTGTAAGATGTAGCCAGTAATGTGTCAAGTTTTTAATATTATTTATATTTATTATGGACACGCTGTGACCCTTCTAGTCTCTTATAATTTAACAGGATCCAAGTGACTTTCATATGTAATGAAAAGGATACTTATGGGATTGCCAGAAGCCAAGAACATTTTGCTTTAATTGAGAATGTTACATTGTTGGAATCCCTTTACCATTTCCTCTAATAGAATGTAAGTCTCACTCATCTATTAAATGCACATGTGTTCAGTGACCCTATGGGGTGGGGACATTGGGAGGTCAATTCCTTAGATTAGAACATGCTATAAAGAAATAATAAAAATAAAAAAAATTACATTTGTTTTATCCAGTTCATCTATGTTAAGACAATGTACAAAAAGAAGGGATACATTAGTCCTAAAAAAAAAAAAAAAAAAAAATTCTTTGGTTTTTACTGTATGTATCGGGGCCAGGGCCGGACTGGGAGAAAAATTCGGCCCGGGCATTTTTTTAGCACAGCGGCCCACTAAGGGGGTGGGACAGAGAGGGTGTGTTTCGTCATCACCAATGACAAACACGCCCCCTCTCAAAGTGAGCATTGGGTCAATGCTCTTCCAGGGCAGAGCTCTGCTAAAGAGCTCTAGCATGAGAAAAAAATGCCCTGTGTTTGTTCTGCACAGTGCAAGCAAATTTAATAACATGCTTGCACTGTGTTTCCTTGCAACTTGTCTTTGGTGTCTCTATAAATGGATACCAGGAGACAAAAGGGCCAGGAAAGAGTATTGTGCGTGTGTTTGGACCCTGCTTGTGGTATTGCGTGTGTGTAGAGTGAGCTGATTGTGGTGTGGTATTGTGTAATAAGGTCGGTTTTAGTCAAGTTGTGTTTGTGGTGTAATGCATATGTGGCTAGGGGCTGTAGAGAATGTGTGTGTATAGGGGATGTAGTAAGTGTGTGCATACAGGCTATAGTGTGTGTGTGTGTGTATATAGGTGATGTAGTGTTTGTAGGATTTGTAGAGAGTGTGTGTTTAGGGGTGTAGCATGTGTTTGTTTACAATTAATCTAGTGTATGTATAAGGGATCCAGAGTGTGTATGTTAGGAATGTAGTGTGTGTGTGTGTGTGTGTGTGTGTATGCAGGAGTCTAGTGTGTGTTTGAAGGACCCAGAATGTGTAGGAGATCTAGTGAGTGTGTGTATATAACGGAATCAGAGCGTATATAGGGATCTAGTGTGTGTATATGATCCAGAGTTGGGTAAGGGATCTAGTGTGTGTCTGGAATGTAATGTGTTTAGGGGTGCAGTATGTGTGTGAGGGGTGTGTGTGTGTATATATATATATATATATATAATATGTTTGGAAGTATTGTTTGTGTGTGTGTTGGGGTTCTGTGTGTATGTGTGAGGGGTGCAGTGGGTGTCTGTGAGGGGTGTAGTGTGTATGTGAAGGGTGCAGTATGTGTGTGTGATGGATGCTGTGTTTGAGTGGTTCTGTGTGTGATGTGTGTGAGGGTGCTGTGCGTGAGGATGCTGTGTATGTGTGTGAGGATGCTGTGTGTGATGTGTTTAAGGGTGCTGGGTGTGTGATTTGTGTGTGAGGCTGCTGTGTTTAAGGGTGCAGTGTGTGTGATTTGTGTATGAGGGTGCTGTGTGTGATTTGTGTGTGTGTGTGCTGAGTGTGATGTGTGTGTGAGTGATGTGTGTGATGTGTGTGAGAGTGCTGTGTGTGATGGTGGTGTGTGTGTGATGTGTGTGAGAGTGCTGCATGTGCTGTGTGTGAGAGTGCAGTGTGTGCTGTGTGTGAGAGTGCAGTGTGTGCTGTGTGTGAGAGTGCTGTGTGTGATGTGTGTGATGTGTGTGCTGAGTGATGTGTGCTGTGTTTGCTGTGTTTGCTGTGTGTGATGTGTGTGATGTGTGTGCTGAGTGATGTGTGCTGTGTATGATGTGTGTGAGAGTGCTGTGTGTGCATGTTAAAAGGGATTTTGTGTTGGGGGTGGTAAAAAAAAACAACTAATAAGAAGGCATTATGCCCCCCCCCCCTCCCTTCTTACCTTTACCCTGGGAGGGGGGGACCGGCACGGTGGTGCCAAGGAGAGGCGGGGGAGATGACACCGGCAGTCGCACACCATCTCTGGCGGTCCAGTGGGTGACTGAACTCTAGCCTGCGAGGCTAGAGTTCACTCTCGCAAAATCCGGTCGTTGCCATGGCAACGATCCGTATCTCGCGAGAAGAACCCGGTGGAGCTGCAAGATAGAGCTCCGCCGGGTCCTCTCCCTCCCCAGCCGGCAGCTGCAGGTCTATTATAGTGGCCCGGTGAGGGAGATCTCTGATCTCCCCACCGGCCCTACATGGAATACAGTGGGGCCGGCGCTCAGATAGTACTACATAGACTGGCAGGGGAGATCCTGGGACCTCCCCTGCCGGCCTCGGCCCATGGCCACCGCAGCCCACCGGGCATTTGCCCGGTGTGCCCGCTGGCCAGTCCGGGCCTGATCGGGGCTGATGTGTACTGTGGTTGTTGCTACAGCCCAGGAGTGATGGGAGGAAAGTCCATATATTCAGTGTTTTAGATTGGCATCTACTTTACCATCTACTTTACCAACAGCATTCAAGAGGTCCTTAAATCCTATAATGAACATATGAAATGGAAAAATAAATCATCGATCCGGCATAAAGCACAACCACCCCCTTACTATTTATAATTATTATTAAACACAATAGAGATGTAAATATATTGATCAGTGACTTCTCCCTCAGCTTACAATTCTCTGACTTACACAATTTTCCATTGTCAGTGGCTTATTTAGGGGTAAGTATGATGGTTGTAGTAACAGTTATCGAAAGCAATAATGCATTACGAGTTAATAAACACATCTCAGTAGTCAGCTGTTAACTAATGCAATTTCCCAGTCTGTGTTCCCAGTCATCTCATCCCAATGGCCAATCAGCTAGTGTGATGCATTCTTATAAATTATACTAAATTAGGGATGTGTTACCATTAAAGGAACACTATAGGGTCAGGAACACAAACATGTATTCGTGACCCTATAATGTTAAAACCACCATCTATCCCCCCCTGGCCTCCTATTTCCTCCCTAAATATAGTAAAATCATATTTGTATTTAAGTCTGAAGCTGCTGCCTCTGCCCCTGAGCTGCCTCTGTCTGTTGATATTATCAGAAGCGGTGCTCTGAGCCTATCACAATGTTTTCCTATAGGCAGAGGTATAACTAGAAACCATGGGGCCCCGGTGCAAAAATTACCCTGGCCCCCCTACCATACATCTACCTCCCACCCCATATGTCCCCCCCCCACACACACATGAAGACAAAGAGATACACATGCAGGCACACACACAGACACATACATGTAGACACACACATACAAACACACACACACACACACACAGACCCATACATAGACACACATAGATACACACACACAGACATGTAGAGACACACATATACAGACACTTAGACATACACACACACATACATACAGACACACATGCACTAACAGACACACATACACTCATATATACACAATCACTGACATATACACACATACACTCACAGACACACTCACAGATACACATACTCAGACACACACACACATACACTCACAAATTATTCATATTTTTTAATTTTAAAAGTGTCCACCCTCCCTACCTGGAGAGCTGGCGTGGATTTGTCCCTGGGGTCCAGTGCGGGTTCAGTGAGGCGGGCGGCCACTGGACCCCAGGCCACTGGACCACTGATCTGTTAATATTAAAGTGATGTGAGTGTCTTGAAAAGTCTATAGTCCATTTTGCTCCATTCACCTTCATGTTATAATGCCATTTGTAGACCGTACTCCGGAGAATACATGATCATGCAAAAAGCTGTACTAAGGCCAATAGATAGCACCTTTCCATGTTACTATTTACGCTATCTTATTTGTGTGGCTCCACGATGCTGAGCATCAAAATTAGACCTTTTTAATACTTAAGTAATTTGCAAAACAGATGTGTAAAAATCTCTCCATTTTAAATGTAATGATTCCAGTTTGCCCAATAAAAAATGTATTCTGATTAAAAAATACAAATCCCTGATTTAAAGTGTTCTTGAAGCTTTTTTAAACTATCGGAGGAGAAAATATAAAATGAAGCTAACTGATTATTTTTTTTAACAAAATGTACAAGTGTAATTTATCTCAATTTATGACAGCAGGGGAAGAAAGTGGAGATCTAAAATAACCTGGTCAATCTCTGTCATGAAAATAAGAATGACATGTCTCATTGTAAATAATACAATTTTATTTTGACAGAGGCTGTGGTAGAGAGGAAGGTCACATTAGATAATATGTACCTCTTTAGCCTTTCTGTCACGACACATAGCTCATTTAAGCATCCATCATTTTGGGATTCAGGCTCATAACACACCAGTCAATTTGGCAATGTGGATGTATTGTCAAAGCCCTAAATTAACATGTCTGTCAGGCTGGGTTGAGAGAGAGCTACATGGATACATTGCTGGTAATTTTTGAACTGATTTGTAAGATGGAAGAATAAAAACACAAGATACGTAATTTGCTAGGCCATTTCAATTTGTTGCTGGATATTGTTAGCTGCTGTTTGGCAATTTGTACACCTCGCAGAGAATGCAATCTTGGAGTTAATTATATGCAAATTGTAGAACATGTTTGGAGCTAACTACCTCCAAATAAAACATACAGGCTCTATCCAATCAAAGTTGAGTTGTGGCATTGACTTTGTGGTGGACTTGAACAACTCCATGTAAAATTATTGTTATTATTATTATAATGGTTTATATAGCACCATCAAATTGTGCAGTGCTTTACAATAATAGAATGGGTATAATTGACAACAATGAATTGACATAAAAAAATGAACACAGGCAAGAGATAAAAAAGGCCCTGCTCAAACGAGCTTAAACTCTATGAAATGAAATAGACAAGTAAACTGTTAACTAAATACATGGTAGGTTGCAAAGTACAATCTATTGCAGCCAACATGTTTCACATGTTATAGTCCAAAAAGAGTATGTCTCACTAATAAACGTCATATCTATATATATATGTCTTGTTATTCCAAATGTAGCAGGTCAGGTTTTTAGTGAACTCTAATTTCTACGTGGCTTGTGAAGCTATACCAGTCTGATTGTTCATATCACATATGTCAGGCCAGACTGTATCAATATATGAAGAACCTGAAGTGAATGTTTAATGTTCGCAGTGAAAAGATAACTAAAATGAAATATACATACATTAAAAAAAATAAGATTGAGGGTCACTTGACTCTTCATTGAAGTGGAGAAGCACACAAGGTGTTACTGTAAGAAATAAAGAAAACAATTAATGTGTTGCGTCATGATGTCTATTTACCATCAGTGACTTAATAAATGATCACCCGCCACTTCCTTCTCTCATTTTGTAGCAGGTATATTAAATTGGGACCCTGACAATTGTAGTTATTCATTTTCATATCAATTTAACTATATAGCGCCAACAGATTCCGTAGCGCTTTAAAATATTAACTATATTTAACTATAAATAGGACAATTACAAAATTACAGGAACGGTAGGATAATAATAATAATAATAATAATAATAATATAGCAAGTAGAGGTGCATTGACAACAAAAATGCAAATTGAAATAAATAGTTCCAAAAATTCCCAACACTGTCAGGGTCTTTCATTAAAGTGAGAATGGCTGTAAATTCAGTGTGAATTCAACATGAATTTCACCTTTAAGGCAAGGAAACCCAAACTGGAAGCATAGCTGAGTTGAAGAATATTTCCAGTTGGGTTACTGTGGTTTAAATTTGAAATTCACTTTGAATAACTGATAGTTCTCATTTTAGCGAATAACCCTGCATCTCTGTGGATATTTTGTTCCAACTTGGTCATTTCAGATTGTCCATTTTGCAAGTCAGGTTTCACCATATCAGAATTCACTGTTATTTGAATGGACCTTCTGCTATTAGTAATTTTAACCACAATGGATTTATGGTTATAATGACTAAAGGTGACATTTTTATTTTCACATCATTATTCTGAAAAATAAAGTACTGCTTCTGTGTAATATCATATTTTTATATGTATTTTAAATGTGTTAGAAATCCTCACCTGCTCACAATGCTTTGTTGGCCAATGGAAAATTACTCTTTTTTACTACAGTCTGCTAAAATACAGATTATTCTTACCTGTACCTCTACATGAGACCTTATAATTAACCACAAAGTCAAGGCAGTCCAAGTCTGTTGAGTTTTTTTTTTTCTAAATCCCCATACTAAAATATGTAATGTGCAATGTATATCTGAGAACTTCAAACTCCTTTAAAGGAACACTCCATGCGTGGGTTTTCAAAATGCAAAGTTCACAGCTTAATGTGCCATTATTTTCATATTTTCCAAGCTGAAAGCTGAATTGCTTTTGCGTTAAATATTATTAAAAGATTCTGTGTAATTCCCTTGGTCTTTATTTGCAATCCAGAAACTTGGCTTGGTAGAACATGTGCTATGTACCCCAGTGCTGAATTTTATTATTCGAGGGAATTAGAAAGTCATAGAAGTGCGAGTAGCTTCTAATTCAGTTATACACAATTAAACTAGGGTCACTCATACATGTCATTAGAACAGAGTAATCCCATACGAAGCTCTAGAAAAACCCTGACTGGCTAGGTGATCTCTGCCATTCCACATCTGAAACATATATATTAGTGGGCAACACGAAGAATTGATATTTTTTTTATATAAATTAAAAAGTACACAGCATGTATGAGGAAGGCTTAGAAACTAGAAATTTGTAATGAATGGGAGACATGACAGTATCGTTTTTTTGTGAGTTTTTTTTTAATACATTGTTTGTTTATTACGCATTTAAATGGGGTAGTAAACCCTTCTGAGAGTCTTTTCAACAACAAAGGCATGCTTGCATTTCAATGTGTTGCCTCCCTTGCCAATATTTTGCAGCTGACAAATACTATCGCCATACGTAATGAGGACTTGGAAACAAAGTTATCACAAAGTGTATCTGGCAAACTAACACTTAGGAATATTATTGATAAAACTAGGAATGCTTGATATTTTGTCGACATCTGGATGGTTTTGTTAATTAGTCCATAATGAAATCCGTTCAGCAGGAAACAGCACTGTCCATAATTTGATAGCTGTATGTAAATTTTTGACTTTTTAGATGAAGTGGGCTCTGGTACGATAACTATCAGCAATATTAATGCCAAAAGAACAATTGGATGTGTTGCTACTTTTTACAAGTCAATTGTCAAATCACCATAATGTTCTTCCATCGAATGAATGGACACAGAGATCCGACCCTTCTCTACAGCTCATTTAGCACCCAGATGTGCTTTTTCTTAAAAAGTGCAGAACAACAAGTAATGGTAAGAGAACAGTTCTGTAAGAGAGGAACCTTCAATTGCTCCTCTGTATCCAATGCTCCGTGCAGTGCAACCTGTGAGGTACTAACATGCCTGGGACAGGTCTGTATTTAACAAAGAGACACGATATGCTCTATATGCCCATTGTTGTACATCCATAGGTCTGTGGTGTTTACTATTTATAGTCATGGTTGAGTAGGCCTTCCACAAATCCTGGTTTTGTCAGGGCATTTCATAATGTGTGTCCCTGACCTATTTTTCTGGATTTGGTCTCAGGAAATGGTTTGACCGGGTCTTGTCAGATCTAGCACTATTGGGGGTATACTTGTCCTCAATTCGCACAATGCGAGTGTATCATAAAACATACTTGTGCTACACAAACTGAACTCCATTCATTCAGCCTGCATCAGAATGCTTTGGAAGAGCTCTATTCCTAGGCAACCTTGAGTTAGGCTTACCAGAGTGGCTTAAGGTTACTCATGTTGTACATCCACATCAGGCTCTCACCTGTCCCTTTTTCACAAAAAGTCTGCATATTGCATCACCAGTAATGTATGCATTCACTATCATGCACCCTAGTGAGGTCATCCATATCCATGCTTCCCCGTTTACGGTGCGGTAAAATAACATAACACCATAAATCTATAGGACGATGATAATTATTAACACTGTTACACCTGACAAAAAGTATAAATTCTATCAGACTACTGTGCTTAGCTGTCCTTGAAGTATACATATTTAAGGTATGAGTTTTTAGAACTGAAAAGTTTCAAATCATAAAGTTGCAAATCTATATTGAAAGTTATCAAAATCCTTTTCAGTAGCTTTCAATAAAAATAGCAAGTTTGACTATCTAGAATGAAAAATAATACCTTTTTAGAACTTCATTGTAATTTATTAAGTAGAGCTACTTGTGAAATACCCTATAAATGGGTTTTAGTTGTCCTAATACTGTTGGAAAATACACAACATCATTGTTGATTAAGATGTATTTATTTAAATCCTCTACTTTACTTTGATCCATAGCAGGTGGTGCAAAAGTTCTTTTTCATCAGCAAGTAAGCTTTATTTAGCTTATGCTGGCACCACTGAGAGTTCGGCTTTAGATAGAAGTCAGTAATTGTGTGAGAGATTGTGAAGTGCTAACTTTTTACTATAAATCATGATTCCTTCTGGACAAACAACATACAATAATCCCAGCTGATTCTCCAAACATTAAATGAGCTGAAACTCTTCATCATGGCCTTTAATCTTAAATCAAACTCATTCAAACAGCTTCACTTTGCAACCGTAAATAATTGTCTTTTTAATGCATGTCTAAATCATTTCATCAGGTTAAACTCCCGAAAAAAAATCTGGCCTTGTTATTGCTCCCTTGGATATGTCTAATAATGTTTTTGTGTTTTGATAATAGCTACGGGTTAATATTTAGTACAATCAGGACTATTAGGAAACTTGGCAAATGATTTGTTAGCTGTATTAAAAAAACAGGACAGGGTTTAACTTCAATAACTAAATATATATATATTTTAAAATACTTAGCTGTTGTCAGCTGTCTGTTTTACTGGACTAAACCCACTAGCTATCCTATGGCTCTGCCTCTAGAGGATACTCATACTGTGGCTGAGCAGATAAATTGCAGAGTTCAGACTGGGAGTCCTGTCCCTTATTCACGTTGTATTGCCACTTTGCAAGAAAGCTTCAGTATTCAGAGTGAAAGCTGCTGAGCCTGCACTGGGAGTTTGGCAGACATTAAGTGTTTAGTGTGAAGGCCAAGGAGGGGTGGAAGATCAGAAAAGACAATAAATGGGAAAGGAATATGGTAACAAACCCAAAAATGTGGACAGACACAGAACTGGGGGTGGGAATGAGAAGGGAAAGGAAAAAAAAATGATAGATGACTTCAAACACATATCTGTGGGCGATGGGGGGTACATGGGACAGACATAAACTGAGGAGGTTCTAGATGGAGACAGATGGAGAAAGACCTAAGACTGCTGGGGTACATGTGGACGCAAAACTAAGAAGTCAGATGGATACTGACACATAATTCGTACAGAACACACAAATTGCACGCGCACTGTCACTACCCTGTGTATAAATCCAACCAAGCGCACTACATAAATACACACTAAGTATATACACCCCGAGACACTACATAAATACACACTAAGTACATACACCCCGGCACACTACATAAAAACACAATAAATGTATACACCCTGGCACACTACACAAATACACCATGGCACACTACATAAATATACCACGGCATACTACACAAATACACCATGGCACACTACATAAATATACCACGGCACACTACATAAATACACCATGGCACACTACATAAATATACCACGGCACATTACACAAATACACAGAGGGACACTACATAAATACACCCTGGGACACTACATAAATACACTCGGGACATGATATAAATACACACTACATAAATACACCTCAACATTCTCACACTTACCACAAACAGATCCCCCACCTTTTTTCATATATTCTAGCTTGCCTGTCTCTGGCCTACCCACACTCTACCACTATAACAGTAGTGATCTGCAAACATTGCTTCAGCTTTACGATCTTTTTTTCCATAGACTTCCCTCTATCAAGAAATATAATATTTTTCTTCACAACTGATTTTAACAATATTTCTCCATCTCAGAGCACAGAAGCATGGAAAACTAGTGTCTCCCTGCTCTAGACATTAACTCTCAAAATTCCTGCATTTAGTTTTTTCAATTGTGCAGAATAAAGTATTATGCCTTCATTGGCAATAGAAAAAAATGTTACAAAACTGCAGAGTTTGCAAACACAACCTAACAAGACTAATGCCCACAGAGGTAATCCCATGTCAAAGCAATAACTGAAACTGACCAGCTTTGCAAACATGGGTGACTTAATGTCAATCAAATCACTTAGATGTTATACACTTTCTTAGCTGTAGCTGTACACTGGGGGTAAAAAGAATAACACAATGAAAATCAGTATGTATATTGTTATTGTAGACTATGAGTATTACTTCTGCTTAGGCTTTCAGAGAACAGATCTATGAGATGAAGAAGTATAGAATAAACTGAACACGTGAACGTTATGCTTTCATATTTCATAGACTAATTTTTACCCAGTCTAACAGGCTCCATTTAGAGATAATGATCACACCTACATTGAATTTATGGTTTGCCATCCAGACTGAACCTGCTCATGGCTGACTGTGAATTATAGAACTGACATGTTCTATTCTTGTAATCACCCTATCAACCTAATTTACTACCACAAGAAGAACATCAATATTTACCTTAGTGATTAGCTAAGAAAACCAAGAGAACTACGTCATGTAAAGACGTGCAATTTAGACTCCATTTGTTTACATCTAATTGTCATTGACCACCACGATTGACTTTCCATGCAATCTCCTGACATTGAATCTTATGAAATCACATTACTTTCCTTTTCAATTGACCCATCTTTGAAAAACTGTGTTTTGTGTAGATCCATAGGACATCGTTCGGACATTTCCTTTAATTACTGTCCATCATTTCACTATCCCGAGAGAAGGTCGCTGTTATCATAATGATGATTACCTTATTATGTCGCTGGAAACCAGGTTGAAAGAATGTGCTAAATCAATAGGATCACAACTTTACACTTCAATTTTGCAAGATGTCACTCATGGAGATAATTGCAGGGTGACACTGGAAAGCATTATCACAAGGGCATTTACTGAACAGTAAACTTGGCTTATTTTAACCAGAGTGCTCTAATTAATTTCAAATGTTGACCTATGGTTCTAGCATTACATTTCTTATATATATATATATATATATATATATATATATATATATATATATTTGTGTGTGTGCATGAATACATGTATAAGTATTATGTATCCATCAATCTTAGGACAACCCTGGGGCATTTGCTCCCCCTGTGTAGTGGATGCTGTACTCAAAGAGGCACACTAAAAAGGTTTTCCAAAGACAGATGCAACAATACAGTTACTGTAAGGTCTTAAAGTGTAACTAAAAAAAAGTAGCATGTTCACGATGGTAGCATGCAAACACAGTCCCATGAGCCAAGGACCAGGTGTTGAGTTGTTTGAGTAACATAAGAAGAACCCTGAGAGTCATGTAAATGCATTGCAGTGATTTAGTGGCCACAATGTTAGCCATTGATGTGTTTCTTTGTCTAAGTTGTGTGGTGGCTATATGTAGGGTTTTATTTGTCAAGACAAAATAGGAGTTATCATTGAGAACGTGCTACACCTGGAGAACAACTCTATAGTATTCATCGTTTTGTATTTTACCCAGGAAGAGATTGGTATATTATATGTTAGACAAGGCTTACTACTTGGACACTAATATATTTTCTCATATATGCTTACAGAAGAAAATACCCTACTGTAGGGGAATCATTATCAAGAGAGTTACTGTGAATATATACAATTCATGCCTTATTTGTTGGATTCCCTGCATTAATGAAATGTGTTTTTGCCCCAGCCTTAACTGAATACTGACATTAGAACGCTCTGATCTAGACATATATTTCATACCAAAAGCTTCTTTTTTAGATTTTTGAATTGGGAAACTAAATAAAACATAACGTTCTGTAAAGAGCATTGGAAATGAATGGTTTTTATACTGGATTTATCTGTAGAGAACATTAGAATTCAGGAAGAACACGGCATGATATTTTATTCTTCATTATGTCAGGTTTGTATACTTAATAGAGCAGGACCATTTCCTGTAGGAGAACATCTGTTCTTTGAAGAATCCATTTAAATGTGAATGGATCAAGAGATGACCTTCATTTGCAATATAAAGGTGAAAACTGCATGCCAGCCCTGATCCTGGACCCTGTGGACTGTCTATAGTTTCATGGATTTCATAATAGTACATAAATAGTACAACTAGGTGCAATCAAACATGGAATTGCAATTAATAGCCATTTAGAAGAGTGTGCAATGTAACCAGTTAAAGTGTACCTATTGTAACTAGCATTACTAAAACATACTATGTTGCCAAATGTATCTATCCAGGCAGGCAGAAGATAACAGCATTTATGTAAAGTTGTTCTGGGATAGACCTTTCATTGGGGATGCCTTAAGAGGTAACAATATAATGCTGTATTGTGATTGTTAGGACTGTGGTATATGTACCTCTGGAAGTTCATAGGGAGTGCAGTCTGAAGTTTGTAAATTGCTCAAAGCACTTGGACACTTTTATTTATTTATTTATAAAATATTTTACCACGATGGATACATTGAGATTTCTCTCGTTTGTAAGTATGTCCTGGGTCCACAAAACATATACATACACACATATATAAATTTAATATATAACAGGTGATAAATATATTCAACCATGACAGGTGAATTATGTGCTGAGGTATACTGCCATAGATCTCTTAAAATATTTTAGATTGAATGAAGATTTTACTGTGTCCCTGAGGTTATTCCATAATTGCGGTGCTCTGTAGGAAAAGGAGGATCGAGCGACTTTATTTTTGTATTGCGCTATGCTAAATATCGTGCTAGTACTGGATCGGAGGTTATAGGAGGTAGGAACAGCTGGGGAGAGCATTCTACTAAGGTAGGGTGGGAGCTTCCCAGAAATGCTCTTATGCACAAGGCTGGAAAGATGAAGAGTGCGTCGGGATTACAGCGATAGCCAGTTTATCTAATTTTTCATTTTTAAATTATTAAGATATGTATTAACGACACTAACAGGCACAGGTCTAAAATTGAATTTCTCTAAATGAGGATTTTGAAGATTTGGCAGGGCCTGATCTTTATTTGTGTTCTGAAAATGAGCGTCATTTATTATCTTAGCAACCAGGGTGGTAGCACATCCAACAAAATAATTATTAAATGCATTTTCTACATCTAGGGGATGTTGCAGTGTTTGGTTGTCCATTTTGACAGTGCATGGTTAGGAGTGGATTGTGGAGGTTTGTATGCTATTTATAATTTTCCAAAAGTTTCTTGGGTTTCATAGGGCCTTTGCCATTTTTGTTTGTTTTGTGCATGCATTTCGCCATTGTCTGTAGGTACAGTGCCAGTACGCTTGAAATTTGACCACAGTGAATCTCTAAACTGGTACATTTGAATGAGGTCAGCTGTAACCCAGGGCAGGTGTGCCCCTTTTATTCACACTTTACGCAGAGGGGCATGCAAATTCCAAACACACAAGAGCTCGGACTGAAAAAAATGCATTTGCAGAGGTATGTTCTTGAGATCATTTAAAAAGGATTCAAGATTACATTTTTTGAAAGACCTGGTGATTATAATCTTGGGAGGGCATTTAGTGGCCTTTATTTTGCGTATGCAGTACACTAGACAGTGGTCACAAAACTGTTAGGGAGAACGCCGCCTCCTGGATTCTGTCAGGACAACTGGAGAGAATCCGATCTAGCAAGGTATGGTTCTGGCTTTTAATATGAATGCGAGTTGGGGAGGAAATTAATTGTGTAAGCTGCAAAGTCTTAAACAGCGTACATGATTTATTATTTTTAGGATTCAGCCAATAAATATTAAAATCTCCAAAAACCAACAGTTCACTTTTTTGGTTTTGAGCTACAGTTTCATTACGTAGTTGTCAGAAAGGGAGTGCAGGGCGGTAGATTCCAGCAACAAAGATAGTTTTACTGAAAGGGATCTCAATTGTGCCAGAAAGGAAATCAAAGGCAGAAGGGGAGTTATACTTTTTTAAAGGAGTACATTTTATGGACTTATCAACATAAATAACAATACATCTTCCTCTCTTTCTAAAACATGAATACCCCCTGTATTGCAATGGCAGAGTCTGGTATTTTAGTTGTTAACCATGATTCTGAGAGCACAAAGATTTTTGGTTTATAATGGGAACACCAGGTTAATATCATATCAATAATGTTTTTTTTGTACATAGTTTATTACTTTATTTTCCATTGTTTCACTAAAGGTTGGTCCCTTTTAGCCCCTTTCTCCCTTTGGGAAGGAGGGAATTGAATTTGTTTTTTAATTTGCTTGGGTTAAGCCCTGATGCCCAATTAAAGGGGGTGGAAGTGTCTGTTTTCCAACAGAGATATTTAACTTTGTTAACATCTTTATTATACTCGTACAAAGCATGCATCTAATCACTTCTACCTGTAGCCACACTGTCCATACCCATGTTGCACAATTTTTAAATAAGAATATTACTTTTTTAACCTATATATTTGCTGTGTTTTCTTTTAGCACAGTGTATATATTGCATCTCTGCCTAAGTAATGGAGAACTTAAAGCGGCACTGTCATGCCGAATCCCGTTTTTTTTTTAACCCCCCTCCCGCCTCCACTACATCCAATCGACCCCCTAGTCACCCCCAAATGCCCCTAAGCCCCCCACATTACCTCTTTTTAATTCTTTATCTTCTGCCCCGATCTTTATTCAGGGCGCCGCCATCTTTGTGTGGGTAGGTGAAGTCCCTGTGGGACACGTCATCTACCCACACTAGACAGACTGTGAGATTCCCGCACATGCCCAGTGAAACACCTGGACATGCGAACGGGAATTTCACCTATTCATTCATTCATCAGACAGACGAATGAATGAATAGAAAAAATCAGACGAACAAACTAACACTGTGTATCAGTGTTAGTTTGTTCGTTCAGTTTATTACAAGGAGGGAGCTACCGGCGTGCAGCTCCCTCCTTGTAATATGTAAAGACAGAAGCGGCAGGGAGCAGTGCTCCTCGCCACTTCCTAAGCCCCCCATGTCCCCCCTCACTCTATGGGGGTCAATATGACCCCCATAATAGGACAAGGGAGATTAAAATCTCCCCAATGCCCCTACTCGCTATACCGCGAGTAGGGGCATGTCCACTAAACAGTGAGCAGCCTGTGGCTGCTCACTGTAAAAAAAAAAAAAATGGTAATAAGGGGGGGACCTACTGTCCCCACCCCCGGCCCCCACCCCTGCGCGGTGGGTGGGGGCCCTAACAATAAGGGGGGGGGGACCTTCTGTCCTCCCCCCCGGCCCCCACCCCTGAGCGGTGGGTGGGGGCCCTAATAAAAACAATAAGGGGGGGACCTATTGTCCTCCCCCCCTGGCCCCCACCCCTGCGCGGTGGGTGGGGGCCCTAATAAAACAATAAGGGGGGGGGACCTATTGTCCTCCCCCCCTGGCCCCCACCCCTGCGCGGTGGGTGGGGGCCCTAATAAAACAATAAGGGGGGGGGACCTATTGTCCTCCCGCCCTGGCCCCCACCCCTGCGCGGTGGGTGGGGGCCCTAATAAAACAATAAGGGGGGGGACCTACTGTCCCCCCCCCCTGGCCCCCACCCCTGCGCGGTGGGTGGGGGCCCTAATAAAAACAATAAGGGGGGGGGACCTATTGTCCTCCCCCCCTGGCCCCCACCCCTGAGCGGTGGGTGGGGGCCCTAATAAAACAATAAGGGGGGGGGACCTACTGTCCTCCCCCCCGGCCCCCACCCCTGCGCGGTGGGTGGGGGCCCTAACAATAAGGGGGGGACACCTTCTGTCCTCCCCCCCGGCCCCCACCCCTGAGCGGTGGGTGGGGGCCCTAATAAAAACAATAAGGGGGGGGACCTATTGTCCTCCCCCCCTGGCCCCCACCCCTGCTTGGTGGGTTGGGGCCCTAATAAAACAATAAGGGGGGGGGACCTATTGTCCTCCCCCCCTGGCCCCCACCCCTGAGCGGTGGGTGGGGGCCCTAATAAAACAATAAGGGGGGGGGACCTACTGTCCTCCCCCCCTGGCCCCCACCCCTGCGCGGTGGGTGGGGGCCCTAATAAAACAATAAGGGGGGGGGACCTACTGTCCTCCCCCCCTGGCCCCCACCCTTGCGCGGTGGGTGGGGGCCCTAAATGGACCCCCCCCCCCCCCATCAAGGTGACTAGGGGTCCCAAGCCCCTAGTCACCCCCCACCCAAAACATTCTATCCCCTACCTACCCCCCTCACCCTAAAAATAGTGAGGGGGGAATAAAATAACTAACCTGTAAAAAAAAAAAAAAATAAACTTACCATTTGACGTCTTATTTTTTCTAAATTCTTCTTACTTCAGCCCCCCAAAAGGCCAAATAAAAATCCATAAACCCGTCGCACTTTAAAAAAAAAAAAAAAAAAAAAAACCGAGCGCAAACAAAAATTAATCCATCTTCACCCATGGAGGGCACGCCGCGTACTGAGCTCCGCAGGGCGGGTCAAGGCTTATAAAGCCTTGCCCCGCCCTGCAATTAGGCTTAGAACACAATGATTGGTTGGTTTAAACCAATCAGAGTGCTCTGTGTCATTTTACACAGCGTGGGAAAATTCAAAAGAACTTTCCCACGCTGTGTAAAATGACAGATCACTGTGATTGGATGGTTTTCAAGCCATCCAATCACAGTGCTCTGTGTCATTTTACAAGCGTGGGAAAATTCCAAAGAACTTTCCCACGCTTGTAAAATGACACAGAGCACTGTGATTGGATGGTTTGAAATCCATCCAATCACAGTGCTCTGTGTCATTTTACAAGCGTGGGAAAGTTCTTTGGAATTTTCCCACGCTTGTAAAATGACACAGAGCACTGTGATTGGCTTAAACCAACCAATCATTGTGTTCTAAGCCTAATTGCAGGGCGGGGCAAGGCTTTATAAGCCTTGACCCGCCCTGCGGAGCTCAGTACACGGCGTGCCCTCCATGGGTGAAGATGGATTAATTTTTGTTTGCGCTCGGTTTTTTTTGTTTTTTTTTTAAAAGTGCGACGGGTTTATGGATTTTTATTTGGCCTTTTGGGGGGCTGAAGTAAGAAGAATTTAGAAAAAAGAAGACGTCAAATGGTAAGTTTAATTTTTTTTTTTTTACAGGTTAGTTATTTTATTCCCCCCTCACTATTTTTAGGGTGAGGGGGGTAGGTAGGGGATAGAATGTTTTGGGTGGGGGGTGACTAGGGGCTTGGGACCCCTAGTCACCTTGATGGGGGGGGGGTTCATTTAGGGCCCCCACCCACCGCGCAGGGGTGGGGGCTAGGGGGGGAGGACAGTAGGTCCCCCCCCCTTATTGTTTTATTAGGGCCCCCACCCACCGCTCAGGGGTGGGGGCCGGGGGGGAGGACAGTAGGTCCCCCCCCCCTTATTGTTTTTATTAGGGCCCCCACCCACCGCGCAGGGGTGGGGGCCAGGGGGGGAGGACAATAGGTCCCCCCCCCTTATTGTTTTTATTAGGGCCCCCACCCACCGCTCAGGGGTGGGGGCCGGGGGGGAGGACAATAGGTCCCCCCCCTTATTGTTTTATTAGGGCCCCCACCCACCGCTCAGGGGTGGGGGCCGGGGGGGGGGGACAGTAGGTCCCCCCCCCTTATTGTTTTATTAGGGCCCCCACCCACCGCTCAGGGGTGGGGGCCGGGGGGGAGGACAGTAGGTCCCCCCCCCCTTATTGTTTTATTAGGGCCCCCACCCACCGCTCAGGGGTGGGGGCCGGGGGGGGAGGACAGTAGGTCCCCCCCCCTTATTGTTTTATTAAGGCCCCCACCCACCGCGCAGGGGTGGGGGCCGGGGGGGAGGACAGTAGGTCCCCCCCCCCTTATTGTTTTATTAGGGCCCCCACCCACCGCGCAGGGGTGGGGGCCGGGGGGGGGGCAGTAGGTCCCCCCCCCCTTATTGTTTTATTAGGGCCCCCACCCACCGCGCAGGGGTGGGGGCCGGGGGGGGGGCAGTAGGTCCCCCCCCCCAATCTTTAACCCCGCGCAGGGGAGGGGGGGTGTTTATTGTTTTTTTTGTTTTTTACAGTGAGCAGCCACAGGCTGCTCACTGCTTACTAGACATGCCCCTACTCGCGGTATAGCGAGTAGGGGCATATTATTTACTAATACTAAGTAATCTTTACTTAGTATTAGTAAAGTTGGCTGAAAGACCAATTCAGGTCTTTCAGCCTTTTAGTAGATAGCTCCCTGATACCGTGGGAATTAGGGAGTTATCTACTAAGCGGCTGCAAGATGCAGCCGCGGCAATGAATAGGATCGGAGTTTCATTCATTAGAATGAAATTCCGATACAAACAAAGTACCGAATTGCATCCTAACACCAATGGAGAATTCTGTTAGGATGCAATTCGGCAGTTTTGCCGGCGTTCTGTCTAAGTGACAGGACGTTTGGCAATACTGACAGGAAGCATTGTGGGAACAGGGAGGAAAGCTAGGGATCATGGGAAAATTGCTCTGACCAGCGGAAATGAAGCACACTTTGCTCCTCCGCTGGTCAGAGCTGGTCAAGCGGAGGAATCCCATAAGACAAAGAGTCCCTACTTTGTCTTATGGTTTTAAAGAAAACTAAAGGAGACAGGAAGAAAAGAATAACAGATCCCGAGAGAGGGGGAGAAGAGGAAGAGATTGAGGAAAGGTAAGTTCGGCATGACAGTGCCGCTTTAAGAATACAAGTTCCCTTCATAGTTCTTTTCGGGAATATAAATTAATTGTAAGGTGTAATTAGTACTTAATCGGGTATAGAGATGTCTGAAAAGCATCTCAAAAATACAGATATGTATCCACTAAACCAAGAATAGTTGAGAATTGATAAGCAAATTGTAATTTTATAATAAAAATAAAATGTTAACGTGAGTGTTTTTTCATCTCACTCATAATACCTTAAATTTCCACATCTTTTGTAAGTTCTGAAACTATCCATATTAGTGAATAAGCTCCCATGTATGTATTGCCCATCTGGGGGATATTATTTCTGACCATGCCAAATCCAGCTACTTCTGAGTTTGCAGTGCCAGTGACTAAGGGCCGGCACTTTCATTAGACCACCAAGGAGGTGGCCTAGGGTGCTTCTGGCAAACCGGCAGCTATAATTATGTCCGGGTCTGTGTATGTGTGTGTCAGTCAGTCAGTATGCATGGGTCTATGTGTGTGTGTGTGTTTGTGTGTCAGTCTGCATAGGTCTGTGTGTGTGTGTGTGTGTGTCAGTCTGCATGGGTCTGTGTGTGTGAGTCAGTCTACATGGGTCTCTGCATGTGTGTGTCAGTCTGCATGGGTTTCTGTGTGTGTGTGTGCATCAGTGTCAGTCTGCATGGGTCAGTGTGCGTCCGTTTGCATGAGTCAGTGCATGTGTGTCATTCTGCATGGTTCAGTGTGCATGTGTGTGTCTGTCTGCATGGGTCAGTGTGTGTGAGTCAGTCTGCTTAGGTTAGTGTGTGTCAGTCTGCATGCGTCAGTGCTTTTGTATATGCATGGGTCACTGATTGTAAGTTTGTGGACCATTGAATGTGTGTGTGTGTGTGTATGTATGTGTCAGTGATTGCATTTGTGCACAAAGGCCAGTTTTAATTTTAAAACAGAAAGCAATACTTTTAAATGAACACTATAGTGTTAGGAATATAAACCTGTATTCCAAATACTATAGTGTCTCTATTAGTAAACATAGATTCATAGAGTCTTGACCCCCCACCCACCATAAACATGTTTAAAAAATAAACAAAAATGAAAAAATAATTAAATAAAAGGTTTATTTTAATTATGAAGCACCAAGACTTCCTTTGCACTGCTTGCCTCCCTACCTCCTGCAATGTCACCAATGGGAAACGCTGGTTCAAACTCATGCAGGAGCACAGGACACCTGATGCACATGTATGGCAACGGCTATGCACTTCCAATGCGACTCATAGTTAAACATGGCATTGCAGTGAAGGTGCCTCTAGGTGTATTTAACCCTTTAAGGTAAACATTGCTGTTTCAGAAAATGGCAATGTTTTACCTTGTATGTTTCAACCTACAGGACCACTAAACCGAGAACACTTCATTGAGATAAAGTTGACTGGATGACTCTAGTGGCACTTTAAATTGTGGGAGAGGATTATAATTTATACTATATATATTATATTCATATTTATATGCACTGTGTATATATACACAGAATATAATTTCTACACAAAAATTACTATAACACCCATGCATTAACATACAAGGATAAAACATACTATTTCTCTCAACTGGCAGCCAGTGATAGGCTGAGATTGTCAGAGTTTGATCACAGACTATCACTGACACCCTGGCTAAAACTTGCTTGGAGTGATCCTATAATGAAAAGTACAATTTGAACTATGCTTTAACAGCGTTATTCACAAAAGTGAGAATTGCTGGGAGTTCAAAATGGATTTCCAGTGAATTTCTAACTTAGCCCAAATTAGCCACATTGGAAAACAAAAAATCTCCAATTCAGATATATTTTCAGCTTAACATTTATTTAGAATTCCTGATAATTTTACGTGATGTCATGACATGGGAGGATCATATGGGTTGGGCATTGTGATGTCACACCATGGGTGAAGTGAATGGGGCAGCAGAATCTTTCTTGCCTAGGGCGGCAAAAAGCCTTCCCCTGGCCTTGCAGTGACCTGAGTTTGCTGTGCCAGTGAACTGTTTCTTTCATGGCCCACAATGGATGATATCACAGGACAAACCTAAATATGATTCACTAAACAGGACATTATGAAGTGCTGACAAGGGTTTTGCAAATTATAGACCAAAAGGACAAAAACATTTAGAAAAATCTCTAAACTCAGCAATTTTCTGGCTCAGCTGCTTTGGATCAAATTTGCAGTTCTCTTGTCAATTCTCTGCAATTCTCAGTTTAGTCACTGAATTCTAATGAGTGTATTCCTTTCCTAGGGGACTCAGTATTTGCATATTTTAGGCTAAAATAGCCTACAGTAATTCTCCATCGAGGCTATTTTCCTGTTTTAAATGGTATAAATGTTGTAGTTGTCTAGTCAATTCTTTATAACTCTCTATTTAGTGATTAACTCTGTCATAGAAAAGTATTGTCATGATCAATGTGGAGCAAGGGGACATTGATACTCATTGATTTGGAACGAGAAGTGAATAGCGTAACTCCCAATATTTCAATTGGACAAAGAGGGACACTTTTATTATAGGCTTGGGAGTGGGGGTGTCGCCAGGGGCAGGCTGTTCTGAGAAAATTTAAATGACTTGTCAATAACAATTTATAACAATTTATGCAACTAAATTTAATTTAGAGCAAGAACAATGTATTGTATTTACACAAACCTATTTTTTTGTGTGATTCAGTCTTATTGAGCATCAATCATGCAAGCAGGTCAAAGAAACAACCCAGCAATAAGGGGAAAAACAATATAGTACAGTCACCGTAAGAACAATCAAAATGTGGGTCCGATATAGTGACTGTCCCTCCTAACGTGGGACTCTTGGAAGAAATGGTATAACTTGGGGACGGTGCTCATTCATTTCTTCAGCTTCCATAAGTTAAATTGCAGAAATTTCAATATCTGAAGCAAAAATGGATTTATGCAACATATTCTTTTAAAACAATTCCTTTTTGAGGCAGGCATCAGAATATATACAGTTAATGCCTTTGACATAACTGTGAACGATGCAGCGTTTACACATGAAACTGTAAAGGAAAAAACAACAGTAACACGGACATAAAGGAGAAAAACAATAAGGAAATGGTAAAGTAGATATTAGCTGTGTACAAAGAATAGCTTTAATCAACTCGCCATCTGAACACAATGATCTCTAATGCAGCTTCCCTTGCATCTGGGTAACATATCCCTTCATTAAAATGATCTATTATCCGTGAGTTTTTTAATATCCTACATTGTGGTTAATGGGTTAACTATTCTTTGCCTTCGGGGAAGCATAGAGAACAGAAGTAAATCAAGGCTTGCAGCAATTTATTAAAAAGTTGGTGGTTTCAGGTAAGCTGCCAAGACGTGAATATGTATAAATATTGATCAGCACTGTCTTCGCTTTGAGACAATGCCAGGCACAATCACTTCGAGCATGACGTATGCACAGCAAAGGATTCAGCTTTAGCCGTGCCCGTGTGAGGTTTGAGAGTGGTTCATCAAAAAGTTTGCAAAGAGCAGGCAGTTCGATGTAAACCGAACTTTTTTGCTCTTAATGTCCCGACCTCCCATTTTTAATTGCAGTAGATTTAGCTTAATTGAATGTCTAGGAGCCATGAGTGCCATAGATAATTAGACAAATTAATGTCAAACCATGTAATGCCACATGCCAACTGAATCTGCTACTTGAAGGGATAGTTATCCTAGTTAGACTTGACAACACAAAATAAGGTGCAATTACTGTTCTGCATTAAGTGGGTTTGTCAAAACATTTGGGCATTTTCTTGAGAGCTTTCTAAATAAGTAGTGTTTTGAATTTCTTCCGTTCAAATGCAGGTGTCAGGCCAGGCAATCCGGTGTACCTCTGCACATTTGTATGATAATTTTTCAAGTTTTACCATTAAAAACGTCTGTTACATTTTTTTTTTTACAGAATTCCTTCCTTGTGTAGTAAGACATAATTGCTATAGATTTTTTTTAGCCATTAGCTCATTTTGTGTTTATTGTGAAGTTCGTGTGAAAATATTTCCATTAAAAAAGCAATGAAGTTTAAAGTAGCCGTATGAGTCCAAAATACATATGTAAGTCGTAGTATCTTGTAAGAATATTAACCAACAGTATTTGAAGACAGTGAGCTTTCACTAGTTGTTCAAGACTAATTCATATCGGAAATATATGCTTAAAACTTTCAAGGATATTCATTAAAGAGAGAATTGTCGGGCATTGAAAGTGACACTCTAAGTTCTAAAACATCTTTAGCGGAATTAAAGGAACACTATAGTCACCTAAATTACTTAAGCTAAATAAAGCAGTTTTAGTATATAGATCATTCTCCTGCAATTTCACTGCTCAATTCACTGTCATTTAGGAGTTAAATCACTTTGTTTCTGTTTATGCAGCCCTAGCCACACCTCCCCTTTTAGTATATTGGTCATTCCACTGCAATCTCAATGCAGAATTTCCTGCCAGTCAGGAGTTAAACTACCTTTTGCAGCCCCCGACACAACTTCCCTGGCTGTGATTCACACGGTCTCCATGAAAAAAAAATGCTGTCATTTTCAATTAGATATTACAGCACAGTGAGTTTACTTCAGAAGTGCTTTTCTCCTGCTCTGCTCTGTTAATTGAGCATTGATCACACACAGGAGGCTCCTGCAGGGCCTAGCAGACTATTTATGCAACCCTAAAGTGATTTAACCATTAAATGGCAGAAAATTGAGCAATGGGATTGCAAGGGGCATGATCTATACACGTAAACCACTTCATTAAGCTAAAAAAAAATTGGTACTTAAAGTAATAAATAAAATTATTATTAATAATAATAATAATAACAATAAAAAGAAATAAAAAAAAATATTGCATGCCTTTAAAGATCCACAGGATGTGGGCAGACCCATAGATGCTACAGTCAAGAGCATCTCATTCTTTAGATTGTAAGTTCATGGGAAGGATCCTCTACCTTTTATATTGGTCTGTCGATATTGAATTGTCTTTCTCCCAATTGTACAGCGCTTTATAAATACCAGTAACAAATAAATTAAATTAAAGAATCTGTTCTTTTGAGTTTGATCTTAACCCATAAACACCTGCCCAACCAATGTTTATGGGATATATATTTTATATTTCACCTGCAATTCATCTTGTCATTTAGGATGATTGGATCTGCAATTTAAAATGATAGCAACTATACCTCGTCTGGTGTCAGATAACACACAGCCGATTCACTGTTTAGCAGCAGGGATTTTTACAAATCACTGCGACTATAAAGCACTCTTAAAAAGGAGAGTGGGTTGATAGAAATTTAAACACAGTGCATTTTGTATTAATGCACAGAGGATATAGTGCTTAGACTGACCTTTAATATTGTCTTTTCTGTTGCTCTGTTTATAATCCTTGTTTGTTTCTTATCCCTGTAAAGCTTAATCCCCTCGAGTTCATATTTTGAGTACTGCATAAAGTCATTCCAGCAAGCATAACTAACATTGAACTCTGGAATAGTTATTTTCTCTATGATTTCAAATACACAATCATGGTAAGGGGCACACACTTTCTGGTTCCAATTACCCTTTCTTTCACTTGGATAAAGTTTAGAAGCTCTCTAGACATGCTACCCAACTCTACCTTGTTATTTTGTTTTCTGAGAGGCATTATCCCGTCAGAATTCCATGTAAGTGTTATCTCAATAACCATGTTTCAAGAATTGCAGTTCTTGTCCTAGATTCTCATTGTAGACTTTGTACCACCAACAGTACAGAGTATAAGCTAAGATAAAAGATGGGTCAAGGAGATACAAATGGTCTGCCAATCTTGATAAAAATAATTTTATTTGAAATAAAGTCTCACACAATCAATATAGCATAATCAATATATGAATTCCTTTGTTGGTGTTATTGACCTCTACATGTATAGTATTTGGTTATTATTTCATTTATAAATGACCAATTGTGTGTTTTAGTGTGTTTTTATCAACTTTACTACCTGGTATGTCTTAACCAAACGCCTACTAAATCATTAAATAATTATTATCATCAAAATAAACATTTAATTGTGTAACTTTATGGTGCGGTATATAAGACCGTGATAAAAATTTGCAACAATGAAATGTTATTCATAGACCTGTATAAGAGTCCTGGTAGCAAAAATAATTTACAATAAATTGAATTGGAGTGATGTACGTAGGACAAAAGAAATATCAATTATTCTAATCTATTTATAACCCAAGTGAATGTATACAAATTGCCACTAGAGTTAACTGGGATTTCATTGAGGAAAGGATACTTTTAGAAATTTATTCTGCACGAACAGCCCCAATTTACACAATGCTGTGTATGCAAAACTGATTTTTGCAAAGAAATGCCAGTTCTTTAGCACACAATGGGCATAATGTACATCTCTCTATGCACAATAGAGCTATAATTGCAGCAAAGGACCTGATAAATGAGAAAGTGAACTGAAATTTAATCTGAGTCATGAAACAGCATCACAGAGAATTAAACCTGTTTGACGAATGTGTTTGAATAGCCAAACATATGCGAATGGCAAAACCTATGCACAAACCCCACTTTTCTGGTCTGTGATGTTCCCCTTATGAGTATAAAAGCAGAATTGACATCTAGTAAAATGCTGAACATCACATAAACACGATGAATGCTTGCAGTGTGTCAGTAGGCACAACTAAGCATATGCTTTGCAATAATTAATTGGAAAAAAATAGTAAGGACGTATTGTATGTTTCAAAGGTTTTTTGCTGTAATTGGGGTCAGAAATGTCAGAAATAGCATTTAATTATTTAGAAAGAAGAAAATCTAAAATGGTTTCATTATATTAACATTTTCCTTTTTTTTTTTCTTTCTCTATTTTTTTGTGCACCCTTGAAATCCTGTAAAGGTGAGTCGAATTGCTTATCTCTATGTATAATGCTATTATTGTGTGGATTATTTAGATTTTGTTGCCTGCAAGTGAGGGTGGAGTGGATGCAGGCTTTGGGTCTAAAACATGGCTACAACTGTCTGTGCTGCTGAAAATTAAGTAATTTATATGATTTTTTTCACGTTTTTTTTTTCTAAAGAGTAGAAATAAACAAGCTTCACATGCCCTTTTCAGTAAGATGCCATGTAATAAGTCTTAAGTAAATACATGTTGGATGTCATTTAAAAATGACTAGCATATCAGATTACTTAATTCTTCCAGGACATCCAGCTGATCTCTTTGGCTGTCCACACCTAGCTAGCTGTAATCCATCCAACAAGCTAGTTCAAACATGGATTTTGGTTTGGTGTTGTTGGATTGATGTTTCTTATTTATGTAAAACATATAAAGATAGAGATGTTTTTTTATAAAGATCATTAACAGGACAAAAATATTTGTGCAACACCATTACAATGGCTTTTACCATGTTAATAGTATAATAAGAGATGCAGTCATTTTGCAAACAATTATTATTATTATAGAACTTCTTAATTCATTATCTCTCAATAATCCAATAAACGTGATTATTATTATTAGGTTAGAGGAAATATACATAGAAATAAGCAGTGTATTGTAATTGGATAGGCATTTTACATTAAGTAAACACAATGAGAGAGTGTTTGTTCAAATTGGTGTGTTTATGAAATGACAAAGTAAAAAAAAATAGACTTAAATAACAATACTACTTTTGGATACTGTTTTGCTTTACTAATAGAGAGAGTTCTAGGAAAAAAAGTGAAACTAGTTACTCCATCTGAGTAGTTTCTTAATATAATACAATGATGGACCAGGGGACAAGTCCTACGAAAAAAGTGCAGCAACTCATCCAAGACACATGGTGGGAATCTCGCATGAGTTTGTTTTGTACAGCGCAAGCAAATGTAATGATATGGTTGCACTGTGTTTGCTAATGTCTTGTCTCTGGTGTCCCCATAAGTAATGGTTTCAAGGAATGTTTGCATGCACAGACTGACCCATACAGAGTGCACACTCACCTGCAGCTGCCTGGATGCATTATGGATTTCCTGTGCAGAGCCGAGCCTCCTCCTCTCTGTCTCTCTCCCCCGTGCTGCTCTTGGTGACCCAGGAGGAAGTGAAATATTATCACTTCCTTCCAGCACAGTGACAGCTATGGCTGCATGGGGGAACTGCAGTCTAATTGGCAGGTAGTCATAATGGCTTGCCACATTAACATTTTGTGGACTGGTGATGGAGATATTTGATCTCCCCACCTGGCCTTCAGTTTTCCTGTGCAGGAACGGCATTACTGTTCCCATGTGTTCCTGCAGCTCGCAATCTCTGTCAAGGACGATATCTATCTAAGGCAACCCTGTAGTTTAATGTTATATCCCACACCTAAATTATAACTCAAAATATGTTCTAAGTGTGACCGTTACTCCCCTGAAGAACCACTCTTACGCCAAAACATGAGTTGACAGAGGTAAATTAGATTTTCAATATATAGACTGTGTACTTCGCTACCCTAGATGTAGATGAGAGTCTAGCAAAAAAAACAAGCACAGATATATTTTGCAGAGATAGATTAAGAAAATATTACTACCAGTTATTCAGAGGTTCAAGAGTTATTCACAGTTATTGGAAAATAAAATATGGGGTTTAATAAGTGCATTCAGCTTCTCACAGCATGCATTGTATGTGATATACAGTTTGTTATGGAACCCCTATTGCACATAGTGTCATACCTAAATAACATAAGTACAGTTTGATGGCTGACCTAGGAATTTAGAGAGGATCCAGTTTTTAGCATGCAAATAACATATTTTGAATTGGAATTATCTTCTGGTGTGTGTGTGTGTGTGTGTGTATATATATATAATTCCAATTCAAAATATGTTATTTGCGTGCTAAAAACTGAAACCTCTCTAAATATCCTTGATACATATATAGTCAGAAATAACAAAAAAGAAACTCTTGTCCACAATACATTACACGATTTGAAAGTGCTTATGACTGCTGATGTATGAAGGCCATCAGAAATAATGGAATTTGCAGTTGAGGACAGCAGCAGAGTTTTAAATGTAAACAACTAAGACAACTTTTAAAAGGGTATAAATATGGTGCAGATTGCCTGATTAGTAATCATGTAGAACATATGACTCGATTACACCTTAAAGTGCCTGTCAGTCTATCGGTGCTATTTATCAGTAAATCTCTGCAAGTTCTTTGCTTAAAGGGAATTTTGCCTGTCCTGACCTAGCGGTATAGGTGCCATCTGGAAGTGCCTTTTTTCCTCACTCATGACAGAGTGACAAATGGTGACACAGGTGATGTGATGTTGACAGCTGCTTATCTTTGAATGCCCAATAATTCCATTACTACACATTAATTAGTTTGCATCTGTTAGCATAACTAAACGGCATCTGGTGCTGGTTACCATTATGTTCATTGCCTCATATCAGGCTGGCAAAGAAGAGGGGGACAGACAATTGGAGCAAATATGGGTTATGAGTTTTAAATGTGTTGCAAAATTAGTTTATAATTAGAACAGGCCCACAGGAGTTGTTGTGAGATGTGAATCGAACCTTACTCCATTGCATCATTTTAAAGAGGCGGAGGATATTTCCACATATAACACTAATCTGTTGCATGGCTATTTATTCTAGTCACTATCTGGTGCTCAGATGAAGGTGTCACTCAAGTGTGAAATATCAAACTAATCCACAAGTGTTTATTTATTTAAATACGGTGTGTATCAGATGCGACAGTAGATGCACTGCATAAAGGTAATGAATGGTTATACCTGTCTTAGGAAATGTAGAGAATTGTCAAGGGAAATATACATTTTAGACAAAAATTACCAAACTGGAAATATTGTCCAACCCTGCTATTTTTTTCATTATTATTATTTTGGCTTCAAATTTGCAGTTTAGTGAATTAAACCCCTGCCCCGTATCAATGTGCGTATTTAGTCCTTTCAAATCATAAAAATGACTGTCCCTTTAAAAGAAAATATGGAGGTTTATTAAGTTTATTCAACATGTCACAGCCAGCATTGTATGTGATATAGAGATCATTGTGGAAAGCCTATTGTGCAATATGTCTTCCTGAAGATTCAGTATGTTGAATTAAAGGTGGTATTAGTATGACACACTATGCACTTTTTCTTTACTGAACCTGCAGTGGAAAGTCTTCAGAGGTATCATAAAATTACAGATATGAATATTTAATGTTTTGCTGTGGGTTTATAACGGTAGACAGACAATCAATATGTCTGGGATGTTGCTTAGAGTGATATTATTACAATGCCTGTTTTGTTTATACAGATATAAACAGTGATATATGATGATTGCTATTGACAATTTCATATGCAAGCAGATTGCTGAATGCAGCGAGGCATCAACGTGCAGTGATGATGTGTTATATTAAACTCCTTAGGCTGTTCTATTAGACTGCTAATCCTGTGTCCTCACTTACCCAAACCAAAAGGGCATTGCTGCCAGCAGAGTTGATAAACAGCCCATATGGAGTTATTTAAGTCCTATTTAGCTCTCTTTTTTTGTAATCATAATTACTGAACGTTCGATAACAGCCTGACGGATTTGACTTTGTTACTCAGTTCAATTCAGGAAGTTAAAATAGCCTTACCTTTCCTAATGATGATTATATACTGCAACTTTGGTAAATTTAAAACGTTAAATTCAAGTGCTCACTTCGTCCAATTTCCTTTTGATAGCAAGGGAGCATGGTAAGAATGGATAGCAATTTAAAGATAAATCATTCTGTCAGTGTTCTCCTGGATCCTAGTACCTCTGTATGCTATTGGGCACTGCTTGGTAGTATGCTACATGCATATATAATTCTAGGATGAAATTAGCTAATGTTGGTAGTTCTCTCCTTAAAGAATTCCAGTACCCATTTAAATATTTCCAATTTCTTTTCCTTATGAATCTTTAGTTTACCTTGCTATACAATGCAAAAATGAAATGTAACCTATAAAAACACCATTTACTTTTCTATTGGCTCCTGTGCTGTTTTTCACCCTGCAAAAAAGGGTGAAATTTTGGGTGAAAAAAAAGGGTAAATTTCACTGTCAGGGTCCAATTAACATCTTTGCAAAGATGACCGTAAACAGCAACCCCCCTTCCTTCTCGAATACTTTACAGGTATCTATAAAACACACTTTATGATAAAAGGGAAAGGAGACTGGAAGGGCTATTAACACACTGAGCAAACTATATGTATTGTACAGATGTTTGGTGTAACCAGGGTCAGCCCAAGACAGTTTGCTGCCTAGGTCCAAGACTCAAATGTTGTACCCCCACACTCATGCACCCACACACATGCACGTTGACGCAGATATATACCACACATATACAGAGACACATTCACTCATAGAAACATTCACACACTCACCAACACAGTCACAAATGCTTGGTTCGGTCCACCTCCTCTGCTCTTCGCACGCCATGTTCTCTGCACCTTTTCACACTTGCTGCCTCTTTTCACAGCACTAGATTGCACCCACAGCATTTCCCACAGCACTAGATATTCAACCCAATGCACCAGACTGCACCCGACTTCCATGTCACTCTCCCTTCCTTCCATGTTTCTCCTCCATCCTACCATGTCTCTCTTCCCCCTGTTCATCCATATCTTTCTTCCATGTCTTTCTTACTCCTTCCACGTCTTCAAACCTTCTATCCATGTCCCTATCCCACCTTCCATCTATGTCTCTCTACCCCCTTCCTTCCATGTCTCTCTACCCCCTTCCTTCCATGTCTGTCTACCCCCTTCCTTCCATGTCTCTCTTCCACCCTTCCGTCCACGTCTCTCTTCCCCCTTCCTTCCATGTCTCTTGTCCTCCCTCCTTCCATGTTTCTTGCCCCCCTTTCTTCCATGTCTCTCTTCCCCTTTTCACCCATGTCTCTCCACCCTTCCACGTTTCTTTTCTCCCTTCCATATCTCTCCCCTCCTTCCATGTCTCCCCCCCCCCACCTCTTCCCAAACTTCAGTCAGCTGCCACCCTTACAGAGTCTGGAAGATAGATCCTACTCAGCTCACACACAGATTGGTGCCCCCCCCCTCCCCCTCACTGTTGTTAAACCTGTCATGGCAGGTAGGAGAGTCTCCATGTCTGTAGTTTTAGACTGAGCACTGGGTAGTGTCGTGACACCAGTCACTCAAATGCAGAGTGCAAGTGGGGAGGTAATTCCATGTGCATGCTCTTCCCTTGTGAAGCCGCAAGCTACCTGTAAAAATGTGGGTGGCACATTCCCGCCTCCATTAAAGTGCCACCTGGGGCCATGACCCCAACTGCACCCATTGTAGGGCCAGCTCTGGCTGTAACTATATTAACTGTGCATAGGTATTGTCAATGAAATGGTAAGACTGACATTTAGCTATATCTGAGCAGCAATTTTTAACTGTTTTATGCTATGATTATTAAATTAAAAAAACAACAATAAAACAAAAACCTAAAAGAGCTTGGTATTGAATAATTAAAAAGGAGCTTAAACTAAGATATTACAAATGGTTAATTCCAATCCTGATACTTTAATTTTAAATTATTCTCACCGTCATATTATAATTGACTAAATCTACTTTTGGAATTCAAAGAGTCATGTAAATAAGGAATTAGTATGAAGTGAACTGATGCATTCTATTATCTCAGACCTCGAATTCTGTCATCTCACAATGCCAACTGTTTTGGGCATCATTGTTACCCACTAAAACTGTGTGATGTGTTGATGCCAACCAGGAGTTTGAATCATAAACAGGAGTTCTGTTCATCAAAGTGCATTGAAGCATTAAAGTTTGTCTCTTGTCTGCACTGATATAATTGCTTTCTGTATGTGTATTTAATTCTCGTCACATCCAATAATGCCTTAAACATGAATTTTGAAATAGATAATGGTCAAACTCTTTGCATGTAAAGTTCATTCTCACTACCAGGAACAAAAAAATCTTTGGATGGATGAAAACATTAAACAAACAGCTAGGCATCTGCAATTGAATTATTTGTGTATAAGGGTAGTGATCATGTTTGCTGTTTCCAAGGCAACCCTTTTTTTCTTCCATTTTAAAGGCAGGCATGCTTAACAAAGACTAACGTGAGTCACTGACTCTCCACACAGCTTGGTTCTAAATTTCTTTAATTGACTTCCAACAAATGTATCAAATGCTCAATAAAGAAGAAATAGATAAAATGTGTATTTTTTTCTTTTTTCTATACCAGCTTAAAATAGATTTCGAACATGTTTTGGGGCAAACACAAGTGTGCTAAATAATAAAACTTTTTGCACCCAGAGGAAAGTTGTGAATCAAAGGTAAAATTTAAATAGTAGCGCTTTGTTTTTGTTTTTTGTTTTTTTTTCTAATCAAAAGAATCACACGTTTACTATAAAAAATACCAGTGAACTAGAACCTCAATTGTAATTGTAGTGTAGATTCCCGTTTCCAAAATAGTGTTGATATATTCATGTGCTAAGCTCTTTGCTGTATATTATTATTGATTTTTTTAACTATGGAGGGACCATGCACAGCAGTCAATCTATTTTTGCAGATCTAGTCTGATAACTACCATTTTAGATTGGACAGTGAAACAATGAATGATTGATGTCAATGTCTATAGGCTGGTCATTCATTCCAGTATATATATATATATTAAATATTTTTTTTTTAAAAGTCTTTTCTTTCTGAGCTTTTAAAAAAAATAAATTTATAAAGCTCAGAAAGAAAGGACTTTAAAAAAAGAGGTAGGCACAATAAAGCAAAAATGGCTCAAATGCAAGAATAGTACAACAATGTACCAATTTGCTTTACATGAAAACAAAAACAACATCACTTTGAGTGGCTAGTGGGGATCTAGAACATACCGCTCTGTTTACAGAACTCAGAGCAGATCTGCAAAATGCTGTAAAAGCAATGTATATTCCTTAATGAAGGATGTAAACAAAACCTGGAAAGAAAAAATAAAAAAAAAGAAGGAAGGAGAAAAAAAAAAAAAACTTTAAAATTAAGCAGCTAAAGTAGTTCACCCCCATCCAAGGGCCAGATCTGCCCCCTGAAGCATGATAAGCCTCAAAAGGAGGATATTAAACAACATACACAAAGTAATTCTTTACTCTTTTTATAGTATGGTGAGCACGTGGTCCTCAACTAACTATTAAACAATTTAGGAATACTGTATCTATCATGTAATGACCATGCTTCAATTTTAAATTCATTCTAGTGAGTACTATCATTGTTAGAGTAATACATTTTCATAGCAATACACGTGACAAGCATCTATTTCTAATTCCACACTGAGGAAAGTGATGCTACCTAGATGTTTTATTATTGTGAGAATTCAAAGTTGATTTAAAGTGAATTTCAAATTTATGGTAGAAATAGCCCAATCGGAAAAGTGCTCTAATTCAGCTATTCTTCCAGTTCAGCTATTTTTCGTCTTAAATTTGAAATTCACTTGAGTGATAAATTAACCATGCTATTTAGTGTGAATTGAATTGGCTCCCCATCAAAAATGAATAAACAGATAAATAGAAAATCAAACTTTGCTTCTAAAAAATGTTAGCTTGTCAACATTAAATTCTTATGCTGGCAGATCACCATATTAATATTTCAGAATCATTACCGGATTCATATTAGGACAACTGAGCACTTGCACTATTTAGTAACAAAGTTTTACTCCCCTGGTTAGTTTACATTTTCATATCACAGTAAAAATATTATGATGCGCCATGCTAGTGCCATGAAATCAGTGCTGATAAAACAGTTTGTATTAAATGATATAGGTACTATTTAAGCTATAAATATCTTGCCATAAGCTCAGCTCGAAAAAAAAAAGCCAGAAAACTATAATATTCACATATGGTCTTTGCATACTTAGTGTTCATTCTTTCCTATTGACATTTCATCTTCTTTGGGAATTAATGGAAATTTATCTTTTCATAGTTTTTGGTGACACTGTGTTTTCAGAAAAGAATAGCGTTCTTATGAGTGACTGTGTTTTAATTACGGCATCTTCTATTTCATGTTCAGCAGCCTTATGTCGCAAGACTGTAGCCTAGGATTTAGGCACAGGAATGACTGCATTAAACAGATGCTTGAGTGCTAGCCAGCTGTTCATAGAATGCAGAAGGACTATCCAATGTTCCAAATTTGTAAGCAGTGATTAAATGGCAACTTTCTTTTTCCAGTGTGTGCAGTATTCATAATTTTACTGATTTTAACCATTGTGCAAACCAGTGGGTCTTTGTTATAGGTTGTGAATAGAAGAGATGATCTCACATGCAGAGCTTACTACATAGTATAGACCAGGGGTAGGTACTTAATTGTTGGACTACATCTCCTATAATGCTCTTATAGCCATCATGTAGGCAAAGCATCAGGGGCGATGTATTCTATAATATCTGGAGTGGTGATTGTTGCCTACTCCTAGTTTTGAGCATAGTTATTCACTTTAATTTTGTAGATAACAATCTGCAATTTCCAGGTTTCTATGCCAGATTTTGGCAGAAATTGTCCAACAATAATTGCCGTATGAAGGTTTGACTTGTAGTGTACACTGGTTATAATATACTCAATGATATAGTGTGATCTGTAGCTGATCAATAACTTCTGTGATTCTGTAATATAGATCCATCAACTCAAAGGGACACTCTAGACTGGAGTAGAACTCCATTTGATTGCATTATATGTGCAAAATAAATTGAAAAAAAGATATTTAAAGATGTGCATTTCATGAAAATCCCCAGGGTTTTGATGAGTGATCTTCATTAAACTTTACCACAAACCTCTACTAATAACCCAGTTCTCAAAGAACCATCAATAGTCCAGTGATTACATCCAATGGGTATACTGATAAACACATGGTGTTCTATATATTTTATTTGAAATAAGAGAAGTACTAGCGCTAGTTGAGTGATAAATATTTCTTAAAAATAGAATTTATTAAGTATTTTAAAAAAGCTGCTATAACACTGTGGTATTATCTTTTTGGCATAGATAGTCAAAAGGAAAATGTGTCTCGGTGAAGCACTTATTTAAATAATAGATATAAAAGATGTAAAAATAGTGAGAAATGTGATAAAGTAATAGCCCAAGGGTATACCCAAGGGTATACCTTTAAAATTATATTCTCTTTTCCAGAGGCACAAATAGTTTGGTATATCCCTTTAAATATAAAGCACACAAATACAAATCATACTGCTAACTGTACAGTATAAATAAGGCGTAAGAGATAATGCTAAGTGCCAACTCACAATTTTCTGAGCTAATCAACTTAGCTCAAGTTCTTGCGCCTTAGGGTCCGTTAAGGCGACCCTCTCCTTCCTTTACGTCCAGAATTCCTTACAGGTTTGCCCTAGGTGGTTGGTGTAAAGGATATATATATACCTTTAGTGCAATATTGTTTGAATAAAGAGTGGGTGATATAAATATACATACTGTACAGTTAGCACTATGATTTGTATTTGTGTGCTTTATATTTAAAGGAAAATACTGAAATATTTGTGCCTCTGGTAAAGAGAATATCATTTTAAAGGTATACCCTTGGATATTGGGCTACTACGTTATCACATTTCTCACTATTTTTACATCTTTCATATCTATTATTTAAATAAGCTCTTCACCGGGACACTTTTTCCTTTCAACTATATATTTTATTTGTTCTACTTCCCATCTACTAGAAGTAATTTTAAAGGAAAAGGTGGAACTTAAATTCGTTACAATATATATATGTATATAGTTATTGGTGAATAAATTACTCTGTTTATATTGTGGATGTCATTATTCCAAGAAAAACAACTGACTGACATGTTTGCTATAACAACTAACAGACACTTTTATACTCATTGTTTTCTTGACCTTCACTTTCAACCTAGAAACACAGTTGTCTGAGCATGATACCCTATGTCAGTGATGGCGAACCTATGGCACGCGTGCCACAGGTGGCACGCCGGGCCCTCTCTGTGGGCACGCGGTCATAAGTTTGCAATCACTGCAGAGTAGGCACCTGCCTGCCCAAAACGGCAGGTGCCTACTCTGCTTCCGTGTCGGGAGGACCGGAAGCAGGGGGGAGGGATCGAGGAAGCAGCTCTCCCGTCCTCCCGCGAGCTGTGTGGAGCGTTGCTGCGCGTTACCATGGCAACGCTCCACACAGCATCGCGCGGGAGGACAGGAGAGCTGCAGGACCTGTCCTCCTGTCCTGCATACCACCACCGGACCACCAGGGATGGCTGTGTTCCCCCCCTCCCCTTCACCAAAGGTAAGAAGAAGAGAAGGGGGGATACTGATGTAATAAGTATTTAATATGTTTAAACTTTTTTTTTTTTAAATGTTATGCATCTTCAACTCCTCCCCCCACACACAGCACCCCCTACTTCCCTACCTCCAGCACCCCTACCCCCCTACCCACAGCACCGCTACCCCTAGCACCCCTACCCACAGCACCCCTACCCCTTATACCCACAGCACCCCTACCCCCTTACCCCCAGCACCCCTACCCCCCCACCCACAGCACCCCTACCCCCCCTACCCTCAGCACCCCTACCCCCTACCCACAGCACCCCTACCCCCTACCCACAGCATCCCCTACCCCCCCTACCCACAGCACCTCTAGCCCCAGCACCCCTACCCCCCTAACCCCAGCACCCATACCCCTCCTACCCCTAGCACCCCTACCCCCCCCCCAACCCCCAGCACCCCTACCCCCCCTACCCCCAGCACCCCTACCTCCCCTATCCACAGCACCCCTACCCACAGCACCCCTACCCCTCTTACCCACATCACCCCTACCCCCTACCAACAGTACCCCTACCCACAGCACCCCTACCCACAACACCCCTACCCCCAGCAGCCCTACCCCCAGCAGCCCTAGCCCCAGCACCCCTACCCCTCCTACCCATAGCACCCCTACCCCCCCACACACAAAGCACCCCTTCCCCAAAACACACACAGCACCCTAACCCCCACACACAGCACCCCTACCCCCCCCCCACACAGCACCTCTCACACACACAGCACTACACACAAACACATACACAGCACCCCTCAATGCAGTATATGTGTGTGTGTGTTCAGCATTCTATATGTATTCAGCAGTGTGTGTGTGTGTGTGTGTGTGTGTGTGTATTCAGCTGACTGCGTGTGTATTCACATGACTGCGTGCGTACTCAGCAGACTGCGTACTCAGCAGTGTGTGTGTGTGTATTCAGCAGACTCTGTACTCAGCAGTGTGTGTGTGTGTATTCAGCAGTGTGCGTGTATTCAGCGGACTGTGTGCGTGTTTGTGTGTGTGTGTATTTAGCGGACTGTGTGTGTATTTAACAGTCTGTCTGTGTGTCGGTGTGTGTATTATGTATTAAGCAGTTGGTGTGTGAATGTGTTCAGCAGTCTGTGTGTATGTATTGCATTTGTTGGAGATACTAATAAATATAAGCTTAATTTATATCATTATTTATATTTGTATAATTTAACTCTCTGTTGTGTTCTTCTTTTAAAACAAAAGTTGTTAACCGTACGAGTAGTTTTTTCTAAACGTAAACCTCAGAATTCAGGTTTATTTGCCATGTTGGCACTTTGAGGGAAAAAAAGTTGGCATGTATTGCAGTTTGGGCACTCGGGCTCAAAAAGGTTCGCCATCACTGCCCTATGTCATTGTGTCATTAAGGAGCTCATACAATCCATTGTTAACACATTCATTGATGTGCGTTTAGCTGGAGGTAGTTCGTGGGTTATCAGATCACCCTCCTCTGTCAGTACAATGAGTGTCAGTTGGTGGGGCATATGGTTGAGGAAAGGTGAAGAGAGTTCTAAAAGGCTTTTTAGTGAATAGAAAATTGAACGGTGTATTCAATAAAGCATGCATCAATGATGGACAAAAAGAGTACTACAACAGAGGTACTTTATGTGTACTTTAAGAGGATTCTGCATGCTGGAGTTGACCCTGTAATTTTGTGGAGATTTAAAACATTAATAAAACATTCAAACAATAAGATAAAAAATAAAAAATTACTCCATATTTAAAAGAAGAAAAACTACAGCCAACAAGAGGACATAGTCTTAAATTAGAGGGGCAAAGGTTTAAAAATAATACCAGGAAGTATTACTTAACTGAGAGGGTAGTGGATGCATGGAATAGCCTTCCAGCTGAAGTGGTAGATGTTAACATAGTAAAGGAGTTTAAGCATGCGTGGGATAGGCACAAGGCTATCCTAACTATACGATAAGGCCAGGGACTAATGAAAATATTTAGAAAATTGGGCAGACTAGATGGGCCGAATGGTTCTTATCTGCCGTCACATTCTATGTTTCTATTAAATGGGCCTCATATGAACATGCTGAACAGCTCCCCTAGGAATGTCATGGAATATGACTAGGCAAACAGTAGATCTCCAGATGCTCCAGAACTTCCACTGCCACGTTGCTTTGTCAGCCCTTAGAATGACAAACCATCATGGAAAGATGCAGTTGTACAACATTTGGGGTTCCACCGTTTGCCCGGCCCCGTCCTAATGCAAGAGATGGGCGTGTAGTTTTACAGAATTTTGCACATCACTACAGATATGACAAATAGAAAATAGAAGCGTATATGAAGTGTCTAGCACCATAACCATAACCGGAATTCATCAATAGTTTAATGCGTGCATTGTCCCTTTAGGGATGTGGTTCGTTTCTGTGAAGAGGCTGAATACCACTGTCCCCTGTATTTGTGATGTGGGAAGCCATATCCTTTTTTTTCTTATTTTTTTTTTTCCTTTGCCACAGATGACATGACAAGTGACATCCTGATTCATAGCATTAACACAATTAGCATTTGCTGTTTTTGTTCACTTGAATGTCAAGTTAAAATAATGGTTTGCTAGATTAATGTGATATTTTGATTAGTAAAATTGATTACAGATTGCTGCTGGTCTTTCATTTGATTTAGGAAACATGATAATTTACATGTGCCAGTTGAATTTCCATTCTTTTATTGTATTGTAAGAACATGGTGATCTTTGTAATTGGACTCTGCGTGGGCTTGTTACCATGTAGGCTGAATGAATAACGCACACAACATAAGCAACACGTAAAATGGAGTCTAAAGGTAAATGGTGTAACACATTAGGATATATTTGCTAGAAGATTCTGCTTAACATTAAAGACTCTCTAAGAAGTTTATTCTCTAAACAGGAAAGTTTGTTATGTACACAAATAAAATTTGCATATTTCAATCACAGAGTAATGGCTTCATTTCTCAGAGCTCTGCATGACTTCTGAGGAATGAAACTGAGCCACAGCTTTAGACTTGCCATATTGTTGTGATAGAGAGGACGACTTTCCTACTAAATAGTTTTGTAGCTGTTTTTGTTCATATGCAATAAAGAGAAAATAAATAAATAAGCACACAAGTAAAAAATGTACAGATTATATTTCAGCATATTTTAAAAACATGTTTTCTGGTAAGTGGTCAAAAAACCACTAGCGATCATTAATGAGAATTTGGATTTTGAAGATGAAGATGGTCGGTCATGATGTCAGAGAAGTACTGAACATCTAAGCCTTGTGTGTTCTGAACAGGCTATATTTGTACATAGCGCAGAAAGCCATTGACTTACACTTTTATAAACCAGTGATACACATCAGAATCACAATAGTCTATCTCTCCATTACCATCCAGACATTATCTGCATATTTCCTATAAAGTTTAGTTATTCATTAAACAGAGAATTGTAGAGCATTGATAACAAAACTGGAAATTATAGGTCAAACTAGCTCAGCTTTAAAAGTAGCCTAGTATCCAGTTTCCTTGACAATTCTCCACAAATCCAAGGTCAGTGAATAACCCAGGGGTAGGCAACCTTCGGCACTGTAGATGTTGTGGATTACGTCTCCCATAATTCTCTTACAAAGCATTAGGGTAGTCCTCGACTGGAGTGGAGAAGGTTGCCTACACCTGGAATAACCCAAAGTGTGCCTCTCCATTTATGACCAGTGGTAGTCTACGTCATCGTGTCATTATTATCCATTAAGTCTCTCAGCCAGCATGGAATGTCTTTCTTATTTGCTGCTAGCAACTCTGTAGAATATTCTTAACACTACATGAATAGGCAACATGCCAGCAAAGGGTCTCCCTAGTGTTATAACAACAACGTGATCTTCAGATTTCAAGTAATAATGGGTCACTTACCCATGAATGGAAATGGGCATATTGTTCAATTACCTACATTTCAATAGGAGTTAGTATAACTAATATTCTAAATACTATGAGGTGTAGTGGGAGTCTAAACGCAGGACTTATTTTTGTATACTTGCATTTGCTTTTGTATCACACAGCCATGTTACCATGCTGCAGCCCATGTCCATGTGTTCCCTATTAATAAGTATGTAAAGGTTTACAAAAGTCCCCCTCTCTTTCTCATTAGAGATTGTTTTTGTCTGAAGCTGAAGGAAACCAGATGATTTGTTAGTGTAGGACCCACCTGAGAGGTTTGCCTTGACGTGGCAGGTGGGCTTACACCGAATGGCCAGTGGAGTAAAACAAAAACCTCAATTTGTTTAAATATACATAGGGATTGGAGGTAGTGCACAGGTAACTATTTTCTTTGATTTTTATTGTATGTATTGGGGCTGATGTGTGCTATGGTCGTTGCTGCCGCCCATGAGTAGTGGGAGTCTGAGTGCAGGACTTATTTTTGTGTATTATGAGGTATATGCTTACAGGTCTTGTGTAGCCCTTACAGGTTTTCTAGTTCTCCTGTCCCTTTTTAGATGTCTTGTCTGGATCAGCCTTGCCCCTCCAAAGCCTGGCAGAGTATTATTTGAAAGCACAGAAAGAGGGTGTACACCCTCAGTATTATTTCATTCTAGTGCCTAACCCCCTAAAGTAGGGTATTAATACTCTAAACACTGAGCACATTACCATATAATCAACAGAGAACATTTTTATTAATTTTAATATGGTAAAAAAATAGCAATACGGATCCCTGCTCAGCAGTGTAAAACTGTTACGGTGATATTGTAAACTTTCATAATATCCATTATGTTCTCATTTTTCTTTATTCAACATGCTTGGAAACTAAGCTAATTTTTTTTATCTGCCTCTTGAAGGTGGAAGTGTGGAATACAGCCTGCGGCAATGTTTGTTTAAAGAATAAATCTTGCCCGTATGTTCTCTCTTCATCAAACAAGAATGTCAACAAAACCTCAATTTCCAAGCTCATGCATTTTGCAAACCTTCTCCTTTCTTCTTTTTTTTTTTTCCTTTCTAGACTCTAGAGCTAGTCTGGTAAAATATGTCATTTGTATCAATAAAGAAATGTGCTGCAATTAAAATATATTTCAAACAAGTATATAACATCACATTGATATAAGTAGTCCATTAAAAATTCCTGCACCTACTCGGTCACATTGTTTAGTCTTAGCGGCATTTTCTAGAGGTCACTACATTTGCTTCACTGTCAAAACAAGAAATGGGTACATTTCACAATGAATACAAAGCAGTCCAGAAGACCTTGTAAATGTATAAACTTTGGAAAACCCAGCTAATCTGGACTCTGTATAATTCTAAACAATATTTTGTCTATAAAGGCAGCTATGGCAAGGCTACCTTGCTCACAAGTGTTGCATCTTTACCACTACCGTGCCTACTCTACCTTATACATCTGTCTCTTGCTCTCTCCTATAGAGCAGCACTTTACTCTCTCCTCCAGCTCTGCTTCACTCCCACCCTATTTGGTTGATATTTCCTGTCCTAACCTGTCTTATACCCCACCCCCTATAGACTGGAAGCTCGTTTGAGCAGGGTCCTCTTCAATCTATCGTTCCTGTAAGTTTTCATGTAATTGTCCTATTTATAGTTACATCCCCCCTCTCATAATATTGTAAAGCGCTACGGAATTTGTTGGCGCTATATAAATGGCAATAATAATAATAATAATAATAATAATAATAATAATACACTTTTGGTGGTTTTCACCCACCTGCTTTGTGTTTTCCTTGGATTGACAGGGATATCACAGTGTATGACTGTTGTGTTTAACTTAGTTAAATTGCTGTGGATGTGAGGATACGCTGCCACTTATATTTTGTTAAAGGGAAATGTTGATCTTACCAAATAGAAATGCTAGATAGCTGCCTTGTCTCCAAAAACTACAGCCCAACTTACTCAGTGCTGGGGATCTATATCATTATTCTCATAAAAAAATGAGGAAATTGTATCCAACCTTGGGGTCCTTCAGAAATCTTGACACAATAGCAGTGTGAGCTTTCCTAAGATTGCACAGTTATAATAGATGTGTTTCTCAGTCACACAGAGTATGGCACCTAACTGATATCTAGAATGCCTGCACACTCAGACCCAACATACAACATTTTTCTCTGTTCATTGAAAATCAATGGTGCAATGTATAAAGAAGTTTTACTTTTTAATCATAGTGTAGCTTTGATGACTTAAAAAAAATACCAACACAGGATTATAGTCCTAACTAGAACTATGAAATTAAAATAATGATAATAATTTGCTCAGGGAGTAAACATGGCCAGAATGTGATTGTGACCAAGATTAAGTATTTTGTAATTACACACACACATAAGATGATTAAGCATTCATGACATTTGTGTCATGCAAAGATTTATTCAATCTGTAAAAACATCTCCCAATAACTTACAATAATATCTTTTAATAATTTTAGAGTGCACCTATCGTTTTTTCGGGGCATCCATCTTTATTTCAACCCTGCTGTGGTAGAAGCCGATTAGTATTAGAGAGAAGGCGAGATGAACCTTAGGGAGGTCCATATATAGCTCTCGTGGCAAGGTTTAACTTCAAGCTGTACAGTGGTAAAAACAATCACATCTAATTACAATACAAGAAAAGACGTATACTAAGTTTTTATCATGACATAAATACTTGTGTGAAAGTGGACAGTTTGAGATAGGCAGACACTTCATATAGTCAGTCACTGGCACTATTCCACTGTGTAAGGAACGTAGCAATTTTCATATTAAAATAATGCCATAGGCGCTGCCATATCGGTTTTATCATAATAGTATATCAGTAAATTTTATTTTTAATAAACAATATTCACATATATAACTATTTCTAGCCAAAACATGCAAGTACACATCTGCATGTGAATATCTTTACTGACAATTAGTATGTCCTTTAACCCCTTAAGGACACACGACGTGCCTGACATGTCATGATTCCCTTTTATTCCAGAAGTTTGGTCCTTAAGGGGTTAATATACTTGTGTAACAGGAATTATTACCAATGGAATTATAATTGTGTGACATATAGAGCTGTAAACACAGAGATCAGATTCATTTGAGAGTATTTTTGTACTTTTTCTTTTGGGATAGGTTGTCGATGTATTAAATAGGCAGACAGACATGTATTAAAAGCATGAAGGTGCCTTCCAGCAGTTTATTTAATTTCAAGCTGCTACCGTGTAAGAATTCATGTACTGACCATAAAAAGACAAATTAAATCTAATTAGTTGGGGAGCTTTCAGTATAAATGAGGTTTGAGCTTTTGTGATGATCACATGACATAAAAATGAATCCTTTAGCACTGGCTCACCCAGGAAGGAGATACGCATTGACACTATGAGCCATCCGTATATGCACATTAATAGCATTTTCTACACAGCTGACTTCAATAAGGAGCATGTGAAAACATTGTGCGTCTCTTTAGTTATTGAAACTGACCTTTTCAATTCTCCCCAGTTGTAATATCTGACTACAGTACTGAGATGTGGAAAGAGAGGCGTTTATAGCATCTCTCGTCAGATCATGTAGGTTAGTTTATGACGTGAAAGCTTTGAAATACTATTTATTTTGTTGTGCTGGGATGACAACTTAAATTCAAGTCATGCTTTGAAAAATACATGGTAATGGCGATAAGGTGAGGGAAGCAGAAGGCTTTGATGTTTAAGATCAAGGGTTCGTGCCCAATATTAGCTGAAAAGCTGAGGAAATCACTTAAACTACAGAGGAGTACACACGGAAATGATATGATGCAATGTACAGTACTTATAGTCAGCATGTCATTGCTGCAAACATTGTGCACTTTAAAGTGGATGATGACAGGTCTGCTTTGAGAAGAGAATGACATATACATTATGCTACGCCAGGCTGGTAGCAATGTGCAAGTCAAGAATATTCTTCTGTGCTGGATCACAAATAACTCGGTGTAAGAGCATAAATGTTTTTACAACCAGCAATGAATCTACGAATCTTTATAAGTACTTTCTAGGTACTTTGGGATACATGTTGCTTATATAGAGGAGTACAGAGGAAGGAAGTGGATAAAGTATAAATAGATGGAGGCCAGTTCATCAAGGGCATATGTCAGGGTACCTGCAGAACCTGATACACATGGACGAGAGGGAATTAAATAATCGGTTGGTGATGAGGAAAGTGACCGCCATTGCTTTTTTTTGCCGCATTGGTGAGCGTCAGTGTACCCAGTGGAAAGAGATTGCTTGCCTGATTCGTAATTGATCCAAGTTTGGCTTTCTTATGATTGGTCTGAGAAAATAATATAAATTGAGAGGGCTAATGCCCATCTTCTTTTACATTCACATGTTGACTTGTTGAAATGTTTCCCTTCTCTCATGGGTCCCTGTTAGCCTGAATCCTGACAGCAGGTAAATCTTTTGGGCAAAGTTAATAAACCTGCTGGTTGACACAGTGGCATTTTACTGGGAATATGAATCAAACTGATGTCTTATTGTGGAGATTAGTTCAGTCTGTGCAACTGATTTTGCCGTAAGGCAAAAAAGGAAAGTTGAAAGGAGATTTATCAGTCTCAAACTGTGGAGAGGATTCCTTCCCGTTGGAAAACATCTTTAAAGATGGAACTACATTGATATCACGTTCAACATTCAATGGGCACCTGCTAGCTAGCAATGTAGCTATTTATTATTCAAGAAAAAGTGCTCTTATTACATGTGAAAACTTGTGAGAATTTAGACTTAAATAAATTAATTTAACTCCTATTATCCTTCTCCATCACGCCAATTGTATTACTTTGAATGCTGATGGCATCTATAATAATACCAGTCAAACTTTGCTATGCATCCCATGTTTCTTAGCTAGTTCTTACGTTGGTAAAATTTACAGTATCTATTAGTTTCCCACTCACCACCTTCATATCTTCTCTTTCAATACACAGTGAGCCAGGAAATATGCTCATTAAAATGTGTTATCTAGGTTTGACATGCTTGCAACGCGTAACAGTCATATACCTACTAATGTGCCAATAAATAAAGCAATCCTTTTGTACACATTAATTAAAGGGTTACTCTAAGCACCATGGCCGCTGCAGAGATTTGAAGTGGCCATGGTGCAGGGAGTCTGTATGTACAATGTTTTGCAATAAAACGCACATACCGAGATTGACCCCTCTGCTGCCAGAGATGTAACTCTATCTCTGGCAGCATCACTGGAGTCTTGGAGTGGCTGATGTCAATGATGTACATATTCCTATTCACAGAATTGCCTTCATTTACAAAGAGCAGTCAGATAGAGGTATGCAAGGTTAAGAACAGAAGCTATCTTACCTTTCTGTTTCATCTTGAAATTTCACTTTTGCATTATATAAAATAACCTCTATACAATAAAAGTTTTCATCTATTATTTGTTGTTTGGTTGTAAATGATATGATTACGTTTGGCAATTTGCTAGGATCCAAGTGACTTAATTACTATTTTATTTTTTTCGTAATATTACCTATTGTTCACTATGTAATATGGCGCATATTTCAGCAATGAGGCTCTAGTCTATGGTTATTGGATTACAACACCGGGTACATCCCCATGAGATCCAGACAGTTAGTGTAAAACATGTTTCATAGAATAAATGTGAAATTCCCTCTTACATCCAAAATAATGGGATGCATACTTTGGTTCTAAATATCAATACAGCACAGTCTATAATTAATATGCCCAGAAAAATGCCTTTATATCAGTAGTTACCAAGCCAGTCTTCAAGGCACGCCAACAGTTTAAGCATTTAACAGTTTTGTTCCAAATGGGATAATGTCAGGACCCAGGTGTCAGATACCAGGTAATTAGAGGATCCCTAACTGCAGGTTTGGGCAAGGAATAGAAAGAAGAATAAGCCCAGAGTGACTGGGCTTAAAATACCCTGATAAAAAGACACCAACACAGTGTACACTAACTAGACAAAATGAGAAAATGACCAAGGTCAGGATTCGTGATAGCAGGTAATCAGACAAGCCAAGGTCATGGCAGGCAGCAATGATATCACAAGGATGCAAAATGCTTGAAATTGCATGCAAAAAGTGGCAAGGCAAGCAGAAAAAATAGGACACAAGGTCCTTTAATGTCCAGAAAGGAAGTGGACTTACTGACTCACCTAAAAAATTACACAGCCTTGCCTCAAAAAGAACACAGACGTGCGTCAAACCGGTGAGTCATACCGGACAGATACTAACAAAAACTGAAGCACTGGCGTGAGGACTGAGAACCAGTGCTCTGTATGATATTTAATTGTGATTATATTTCTTCGTATTTAGATGTGCATGCTTTACATATTTAGTATAGCTTATTCGTGTCCCTATTTTTAAAGGGACAGCGGTTCTTGGAGACTTAGATTCTTCTCTATGACATTGCTATCTACATTTTTCAGTAAAAAAAAAAAAAGATTTAACTACAGGATGGACCAAGACAATATACTTAAAAAAACGTAACTTATTCTATATGGTGAAAGGGCAACTTTGTAAATAGTGTTAGTGTCCATCAGCTATAATAGATCTATATCACACATATATTAAATACTATATAATCTCTCTCATCCTTATCATTATTATTTAATATTTTCAATTAGTTACACTTAAAATATTAAATGTTATAAATTAATTGCATGCACATATACGGGAGGGACGATTACAAGCAAGCTACGTACTGGATCATGCCCCGGGACACATCTCAAAAATATTAAGAAAATTCAAACTTTTATAGCCTATAATCTCCATTGTCATTTATAAAACAAATAAAGGTTAATGACAAATCATTGTGGAGTATATTTTCCCAATCAGGAAGGCTAGGCCTATTATAATGTTTTAGCTGCAGGCCCAATATGCCATTAATCTGGCGGTTTTTGTAACATGACTGCTTGTAAAGTGATGTATAAACTGGGAGATAATTGCTATCGCTTGGATCTCTGTTTATATGACACTTTGGAACCAGTGTTATTACAAAAAGGATGAACTGTTTTATTTCCCAGTAATAATCGGCAAGCTACCGCAGATGGAGCCTATTGATAAGCAAGATGACTTCTACCAGTGGTCTTATTGTCTTGATTTTATTCATGTAAAAAAATATTACAGTTCGGCATATTAAAAAGTCTTAGGACAGGAATACACAGAATAAATGTAATTATGTAGAGTGGTGTTAGATATTATTTTGAATCTCCAAGATTGCAAGCTCAGAGGATATCTTGCAATCCACTTTGTATATAAGTTTTACAACTGGTAGATTGTAAGCTCGTGGGCAAAGGGCAATATATATGTATATTGTGATAACCACTACACTGTATAGCACTGTGCTATATGTTAATGCTTAAATATTAAAGCGTTACTCCAGGCATTATAACCACCACTGCCTGCTGTAGAGGTTATGATGGTCCGCTTCCTGACATTCAGGCAAATTATTTTACAGTGATCTGCCATTTTAACGAGGTCCTAGTCAGAGGCGTAACTAGAAACCATGGGGCCCCGGTGCAAAAATTGCCCTGTCCCTCCCCCCCCCCCCATACATCTACCTCCCACCCCATACTTCCCTGCCCCATAAAACCCCACCCCCCACATGTCCCCGCCCCCCCACACATGCAGACAAACAGATAAACATGCCGACACACACATAGGCACACACACAGACACATACATACAGACACACACATACACACAGAGACCCATGCATACAGACATACATACAGACACACATAAATACACACACACACACACACACAGACATGTAGAGACACACAGACATGCAGACACACACATGCACTAAGAGACACATACATACACTTACATATATTACACTCACAGACATATACACACACACTCACAGACACACACACTCAGACACACACACACACATGCACTCACAGACAAACACATACACACACACTCACACTGGGGTACACTGGCATCTGGCTGAGTGTGATAGGAGTCTGGTCTGGGCTCCCATTCCTCTTTGGACCTGGCTCTCAGTCCTACCATCTGTCCTGCGGGCTCGATGTTAACCTGGAAGGAAGTGACTTGTACTCACTTTCTCCCAGCACAACGGCATTACACAGAGCAGGGGGCCCTATCATGCTGTTAAAGGGCCTGACCGGGCCCCTGATCAAAGATGTCCATTGGGTGGCCCGAAGTGCATGGGCAACCCGATGGACATCTTTGGTCAGGGGCCCAGTCAGGCCTTTAACCCTGTGTATACTGTGCACAGAGTGCTAATAGTGAATCAGGAGTAGCTGAAATGGCTGGAGTCTATCAATATTGTGATGCTTTAACCATGTGAACACTGTGTGCTGAAAGCTAATGGAGTATCTGACATGCTTTTATAACAGCAATATTTAATAAAAAGCTAAATGTATCATAACAGGAGCACTACTGAAGAGGGAGAATTAAGAGAGGACTTGGAAGAGAGAGTGAGAGTGAGAGAGAGGTAAAGCATTTTACGAAGACATATGCTGTGTAGGGATCCCTGTGTTGCAGCTCTGTGAACCTTTGCTTCATATTTATCTGTATTTTACACAGAACTACCTGTTGTATCTCTGTAGTCTACCCAGCTCTGTGTATTGTATAAATATTGTTGTGTTGTGCCCAGCTCTGTGTATTAGATCTCTATGTTTTATCAGCTCCTTTTGTGGTATGATTATCTTTCTATTGTACTCAGCTCTATGTATGTTATAGCTATCGTTAAGTTGTACCCAGCTTGTTTTATTGTATGATAATCTCTGCTTTATGCTCATCTCTCTGTACTGTATAGGAAGCAGTCAAATTCTGGGTGAGGAGTCAGGCACCCCAACCATCTAAAAACATCACCAGCCACCAATGATCACACCACATCTCTTCAGAATTTTCCTAGTCACACCTCCATCAGTAGGCCTTCTTATGGTCTTGTCATGATTCTTATAGCAGATACTGTGAGATTAGTGTGGCCTGAACGAAAAATCAGGACCTGTTCTCTCTCCAGTGTTTCATAATACTATGAATCTAATATGCACTGCTAGATTTAACTTTATTTGGGCACAGAGGACATTAAGCATCAAATTGCATACACGTAGCTCTTAGTCTCTGAACAAATACCATGTGTGGGGATAATCAGTTCAACATAGGTTCAGATTAGCTTCTTGCACTATATACCCATAGTAGCTATTTATTGTCGGTGGCTGTTTAAAGCATACATATATTCCAAAATGGCCTCATCTGCACTGACAATCTGTGATATCTCCGTGTGAGTAATTACAGAAAAATGTACTAGCTTGGTTAGATGTAAACGGTGTTTATATGATAGGAATATTTTTCTAAGATTTTAGGTGCAAAGCTGCAGTCTTTAGTAAGGGTTGTTTAATATACTGTGTATTTGAATTAGAAAACAAGGATCATGCCAATTTCTAGACACCAATTTATGGCAGAGAAATGAAAAGAGGGCCCCCACGCACTGTGGCATATGGCATTTAAACCACCTTCCCAGCTGATATTTACAGACGGAAAGGTCAAGGAATTTGCAGGATTTCTCTGTTCCAAGAGGCTTCAGTGATGTCTGCTGACCAAATGGAATCCTCTTTTTTTTATTTTTTCGAACTTCAAAGCAGCTTTGTGTGTACCCAACATGTTCACGCCACATGTTTGGTTTTTTATAGTGTAAATATGTTACAAATAATATGCCACGGTAGTGACCCTGCCAGTTCTATCTGCAGGGTAGCATCTGAAGCACTTCTCATTAGTGCTTCTGCATTGCAAAGATTTCTTCTAATGGAACCATATTTTATAACCATGGGCACTGTGCTTTGTATGATAAACGTGAATGGGAAAACGCAAGACACTCGCGTCATTTACAAACTGTCCGGCCTTCCAGTCTGCGTACTATGAGCAGAAGAATCCGCAGCAGTTCTAGAAATCCCTCTCAGCAACTTATTAAAAAAGAGAAGGGAGATTTTTGTCAATTCCCACTGTAGTAAATAACGTGTGTTAGGTTGGAAATACCAACACCCTGTGAATATTTTTGTAATATACTCTTAATATGCTCAGTCAGCCCATCGTTTACAAGTGCTATTCAGACATGCCTGCATTTGAAAGGTTGGATATGAAGGAACACTTCTTCTTGTGCAACAATAATTCTTTATTACCGACTGAAACCCAGTTGGAATGAAGCTAGATGGTAGGCACTAAGAAAAATAAACAAAAATTGAACACAGGAGTTTTGCATTGTGAGAACTGCTTCTACCTAGTTATTGGTTTCCCAAATAGTAAGGAATTATGGAAGTCATTGCTAGCAGTTTGACGCCCTTAATTAAAATGTTTTTTTGGTTTTTTTTTTCAAAAAATGTGCAAGAGTCACCTCTCCCCCCACAATTGCTCTTTACTCCTTCCTCCCCACCGACAACAATCCTTACTCAATGTACATCTAATTCAATCCGACTTGGTGTTATCTGCACTCCTGCATGTGATATAATGTGCGCAAGACTTAACTCTATGAAATCAGCTGAAAGCGAACCTAACTTCATTGTCACAGTAACAAATTGTGACGTTGGCTGGGATGTGAGCCAGCTTCATAAAGTTGCACCACATGATACTAAATGCCACAGTGAGCTGTACCCAACTTCGGCATCGATTTAATATTTTTGGGATGAGCTTTTTAAATGATTTGATACTTTTGGATAACCTTTTAAAAATATGTTTTCTAAATGTGAAAATATTTTTTTAAAAAAACCAATATGTGAAAATATTAAAATAATAAAATATAAAAAAAAAAAATGAAAACCGTAAATAATTTTAAAAGCTTATTCAATAATATTAAATTGAGGCCTTAGGACTCGCTTTAATAAGCTTTCCAAATTATTCAGTGCTGCTAGGAACACTTTCCAAATGATTTGTCTACAGAAATCACCATTAAAGTCTATGGAAATGTAGCAGATAAATCATTTGGAAAGTTTTGATAATGGAATTGAATCATTTGGAAAGCTTATTATTAAGGCTTTCAAATGTATGTGCTGTAAACCTTCAGGAGAGGGATGGGAAATGTGATTTAGCATCTTTTAAAAACAAGTTTTCATTATATATTCATTGTATAAGATATACTTTTATTGCAATATATATATATATATATATTACATACATTGGTCGGTAGGTAATAGAGTATTTTTTTCTAAAATATGTGTACATGTGTCAAGTAAGGAAGAAATGAATGAAGTTCTCGTTTCCAAGAAATAGGAAAAACAATGAAATTGTGGAAAACAAGAGATTTTCGTTTGGTTTAGTCTTAAGAAAGTGGGAAAAAAATATGTTAAATATGCAACTTTCTATAATACAAACCAGAAGTTAAAAAAAAAAAAAAACGCAGAAAGAATAAAAGTAAACTTTAAAAATAAGTGTAAGGCAAACCCATGCCATGGCTACTTTGATTTCACCCCATGGTTTTAATTAGATGCTGTAAATAAATGCATTATGCTCTTCCTGGTGCAAAGCTGGAAGATGTTCAATGTGTTTTTTTTTTTTTTAAGCATTCACATCTGTGACTTTCATGGTTTTATCAGGCCTGTAAATAGAAAACTTCTTGTGCACGCTTATATTTCCATACCATTGCACAGGAAATGCACTTTTATAGACCAATAATCTATTTTTAAGAATATGTCCAACATTTAAAGATAATTAAAAATCAGCTAATATAACAAAACTGTATGCAAAGAAAAATATGATGATGTGAAACTAACAACATTTCTGCACAGTCACTTTGACATGGTCTGGGATCTGGACCTGGTAACACGGTGTCAGTCCATTGAATACACATATTATATTGCATGTTCTAACTGACTTTTAATTCAATTATATGAAAAGCAGCATTAAGATGAGAAAACTATCATAGCAACACAAGGACAGCTTTATTGTATTTTGAATTAGTTCAAGTTCTACTTTATTTTATTTTGCACAGAGCGAATCTCTTGCAATCCTTTCAGTTGCTAAACATCTACAGGGAGTGCAGAATTATTAGGCAAATGAGTATTTTGACCACATCATCCTCTTTATGCATGCTGTCTTACTCCAAGCTGTATAGGCTCGAAAGCCTACTACCAATTAAGCATATTAGGTGATGTGCATCTCTGTGATGAGAAGGGGTGTGGTCTAATGACATCAACACCCTATATCAGGTGTGCATAATTATTAGGCAACTTCCTTTCCTTTGGCAAAATGGGTCAAAAGAAGGACTTGACAGGCTCAGAAAAGTCAAAAATAGTGAGATATCTTGCAGAGGGATGCAGCACTCTTAAAATTGCAAAGCTTCTGAAGCGTGATCATCGAACAATCAAGCGTTTCATTCAAAATAATCAACAGGGTCGCAAGAAGCGTGTGGAGAAACCAAGGTGCAAAATAACTGCCCATGAACTGAGAAAAGTCAAGCGTGCAGCTGCCAAGATGCCACTTGCCACCAGTTTGGCCATATTTCAGAGCTGCAACATCACTGGAGTGCCCAAAAGCACAAGGTGTGCAATACTCAGAGACATGGCCAAGGTAAGAAAGGCTGAAAGACGACCACCACTGAACAAGACACACAAGCTGAAACGTCAAGACTGGGCCAAGAAATATCTCAAGACTGATTTTTCTAAGGTTTTATGGACTGATGAAATGAGAGTGAGTCTTGATGGGCCAGATGGATGGATTGGTAAAGGGCAGAGAGCTCCAGTCCGACTCAGACGCCAGCAAGGTGGAGGTGGAGTACTGGTTTGGGCTGGTATCATCAAAGATGAGCTTGTGGGGCCTTTTCGGGTTGAGGATGGAGTCAAGCTCAACTCCCAGTCCTACTGCCAGTTTCTGGAAGACACCTTCTTCAAGCAGTGGTACAGGAAGAAGTCTGCATCCTTCAAGAAAAACATGATTTTCATGCAGGACAATGCTCCATCACACGCGTCCAAGTACTCCACAGCGTGGCTGGCAAGAAAGGGTATAAAAGAAGAAAATCTAATGACATGGCCTCCTTGTTCACCTGATCTGAACCCCATTGAGAACCTGTGGTCCATCATCAAATGTGAGATTTACAAGGAGGGAAAACAGTACACCTCTCTGAACAGTGTCTGGGAGGCTGTGGTTGCTTCTGCACGCAATGTTGATGGTGAACAGATCAAAACACTGACAGAATCCATGGATGGCAGGCTTTTGAGTGTCCTTGCAAAGAAAGGTGGCTATACTGGTCACTGATTTGTTTTTGTTATGTTTTTGAATGTCAGAAATGTATATTTGTGAATGTTGAGATGTTATATTGGTTTCACTGGTAAAAATAAATAATTGAAATGGGTATATATTTGTTTTTTGTTAAGTTGCCTAATAATTATGCACAGTAATAGTCACCTGCACACACAGATATCCCCCTAAAATAGCTATAACTGAAAACAAACTAAAAACTACTTCCAAAAATATTCAGCTTTGATATTAATGAGTTTTTTGGGTTCATTGAGAACATGGTTGTTGTTCAATAATAAAATTAATCCTCAAAAATACAACTTGCCTAATAATTCTGCACTCCCTGTATATATATATATATATATATATATATATATATATATATATATATATATATATAAATATATATATATATATATATATATATATATATATATATATATGGGTTAGGATTTACATTTACTGATTTCTACATTGAGGTGCTTCTCTTTTTATTTATTTTTCTTTATTTATTTTGCTCCTCCTATTTAACACAAATCCCAATCTAGTGTAGTATATCCCTATACAGAAACTGCATCATCTTATTCCAAAGATCTTCAGAAATAATGGAGCAAAAACTTAAAAAGTAAGGTTTTGCTTTTTTTGTTTTCTTCTACTTTGCTTCTCTCGTTTGAATCCTGTTGGTAATGATTCGTTTTTTTTTTTTTCAAAGACTGATAAGTGTTGATGCCTGCATCCCATGGTTTTCACCCTATTCCACATGGGACACAGTATATTTTACCAAAAAGTGACAGGTGACACTAAATCCTTTCTCCTAAAGCATCAGTATACTCTGACTGACTCACACAAAGTGTCTTAAGCTTGAAGCCAAATGCATCATTAGAATTATGTTTCTCTGATCTAGAGTTTCTAATGATATGGTTCAGGAAAGTGACTTGATTCTGTGTTTTGAAAGCTGTGAGATGTTCCCTCTGGATCAGCAAATGGGACAGAACAGTAGCCAACAGATTGAACTCCATTAACCAAGTGAGTTTCTTTTGGATTGTATTACAATATTACTAAAAATCAAGAGCCGTAATCAAAGAACCAGGGTATAGTGTGCCAACAGGGAATTTCTAGGGGGTGAAGGACTCAGCAAATCTGGGCATTTGTTCAACTTTCATAAACCATGCACAAACAGAAGCCAAATCCAAGAATGCAGAGCGAACAAGTCATTTTCACCGAGAGCATCATTCTCTTGATTACAATCCTTCATTTTCAGACAACACAGTTATTCTTAATGTTACTAGCAGACATGGCCAAAGGCGTAAAATGTCATAGTCCATTGCTTTGTCTATATATCATATCACTACCAGCAATAACCTCACGATAAGGAAGCTTAGACCTTGTGGGACCTGGGATACTGATGATCTCAGCTAAAGCTGGTATGCAGCCTCAGCAAACGGATAGGGGCATGCCAGATGAATCATTTCTTGGAGAAGTCATTTGCCCATTAGCGTTTGTTTTAATGCATTTTTTATTACATTCATTTTCATTAGTTTCTTTATAATGTATTCAAAACTCTTCAAGGGTGCCAGATCGTTGGAATATGCCACTGCTTGGGAAGAGTGACCGGGAAGGTTAATGGTCTCTACATATTTTATCTAATCTACTGGTGCCCTGTGTGAAAATGTAGGGCTTGCCTTATCCGTTTTTGATTTATTGTTCCCATTATCATGTATAATAATAAATGAGTTTGATAGAGAATTTTGAATGTATACACAGGCCTCATTTAATGGTAAGCTACAGCCTACAGGCAATGATATAATGTGCAGAAGGAAAGTCTGCTCAAAATAAAGCATTATTGATGGTTATCAACAGTGAGTATGGGCAAAATGAATAAAATAAAAAATTCTGAAAGTTATATTTAGCTTACATTTATCTTTAAAAACCCTTCACTGCCTTGTGTAGCCTATCTATATCTTGCTACAGAATTAGGTTCCCATTCAATATCTAATAATCAACATTTGATACCCATTTCCAATATCAATATTTACATGGCTCCCCAACCATTTTCCACTCTCACCTCCACAACTGTTTTTTTACATCTTGACCTCCTGGTCCTTTGTCACGTTGTTTGAAAATGTGTGCAATAGAGCATCCTCAGAAAAATGTAAGCTCACTAAATGTGAAAGAGAACTTCAAATAAACTGCAGGAAAGAGAAGAAACAAGCAGAAATGACCGTTGAAGTCCTCCAGCAGCTTTGCTTGTTCTTCCTGTAGTCCCACGTGTCAGTAAAAATATTTATCCACCCACCCCCTCCCAAAAAAATGAAACAATCAAACAAACAAACAAAAAATTAATAAAACCAGAAAAACAAAAAACAAAATACTTGTGAATACAGCATATCAACAATGTTGGTGTGTATGGCTGGACCTTTTATCCCATGACACATAATCCTTTTTGTTCCTTTTTGTTCCCCAGAATGTGAACCAGACAGGGTTAATAAATGTAAAGCATGTTGGGAATTATGTACCAATAGAGACACATAATAAAATAACAAACACTAGCTATATTATCTCTGATATTGTTTACATGTTACATATTTTTCCCCGTTGACTGCTTTGACCTGAGTTTGCAATTCCTTGTCAATTTTCAACAATTTCCACTTTAGTGAATAAACAACATTAATCCACAGAATCATTCCAAAACGTTTGTAGTGGCAATATAATTTAATTAAATTGTAGTAAAAAAAATTGGGAAATAGATTTTTTTTACCATGAATCATAAAAAAAAACCTATAAAACTACATTTTTATTTATAGATACATAATGTCATAATTACCAGTATGTCTCCATTTATATACATACATAACTCATCACTCGATCTCGATCTGGAGTTTTAGGAATGTTGACACAGCACTGCACAAATAGTTCCCTTTCAGAACTTGATTTATTTGAGTTCTAATAGGGTTGTGGTGTAGGGATGCAAAGTGATATGCTTACCTTACTTGAAATTGGAACTACCAGTAATGTTTTATTACCCAATTTATCTTTAAATACAGCCTGAAGGATAGTTTCAGAAAAATGGCTCTTAATTTGCATACAGTTGCAATTTTTAATGCATGGGTCTGCTCATTTAAATCTGAGAGAGTGATCGAAAGAGAGAGAGAGAGATAAAGCTAGAGAGGTAGACACACATATGAGAGACAGACACACGTGTATATATTAGTGAGAGAGCACAATATAGAAATAGAGAAATAGAGACAGCTATACAGACAAAGATAGTGATATATAAAGAGAACTTGGTAGAGGGATAGAGAGCCATAGATATTTGCGTGACAATGTCCTTTTACTACTTTGCATATTTTTTATATTATTTGAGTTTTCTTGGACAAACATGGTAAGAACACATACATACACAGACACAAACACACACACACACATACAGAGATCTGCATTTCTGTGTTTATAGGTGGATGATTATCCTTTTTTTTATATTGGGGCAATCATTACAAAACCATGCAAATTCCAGTTTGTTCACATTAAAATCAATGCGAATTGCTTTGTGTGCTGGATTTCTCCAAGCTTTTTAGTATATGTCTGCAAGTGACTGTAGGCAAAAATGCAAATATATGCAGATTTCTAGTACAGGTCGGCCTTAATGCAATAGAGAACAGGGAATTAGAAGAATAATCTGGTTAAGAAGTATTATATCAGGCATAGGAGTATAATATTGAAAACGTATAGAATTATTCCAGCTGGATCATTTAATTTTGTTTTGAGATCATGGGAAGTGGCATATTTGAATATACATCCCTCAAGGGGATGTGTTTGTTAAACATTATAATTAACCTCCAGTGATGAATTTTGCAGCTCGTAAATCTACAGCGATACACATCACCATCTTTAGTAGAGATCCCATCATTTCCATATGACATACAATTATACCTCTTGAGTAGGTCAATGCTCCCAAGTGACTGGCTTTATTAACTAGGGCTAGCCTTTCTGCAAATTATTTTACAAAGATGCAAATACAAATTAATAAACTATTTGGAGTCATGCTGCTATCCTGTTTATAATGCAATTTTAATAGATCAGTATATTAGTCAATCTCTCAGTCATAACCTGAGGACTGAAATATTTAAAATGTGGCAAAATAATACCATATTTTGATATGTCATCCTATGTTGCAGACATGTCTTTTTCTATTACTGTTGCGCGATTAGAGTTGTAGTTTTACTATGTGTTGACCTGTGGCTGCACCATGAGTTGTATGTTGAACATAAAAGTAACAGGCCAAGAACCACGACCACTACAATACGATGTAGTAGGGGTGGTTCCAGGAGTGCCCTGGTACTCCCCATTTGAATGGCTTGACTTCTTACATGGGGTCACACCTGTCATGATGCTAATGTGTCTAGTACTAGAGTACCAGCATAACAATAGCATTGACGGACCCACATCAAAACAGGACCAACTTGCTAAGAATGATGCAGGGAAATCTTTTTATCCCCTCACTTTTAGAAACATGTGGTGTCCTCTTCTCCATCTAATGGCTGAGGTAATTCTGCTAATAGTACTGTTTGTACTAGATTGTGGTTGCATAAATTTGGCAACAATGTAACGTAAATGACAAGAGTCGCAATCTTTGTCTCTTGTTATATTTGATTGCTTAATTGATTTGCATCCTGACTGCAAGCCAATGAGCAGCATTGCATTGCAGGACTGAGCTCGTGAGAGCAAATAGAAGCCCTGCTTACAATGTCAGCTCTCCTTAGGAAGTAGTAGTGGTGGGGAGTGGAGCAATATAGACCCCATTTAAGAAGTCAAATCATTCTAAAAAAGGTTTAACTTGTTGGGGGGTTGAGGAAAGTTGAAGGGGCACCAGTGCATTCTTGGCACTATACAAACTGAGCTGGTTATGGGGCTTATAGTGTTCCTTTAAGCGTTAAATTATTATATTGCTTGTGCTTCAATTGATGCATGTGGTAGCTACACTCATCCGAATGAACGTTACAAATCCATACATGTGAGCTTATAAATAAATAAACGTAGGACCGCAGGGAATAGCACATTATCCTCTTTTGTATTCCTGGCCTATTCGAGCAACAGCAAAAACAGACAACATAGAGGCATGTTTGTTGTATTTTCTGTGGTAAAATAGCAAAATAATTCTGTAAACATTTAAGTCATGGATAATTATCCCTTTCAAGATGGATTGAGGCATTGATACCTTGTCTCGTGCTTGAATTAGTGTTTATAAAGTTTGATTGTGCGTGAAAGTTTAGGGATAATTTTTGCTATTCATAAGGCACTTATTAATGTTTACCATGTTCTAATTGGTGTCATTAAGCTTAGGTGATGTTATTAATATTGCTAATTAAAATGCTGCAAACCTCGGCTGCACACAGCGACTATTATTTTCTATTCTTTTTTTTTTTTTTTTTTACGCTTTCACATTAAAGTGGCTCTGAGAAGGTGTTAGTTGCTATGGTGACTGCAGTGAATTATACAAGGCCATGAGATTTTACCATCTTACTCCAAATTATAGCCATAACAATGAAAACATGTGACAAGTCTACATCACAGAGTGTATCTCATGCAGCAACATGTGCATCTAATGAGTAAAACTACCCATTACTGTGTAACTTTCCACTGATCTTCAGTGGAGGCTAAGAGGGTTACATAGCAGAAGGCTTTTATTAAGCTATACCATGTTGCTAATTGGAAAATGAGCTCTAAATTATTTTTAGAATTTAATTAAAACGATATTCGTGTTCAAGATTAGCACAATGCACAGAAAAGACAATGTTTAAAATATTAGGTTTTGCTACCAGCATGGGAACAAAATGTAGCAGGCTAATAAAATGAATTTAGTGAAATATTGCTGATTTACTTACTTCTTAGTATTTGACACCAAAATGCTCACAATGGCTACAGCTTTCAGATCCCTGCCAGACCAGAAAGAGTTCACCAATCAGGAGCCTTTTTGGAAACAAATCAATGGGGTTTATACTAAGGTACTCTGCATCATAACTGATACAGTCACAAAAAGTTGTTATGGAGGTTATAATGGACCATTATTTCTTTTTTTCTAAGCAATCATTGTCTGTTACTTGCAATGTGGATTACCAATGCTTATTCACAGTTAAGTTTTTCATTTTTGCTGGGGTGCCAAATAAGACTCATCTGGGCAAATTGTAGCCCTCACTTGTACAACAGCCCTTCTTCAAGATACAGAAATAGGGCTGTACTAAGCTCATTTATATCGCTGACAGGGACAGCATTCAAAAGAAAGATCCCAGTGATCAAGGGAAACAATCACACAATAGCACGTTCTGTTTATTGGATTGTCATAGTATCAGCAATCATCTCTATGAGCATGCTAGGTGCGCCCTTGTATTAAGTGGACACTGTAGGCTCTGCGACAGCTTTGTCTCATTGAAATGGTCATAGTGTCTGCAAACCCCTTGGTGCTGTTCTTCCATTCAGTGTTGTTAGATATTGTTGAAATCGAAAATAGTTAAACCAGCCTATCCAATGTTTCAGCAAATACAAATAGGAAAATGCCAACATTGGTGTAACAATAACCAATAAGCATTAATTAAATACATTTATCAATTACGGATATTAAAATACATATTTCCTATTTGTGACTTCAGTGTAGAAACAATGTGCCATATTGCACTGCCAGTGTAAGCTGTGCTTTTATTATGGGAGATGATGTGGTCTTGACTATTTTTGGATAAACTTTTTTAAAAAAAAATGTTAGGCTCGCGTGCAGCTGTGACAATAAAGATAGAGAAATACAAAACAAAAAATGGCTGCAATATTAGATAGGCGGAAGTAGGACCTGCTGCAGTGTTGCTGTAGTCAGTGGGTTGTCCGACTATTATAGCCTTTATGCATTGTTTACAAATATAACGTTTGATAGCTCCAATCAACACCTTCGTTACATTCTGACTGCCAAAAACAGCCTAGAAATCATGAACCTTGTCTCTAATTGGTCCAGGGGTTTTCCGAGAGAAACATGCATCTGCCTATCTCAAAACATTAGAACATCACACACTGCAAACTGCCGAAAAGAGAACACTTTTTATTCCAAGGGGAGTGGCTTCATAGATTCTCATTCAGAGATGCATTCATGACTTGACGGCAAATTTGTAAAGAATTCTAATTTGTTTCTTCCTACTGTGAGAACGTGAGTGTTCTCTCTTTGCAACAAATAAGATTACTTGCTGACAAAATCCCATCGCAAGGAGCATAGCAACTAATCGTATTAATTATTGCAAGTTCAATTACTGTATAGTTACAGGGGAAAATAGCAAGACAAATGGAAATCACTATATATAAGGAGCAACATTAGCCTTCTTTGCAATTTCTTATCGCTACAAGGCTGCAGAGGTTGCTTTTGGATGGTTATGAACTAATTAAATGCATTGCACTCTGGTATTTTATATATTCTTTACTAAAGAGTAAAACAAGAACCAACTACAAAGTTAGAACTATCATAAGACGTCCTCCCTGATTTTCTACAGGAGCTAAAAATGGACTATGCATTAAATACAGCATTGAGCGAACACAGACCTAGATAAGAACACGCATCAAATACAGTATATCAAGTTAAATATCTGTGCAATATGATGATATGTTACTTAAGTACTGTACAGTGGTGGAACTACCGGGCCCACCAGCTGGGGGGGGCATCAGATATCCCATGCACTTAGGACCACCTGGGTGTTTTTGAATGGGGCCTCAGTTGTGTGCAGTCGCCCTTTAACAGCGCGAATGGGCCCCTGTAATATTGCCGATGCTGGGTGGAAGTGAGTACCTGTCACTTCCTACCAGATACAGAACTGTGCGGGAGGGAGAGACAGTGCCAGCCCCAGGTGCGTATATGCGTGTCATGGTGTGTGCATGTTAATGTATGTATATGTGCATTTGTGTGTGTGGTTCAATGTGTCAGTGTGGGTATATGTGTGTTTCTATGTACAAGTGCATCTGTGTAAGTATGTATGTATGTTTCAGTGTACGTATACATGTGCATGCATACCAGCAAACACCAACACCACATGCAAATACACCTTTGCAATCAAACGCAAACATTAGAAACAAATACACCCCTGTATTAAAATGCATTAATTATATACAATTATTCAAAAACTACATACAAAAGTACACCAAGACGTAGAAGCTAACACTACATACAAACAAGCCCCTGCATTCAAACACAAACATTACATAGAAGTACACCATTGCATTTCAGTGAAAACAGTACATACAAATATACCCCTACATGTACAAACACTGCTCATAAATACAACCCTGCAAGGATGGGCAAATAGTAGATTCCCAGCTGGCATAGCATAGTGGGAGTTGTATGACAGATGGGGATCCACCTTTTGACAAAATGTTTTGCACCAGGGCCCTCTACAGATTAGTTCTACCACTAGTACTGTATGCTTATATTGCAAGATTTCTTAGCATAAGGGTACCTTGGTTTAACATGTAATGTGATGCTAAGCTAATTGGCTTTGAACACTTTTTTTTTTTAAATTTTAACCCCATAAATTCTTAAGGGCTAGAAATAGACCCTGTTTGTGAACCTTTTCTTTCACAGAATACGCAAATTGATAGATTAAAGCAATGTGTGACGTGTGTCTGAGAACAAGCCTATCAACCTACTTATTTTAAAGGACTACGAGATATAACAGACCCCAGCAGACTGGTGTGCAAGCTGTATAAAATGTTTCATTTAAATCGTGGTGTTGTCATGGAAACAGCATCAGCTTGATTCACATGTGTAGCAAACTATCAAATCTCTCAATAGACTGTGCCTCACGTAATATTGTATGCATTGTAAAGATGAATTGAAGGAAGCTGAAGGAAAGAGAGTATGATCAAAATATGAAAATCAAATATATATTTACTGTACTCTGAAAACAAAATGTATTTTTAGAGTAACAATAATAGTAAATGTTTGTGTATTGATCCATTTTCAGAAATACATTGTGGCACGGAACATATTATTCTTCCTCTCTGGTAACATTAAAGAGTTATATTAATATTATGAGGGTTACGATATTTAATAACAAATTTGCCTACATTACCCATGTCATGTGATTATTTAAAGATATTTTTATCTTCAAAAATGGTCACTCAAAGCACCGTACAGTATCTCACAATGCGAGTACACCCCGCACATTTCTGTAAATATTTTATTATTTCATGTGACAACACTGAAGAAATGACACTCTGCTAAAAGGTAAAGTAGAAAGTGTACATCCTGTATAACAGTGTAAATTTGCTGTCCCCTCAAAATAACTCAACACACAGCCATTAATGCCTAAACCGTTGGCCACAAAAGTGAGTATACCCCTAAATGGATATGTCCAAATTCGCCTCAAAGTATCAATATTTTGTGTGGCCACCATTATTTTCCAGCACTGCCTTAACCATCTTGAGCATGGAGTTCACCAGAGCTTCACAGGTTTCCAATGGAGTCCTCTTTCACTCCTCCATGACAACATCACGGAGCTGGTGGATGTTAGAGACCTTGCGCTCAATAGTGTTTAGGTCTGGAGACATGCTTGGCCAGTCCATCACCTTTACCTTCAGCTTCTTTAGTAAGGCAGTGAACATCTTGGAGGTTTGTTTGGGGTCGTTATCATGTTGGAATACTGCCCTGCGGCCCAGTCTCCGAAGGGAGGGGATCATGCTCTGCTTCAGTATGTCACAGGACATGTTGGCATTCATAGTTCCATCAATGAACTATAGCTCCCCAGTGCCGGCAGCACTCATGCACTCCCACCACCATGTTTGACTGTAGGCAAGACACACTTATCTTTGTACTCCTTACCTGGTTGCCGCCACACACACTTGACACCATCTGAACCAAATAAGTTTATCTTGGTCTCATTGGACCACAGGACATGGTTCCAGTAATCCATAGTCTGCTTGTCTTCAGCAAACTGTTTGCAGGCTTTCTTGTGCATCATCTTTAGAAGAGGCTTCCCTCTGGGTCATGCAGGCTGACCCCTCACCCCTTCAACCGCTGCTGCAATGCTGGCAATACTTATATGTCTATTTCCAAAAGACAACCTCTGGATATGACGCTGAGCATGTGCACTCAACTTCTTTGTTCGGCCATGGCGAGGCCTATTCTGAGTGGAACCTGTCTGGTCTTGCCCACAGTGATGCAGTTCAGTTTCAAGGTCTTGGCAATCTTCTTATAGCCTAGGCTATCTTTATGTAGAGCAATAATTCTTTTTTTCAGATCCTCAGAGAGTTCTTTGCCATGAGGTGCCATGTTGAACTTCCAACGACTAGTATGAGAGAGTGTGAGAGAGATAACACCAAATGTAACACACCTGCACCCCATTCACACCTGAGACTTTGTAACACTAACGAGTCACATGACACCGGGGAGGGAAAATGTCTAATTGGGCCCAATTTGGACATTTCCACTTATGGGTGTACTCACTTTTGTTGACAACGGTTTAGACATTAATGTCTGTGGTGTGTTGAGTTATTTTGAGGGGACAGCAAATTTACACTTTTATACAGGCTGTACACTTACTACTATACATTGTAGCAGAGTGTCATTTCTTCAGTGTTGTCACATTTTGTGAGATACTGTTGATGGTGCATTGAACAGCTATCTGGAAGAGTGGCTAAGACCTGCAACAATATGTAAAACACACTGGAGCACTGAGCCTGCCCTGCGACTATAACAGAGGTAACTAGAGACCACACCAACTAACTCACACTAGACTCAGTCATAGTGCTAACAGAACACACACCTGCACATCTACCCACTATGTACAAAGTTCTAGTTCATCCCTTTTCTCCCCCTTTTTCTTGCTCATGCTTCTTTAAATATACTTTATCTTATGTTTATTTCCTACATGTTTTTCTCACCTTTTTTAAAATATGGAAAATCACAAGGCACGGATTCGGAGGAGAGGGAGTGGGGGGACTGGGGGAACGAATGGGTAAAAATAAAACAAAAAAACAACACAATGTCTGGCACTCAGTTACTTAGACCACTACAATATATACAAACCTATACTGAGACCTACAATTGTGTTTTAAGGGCCAAACTAGAAGCACTTACTGAGTCAAGACAAGCAGAAGTGCAAAACAAACTTAATACAAGCAAAATATCAGATGTAAATTTTGATCCTTTGTACTGTATTCCCTATATTGTAACATAAACTTGATATATGTTTCCATACGTGATGTAAACTAACCCCTGTCATACCCTCTTCCTTTCTGTACCTGGGCACAGAAGCACCACACCTTTTTGCCTCAATAAAAATTGTCAAATTGAAAAAAATATATATAATAGTATGGGATACTTGAAGCAGATAAAGAACAAAATAAATTATAATTCTATCCAAAGGAAATGCTAACATTGCAATGAAAAACCTTGATTGAGTTATGCAAATATATAAATCATGAAGCTTAAAAAAATAAGCAATGTGCATACCTGCAACAAAGCAGCCTTCAACGAACATATACTGTTTCACAAAACAAAAGGTCCATGTGAATTTCCGTGTTCACAGTGCCCTGGTCTAGGCTCGCTAGCAAAATGTCTCTGAGTCAATAAAGGGCCTATAGTCTGTGGCTAAGAGGCTACTTCCAAGGACATTCCACAAGCAATATATTTTATACTTAGATTATGCATGTTGATGAACAACTCTGATAGCTGCCCATGGTATTATAGCAAAAGGTATATTAAAGGACCACTATAGTGCCAGGAAAACAAACTCGTTTTCCTAGCACTATAGTGCCCTGAGGGTGCCCCCAGCCTCAGGGTCCCCCTCCCGCTGGGCTGAATGAAGAGGAAGGGGGTTAAACACTCACCTTTCTCCATCAACGGGCTCCCTCGGTGCTGGCGACTCTCCTCCTCCTTTGGCCATCATCGGCTGAATGCGCATGCGCATGCATTCTCAATGCTTTCATATGGACGCTGGCATCTTCTCACTGTGAAAATCACAGTGAGAAGCGCGGAAGCGCCTCTAGCGGCTGTCAATGAGACAGCCACTAGAGGCTGGATTAACCCTAAAGTAAACATAGCAGTTTCTCGGAAACTGCTATGTTTACAGCAGGCAGGGTTAATCCTAGATGGACCTGGCACCCAGACCACTTCATTGAGCTGAAGTGGTCTGGGTGCCTATAGTGGTCCTTTAACAAGGGACAGATGGGCACCCGAAGAAAACTAGTGAAAATAAGGGTGCTCACTCCCAAAGCCCCATTTCCAAAAGGCTACTAATATAATTATATAATACTAAAAGGAGGAGCACAACCGAGACAATACAAAAAAAGCTTTATTATTAAAAAAACATATATATATATAACAGGTATCAAAAAATACATCTTAGAGTGTCAAAATGCTCAAACATATCTGTCCAGTATACAAGCAATGTCTAGAAGTAAAAAAAAAGAAAGAAAAAAAACAGATTATGATTAAAGTGATCAAATTGGAGTGGTATAACTACTTATACAGAAAAACAGCATTATGATACCTGTATATAATAATGAACAAAAATATACATACCAAAAAACAAGGAATATGAGAAGAGAGTACAGACGTCAACATTTCGGCGTTATCCGCCTTTATCATGGGAGCTTATAGCAAAAGGTAACCTGGACCAGGAGAAGTGGAGGGGAGTTTCTGTTACAATATTATTTACTAGTTTTGCAGTTGACTTTTGCTTGTTCCTAAATGACTTTTGAGTATCTGGATATAAACATAGCAAGACAAATGAAAATTACTATCTATAAGGAGCAACATTGACCTTCTTTGCAATTTACCTTCGCTATAAGGTTGCAGAGGTTGCTCTTGGAGGGTTATGAACTAACTCAATGCATTACACTAAACCAAGAACCAACCATAAAGTTAGAACCATCCTAAGACATCCTCCCTGGTTTTCTACAGGAAATTAAAGAGCCAAAATTGAGTATGTTGTTCCTAAATTACTTCTGAGTAATCTGTATATAAATTATTAGTTCAGAAGGTGGCAACAATCCCTAAAGGTCTTCAGCATTATTATATTAAAGGAATGGTTTGGGCATCTTTAATATCTGCACGTAACATAGAGTGATAAAATATGTGGGTGGAAATCAGAACCCTGACCATACAAATACGAGTATGGGTTTATAATATATTGTCAATATTTCATATACTGTATTCCATAATTAGTGCTTTAAAGCAGCTATATGTTCTCCAGAGCGGATTATTTCTTTGATAAGAGAAGAAGCTTTTGGATAAGATATTGTGTTTTGTACATGCTGGTGTTTCTCTGTGTGAGTACCAATAAATGCTGTATGATACTCATTGAGATCGGGAAATACGATGTTTTCTTGTCATTAAATATCAACATGACAGCATTCTTCGAGATGGCTTTAAACAGCAGCAGATACAATCCATAGCTTGAATGCAAGGTTTTCAAAGCATACCAACATATGTCTAAACTGTATTCTTAAGTGTACAGTGAGAAATATAGGAAAATCACAACCTTTAATTTAGATGTGTAAAATGTATGGAACACTTTATAAAATCCCAAAACAAACCAAGAACATTTTTTAATGGTTTCCTTCTGCTCAGCATATTGAGTTGGAATATTACACACAGATGGAAAATGGTATGACCCATTGCTACCACAAAGGCACAGAGTTAGTTGATATATAAACACTAGTTTTTTCAGGATAAATGTATGTGCTTAATTCCAAGATTGTGTGATTTAATACACTCCAAAGTAACAGCTCATACCATAACAGTGGGCTATTCAAATGTATTGATTCAACTATATAACAATTTATTTGGTATCGTAACCTGGCATGATATGATATGATGTCATTGGACCAAATAGTTGCTGTTCTAATGTTGCATTATTGCATTGATGTAATTAGGGTTTATTAGGGTTTATTAGGGTTTATACTGGAAACATTGAGTTTTTGATATTAGCTACTAAAGGAAAACTCACGCTTAAAATGATCCCTTCTTTGTTGATGGATTATATAAATATGGCATTTAAAAAACGTTCAAAAATAAACAATACAACATATATAAAACTAAAGATACTCACATTTGAATGGACTGCACTTGCAAGAAGTCTTACTGTTAGAAATAGTTGTCCAGCAATCCATTATTGGTTATTGATAATGGAATAGCACATTGTGTGCGTAAATTGGCAAACTGGAAAATATTACAATTCAGCTATTTTCCAGCATCGCTGTTTGTCTTAAAATGTGCAATTCCCTTGTCATTTTCCAGTTTATTGAATAACCCATCTAGCGTTTCACACAGATCTTGACAGGATCTGTTACTGTTAGCCCAAACTAATTAGACTTGTAATGCAATGTTAGTTCTTTGGGTTATACAAAATAATTATTGCTGTTCAATATAAACTGATGAAATCAGCATTTGTGAGAGAACCAGAAATCTTTGCTTCATAAAGTCACATCTCTAATAATTTACCCAGCCTCCTTTATCTGAAGGTGTTGGTGCCATGATGTCTGAGGGTGATGATGAACTCTGTGAAGGATTGTGTTGTGAAGGTTGGGGCTTAGGTAGTATGAGGATTGTCTTTACTCAAAGATTATATGGCCCTACACTAGAGGACAAAAAAGTAAAATTGTCCCATGCAATTCAGCAAATGACCTTCCTGTGCTTTGTTGATTCAACAGAATGTGCACTAGCCCATAGGTGAATGAAAAAAAAAGACATTTATGGATCTTGTAAAAGGGCTAAATATATATTTTTCTATATTTTATTGTATAAAATCAATGTTTTGATCACTCACAGACCTTTTAGAAAACATTACCTATGTTTATTAATTACAAAAATAATTTCTCATAAATTCCTTTAAGTCCCACCCAGAAGATTTGTTCATACGAGAAAGCAATATATAGTACATGCTTCTCTCTCTCTCTCTCTCTCTCTCTCTCTCTCTCTCTCTCTCTCTCTCTCTCTCTCTCTCTCTCTCTCTCTTTCTCTCTCTTGGGGAAGACTTAAAAACAGATTCTACTTAAATGAAGCTTACTGAGCCTTTATTCCAATTAAGTGTCTATATAATGTCAGAAGAAATGTATGTCAATCCTAATATAACAAATAAACCTTAAAATAGAACTCTGTTATTAGAAGCCACAAGGTTTAATTGGATTTTCAAGATCAGCACTAGACTAATAGGACTGAATTAGCCCCCTTTAATCTGTAACTGGTCTTATAACAAGTATTATTATCAAAACAAAAAAGATCTAGGGGTTTTCATTGTCTTATTGAAATGATCAGACATTGAGGGGGCAAATGCAGAAATCAGAGCTAGATCTTCTCAAAGACCATCAATGCAGTGGGTTTGCACCCTTCCACTACACAATAAGGCATTTTGTATTTTATTGAGAACAGTATTAACAGAATGTGAAACATTTCCTATGGTAAGCCTCTCAACCTCCAACCCCTAATATGTTGTTGAACTGCAACTCCCACTATTCTCTGGCCATTTAGGTTATGTCTCTTCAGTTTCTGTCAAACTGTTTTTGAACCGAGACTCTCCAAGTACTTAAACTTGTCCTGTCTGATTCTGCTTAGCTAATGCAGAAACGTACTTCCATAATATCCTGGTTGACTTTGGGTGGCAATGCCAGGCTAAGATTTATTTGCCCAAAAGACTCTCTGTCCCCAATGGGCTGTCCTTGCAGGCATCCAAACGTTCAGAGCTTTTCCAGTATTCATTCAATGTGAAGTTTTATGGAACTGATATAAGTTACTACCAATAAACTCCAATCATTCATGTTAGGATTATTCAATAAACTATGATTTTTTGAAGATTGACTTCGGCATTTAGAACAAAATAGCTGTATTAGAAAAAAATATCCTACTTAAAGGGACACTATAGGCACCCAGACTTCAGCTCCCCTTCGTTTTTGAGAAACTCTACCAGACAGCCACTAGAGCCGTTTGTGGGAGTTTTTCCGGACTCTGGGTGCCTTAAACAACGCTGGACGTCCTCACGCTCTTTTTGAACACATCCACGTCTGTGGAATTCCAATAGGAAAGCATTGATTTAATGCTTTTCTTATAGTGAATGCCTACTGTGCTTGTGGCAGTCACCACACATGTGCATTAGGTTCCCCCCTTCGGTTGATGTTAAAGCAGGCAGACTGTATGGGATTCATTAGTTCTCTTCTGACTGAAAAGGCTGATATTTTGGGTGATCTTGTTAAATAAAACATTGGTGTATTATGTGCACTTTCCTGGAAAATCTGTTTGTGGCTACACAAGAAAACTATTGTCTTGATGACTGTATTCAGTATGTGTGTCTAGTCCGAAGGAAGCCTTTTAGCTTAATGACACAAATGCACAAATGTTGCACCATAGTCATTGGACTAGCATTCAGTGTACAGAATAAGCACTCAGAGTTACCATCATCCTTAATCAAGCCTGAAGCACTAATACAATGGGGTATACAAATCCTATAGAAATAGCTCAGTAAATATGATTTTAATACATTAGGATCTGAAAGCAAACTTCAGAAAACCTAGGTCTGCTGAAGGTTATCTTTTAATGAACTATATTAGAGACATTCAATTCTTCCTTACTACTTAGTAGTTTTAACCCATTTCTTCCGTACAGTATGTCTGTCAACCTGCTACTAATTTGTACAGATATATGTATGGCTTAGCAAACAGGTAGGTCTCTATCTGTAACTTTGGCACAGTTATATGATGACTGCATGTTATAGGAGCTATGATCCAGGAATGGTGCAGAGTTATCCATATATGTTAGATATTATTACCAAAATTCCTATAAATCATTCCTTCGCATTTTACTATTTCGTTTCAGTCTGTCTTTTCTTGTGCGCATTTCCGTAGACTGGCTTTATGTGAATCATAATAGAGGTTCTAAATTCAGATAGTATTTCCCTATGTCGGTGGCTTTATTTGCTAGAATTGTTATGTTGCTTTCTGAAAATATATCTCACTTTATTACTGTTCTATTGTTTTTTTTTCTCCACTTATTTTCTGTATCAATATTGAAAATCAAATAAATATTTAGACGTAAAATTGCTGATTTTATTTCAAGTCAGAAGACTTTATTAATGTGCAAATGCAATATTATGATGGGGTCTAAACAGGAATGTGACATAAAGTAGATGGCTTTGTGCGTGAGCCGATTTGGTCATGCTGGAAAAGCATCATTCTAGCTCGCGGCCCTTGGCCGTGTAATAGATCATTGTTTTTAACAGAAGGACATGTGAGTAAGCTGCTGAATTTCAGATTTTAGGCTTGCCCTGGGTCAATTCATGTGCTATGCATTGTTTGCATTATTGCTTTTGATATTAACTGGCAGAAACGTCATGTTACATGAATCGTTTTCAACAACCAATAAACATATCGTTGGATAAGTCATTTCTGTTTGTGTGCAATATGCTTTAAAGTGCAACATTTCTTTTTTTTTTTTTTTTACTTTCTAGCCTTGGGAAGTGCTACATTTATTCCAAATCACTTATCTTTGGATGTACTGAAAGTAACAACCGTCCATAAACGAAACATGCACTTCAGTTTGTAAACAACCTAAGAAAACTACTTAATACATTAGTGTATATATATATATATATATATATATATATATATATATATAAACATGTATGTTGAGTTTGTCCTTTAAAATGCTTAAATAGCAGAACATTCCTCTTTTTGTGTGCTCTGGGAGGTATTGTTGTTAATAGGGAATTTGGACACAAATGCAAATGCATAACTGTACAACCGTGTTATTACTGATTACCTTTAAATAGTCCATCGTGTGATTTGTGCCATTTAAAAATGTCCCTATTATTTTACAAATGTATCCCTTGGACTGCCTGAGCTCCACAACTGAGACACTGTTGCTGCTCAAAGGGTTACATAAATGTATTTGTTTTTATTTAATACTATTGATGCATGTGTGCCACGTATATATATCAATCTTTTTTTTTTTCCTGTGACATAGACCTTTATTCACCTGTACATATGTATACTTTTCACAAAACATAAAGCAGAGGACATTTTTGCCAGATGTATTTTTTTATATCAGTTTTTGTTGCATTAGATGGAAATAAATGTCATTATCTCTTGCAATTCCTCCAGAAATCTTTCTGGCAGATAAAAAGGATAGAAACATATGTGTGATTGAAACATCTATGCAAAAGCAACCTAGGTATTTCAATTCCAACTTCCTTTAAGGCCTCATCAGGATATCTTGCAGGTAAAACCATCTTAGTAGTGGGTGGTTGCCATGGAAATAACTAGGCCGCATTCTGTTTTAGCACTCAAACCCTTTGTTATCGTGACTTAATGTTTTTTTTTTTTTTATCAGCGGTGTATTATCAGCAGTGTAACAAACCATTTAATCCTGGTTGCACCTCCAAAAGACAAAACAGTAAAATGTTTTCCTTTGCTCGTTTTGTTGGCCAGTTATCCCAAATATTATAAACAGAGAAGCAAATTAGATGTAGCTTTGTAATGTCGGTGGTAATCGTTTCCAACCGTGCCCAGCTTAGCTGTAGACCAACAAAAGAATCTGGTTTTCTCCTGTTTTTATTTTTCTCACTCTCTTTCTTCTCTGATACATTTATTTTTCACAATACTTTCCCGGAACTCAGAATACTCACTACTTTGTTTTTTTGTTTGTTTTTTTGCAATGCATGAAAGACCTACTGCCTTTGACTACAAACACTGTCAACTGCTACATAATACTATTCATGCTAAGTGAGCAATTATCAAATAGAACAATTCTCACATTTTCGGCAGTAAGTCTATAATTATAACTTTCAGAAATGTTTATTTCTCAAAGAATTTCCTAATACTTAATGAAATCCAACATTACTTTAAAGAATATACTTTTACATATTTTCAACTGCCATATAGAATGAAGTGTGTTAAAGGATAATTGTAGAATGAAACAAGAATTTCTTTCCTACTGTGTGAATAAAATTATGTATTTATATTTGTATTGTTTAGTAATGCAGTCTATAAATCACATGCTTGTTTGTAACTGAGAATAGAGAATTATTCGTAGAAGTTTTCTTTTTACTCTGTGGGAAATCTGTAACGTATTTCATTGAGATTGTACATTTGTGGGACTTGAAATAAAACTTGCTGTATCGGTTGTTCTGGTACATTATTGTCATTAGGGTTGTTAGTTTTGTGGGAGCCCATTATACCCCGCAAATTCATTACCTGCAACTTCATAAGATTCATCACCTGCATCTTCACCTGAGCTGTAACTACAACATTTCTCGATAACTTCATGTGGCGATACTATACTATAAAAAGGTGAGCCAAAGGCCTTTGCCAACATATTCTGCCCAGTGGTTTCCTCAAATCCTTCTAACTTTGGTAGAATCAATTTGAAAAATAATGGACAAGTCATATGCCTTCTTTTTTTATTTTTTGGGGACTTATATTAGCTGTACTCTGTGTTTAAAAGTTTCATGTTGTGCACTGTTTTTTTTTTTTTTTTAATCAATGTTTTCCAAAAAGTTTTAGTAAACAGTTTAGAGAAAGTCACAGTATAGTTCCACACGAGACAACAGAACAATAATGATTATTGGACATTTATTTGGACAATAATGCAGTACAGTTTTTTTATGTTAATGATAATAAAAACATTTTATATTTATGTTATGATATTCAAGTTCTCAAATAACTGGTGGTGTAAATCTGGTATATCATTTTTAATATAAGTTGTTTAATGTGAGGTTAATCAGTTATGTTAGTTATGTTCTAAAATAAATGCTGGGTGGGAATCCTGTATATTTATTTAATATAAGTTATTCATATAAGGTTAATCAATTATTAAGTTATGTTCCGAAATAAATGTTGGGTGGGAACATTTGTTTACGTTTTGATAGCATGCTCTTATTGAAGTACCTGAAATGTCTTTATCATGTTTTGTATTAACAAACATCAATTAAGATAAGTAGGATTATTATTATTATTATTTATAAAGCGCCAACAATTTCCGTAGCTCTGTACAATGGGTGGACTAACAGACACGTATTTGTAACCAGACAAATTTGACGCACAGGAACAGAGGGGTTGATGTCCCTGCTGAATGAGCTTACATGCTAGAGGGAGTGGGGTATAGTGACACAAAAGGTAAGGGTAGGATAGAAAAGTAGGTTGCTTGGATAGTATTCACTGAGAGGGCTTAGTGTTTTGATGAAGTAGTAGTTTTTGTTTTGATAAAGTAGGATCAATGTAGTGAGCCCCAATATGGAGTTCTCTTGTCCTAGCATATTGCCTGTCCCATGACACAGAGTGGCGCTCATTGTGGGCTAATCCATAGGTCCACGGCTGAACCTGATTTGTGCAAACCTCTTTACCCGGCGATTTCTATTGTGATTTTTATTAGTTTATAACTGTTATGCTTAATGTACATGTACCTATCCATGTTTAACCAACATTGTCTGCAATATGTAGAACTGCAGAGTTATTTTGCAAGAACACTCGAAGAATCAACATTGGCTTCTGTTGATTTACATGATTTAAAACTCAAGCCGTCTACAATACTCCTGCAGTATAAAGATCATGTTTTCAAAAGTAATCTAAATCCCTTTTCAGTGTCTGGACGTCTGACAGCATCCATTTTTACTTTGTTATCCTACACATAAACATCCCACTGAGAATAAGACTGTATGGGAAAACAAACAAAAACATTAAAATATATAATCACATTCAAATACAACTGTGTGTGTCTAGCTTCCATCTCTTTACAGCGCTATCTTCCATGTTTATTTTAACTGCATTGTAACAGGTTTTTTTTTTATTTGTATCTTTGCAAGTGTGCTTTAGTGCACACTGCACTGATTATATCTACTATCTCTTTTATTTTGGAAAAAGAAAATGAATTAAAGAAGCACTATGCAATTTAACCTTTACTCTCCCCAGACACATGACCTCTCGTTTTCAGCTGATTAAATATCAGCTAGCATACAATGCAGCAAAGCAAAGTCGATGTTAGTAGACTGGATGGATCTACTTTCGGAAAGCCCAGCTTTTACTTCCATTATTGCGATGTGACATTAGCTATCATAATATTGTTTACAGTTAATTGTATCCGGACAATAATGAAGTTAATTATTTATAAAATTATTCACAACTACATTCTGCTTTCCCTGAGAAGAATACTTAATATTGCCCTGGTAAAATATAAAATGATTCATAAATAAAACTTAAAGTTAATATTGTTACATTATTTATTTATTTTCAAACCTGACCTATTAATTTTTTATTTTTTTTGTAATTATATCTAGGGTACAATTATATACATCACATACATATATCTTTACACATAAAGAAAAGTCTAAGTAAATGCATATATTGTCCTTTTCTGACTATAAAAAAATAGCATCAATATGAAATACATTTCAATACAAGAAATTAATTTATTGTGGTTAGACTAACAAAACTCAGATATCAGACAATACAATGTTAATGTATTATAACTAAGGTTGGGACATTCATCAATAAGCTACATATTTATCAAAGTATTTCAGTGTTACGTCTGTCCTAGGTCTTTGGCTGTTTTCTACGTCTTGGTGTGTTATTGCTACCACAAAGAACTTCAGTGCTAAAGACACCAAATGTAATACTCTTTAGATGGATTGGTCTACATTATGGGGATTTTCTAAGACAAAATCCTGGTGTCATTATTTGGACTTAATTTTTTGCTTTTATTACATCTGTACATTTATCAAAAATGCATGAATAAAGTAGGATTCTTACATTTCTACTCAGCTAGGTAACCAGTACAATCTCCAAACCATTTTTCTTAAAAGCAGAATGCAGTAGATGGCTTATACCTGCAAACAGTTTCCTACCTGGTTCCCAAACAGACTTATTCAACCCAAAAGTCAGAGGAAATATAAAAAAATCCCCCCCCCCCCACACCGCAAAAAAAATAAACAATAACAATACAATAAAATAATAGAAGTCTCTAACCTAAAATGTTCTGTGTACTTACCTAGGTAGCCCCCTAAAATTTAGGACTGAGATCTGAACCATTCCCATGGTAAACTGACCCTAAAATTTTATATTTCAATGATTGCAAGCCTTACATTAAGGAGTTAAGATGGAGGCACCTAGTTCGAGGATAACCAAGTGTGGATTTCTACATTTAATTTTATTTTAAACACTACACATAGACATATTTGTTGAAAATAGCGATAAATATATTATATAATATCAAAATCCATGGAAGTGACTGTTCGACTTTAATGTGTATGTTCTTATCGCCTTTTATGATGAAGTACATCATTGTACAGCTTAATGTAGTTGTTCTGGTGAGTATAATCATTTCCTGCAGGCATTTTCATGCAAACACTGCCTTTTCAGAGACACATTACATTGCCTCTTAGAGACACCTGCAGTGGTGACTCCTTCAGATGGCCACTGGAGGTGCCTTCAGGGGCAATGCTGCACAGTGTGCAGCACTGCCATTCAGTGTTCTCACATTCTGCATGAAGATGCTGAAATTTCCTCATAGAGATGCATTGATTCAATGCATCTCTATGAGGAGGTGCTGATTGGCCAAATCGGCGTTTGGCACTGTCCCACCTCCTTACCTTCTAACACTATACATGCTTGTGTTCCTGACCCTATAGTTGTCCTTTAAGTACCCACACCTTCATTGTTCAGCTCACTCTCCCACCTTCCATTGTTCACTTGTTCTACTTGCCACTTTTATAAACTTATTTCAACACAAGCAACTTATCCATCAATTCCTCCTCCACTCTGACATGCTGGTATCCCTTGTGTGTGTCTATTGTTGTTTTAGCCTTGCATTTATATATGATTGCATGTATCGTAGTGGAAAAAAACGATTAAGTCATTTTCTAGATCTATTTCAACTGCATTAGTATCGTTGCTGTAGTGTAATGTATAGGTCATATAGCTTCAGTAGATGACTTGTCAGTCCAACTATTGCGGTAAGGCATAGATTGCTCTGTAATTGATTCTACTTCCCCACAGAATGTTAACAATGCTAGAGAAGGACATCTGTGAATGGGCTAAAATGGATGATAATGGAACAGAAGCAGGAATAAACTCTCAGTACGGCTATATACGTATCTTCTAATATCATAATAAATATGGATATGTCTAACAGATCAGCATTATGATTCATTAGATAACTTGCAGAATTGGTGTATTATGGTGAAGAGAACAATATCTGTAATATGTTTACATAAAGGACCATTACTATTTAATCATGAAAATCTGTATTTTTCAAAGCTTTAGCTGGACCACTTTGAGAGGCTTTAGTGCTGTTTTCTCCCCAGCCTCCACATATAAGGAAGCTATAATTAGTTGTGTTATTGTCAAGTTGATGGTATCGATGGAGGGGGTAGGAGGGACAGAAAGACAATTCCAAGGCAATTGAATAATTTATGATCTCCAATCTGTTACATTTGACCACTAGGTGCGCTTGGTTTATAAGAACATTTGTTCAGATATCATTCTGTTATGTGATTACTTGTAATACAAATCACTGGATTGTTTATCATGGTAGTTAGACTTGGCAGTATTTCAGAAAAGTCTGACATAGTTATTCACTAAAATGATTATTCCAAATTTAAGGCCCGCATAGCCAAACTGGAAAAATTCTCAAATCAACTATGCTGTTAGTTCTGCTACTTTGGTCTTCAATTTAAAATTAACTTGAATTTGCCTGAAATTCTCACTTCAGTGAATAAACAAACCACTGATACAGTCACTGAAATAGTGTGCGTTGGGGAGATGTATCAAAGTGTCACAGACAGTATTGTGCCTTTTGGTGTTTTTTGTATGTTTTTTATTCCTCGGCACAGTATATAAACATGTTTTGTCTGTTGCATTATTTAAGCCATAATTTTTCATCGAACACTTTTTTTCTCAGCAACACAAATATTTATCGATCTTTTCTTTACCTTTTCCACCAGAGCGTTCTCTTTACCTTCTCATTTTCTGGCAGCCTTTTTTTTTTTTTTAATATATATTTTTGCAAAAAAAAAAAAAAAGGTGGAATTGAGTTCACATTTTTTAGACCATTTTTACAACAATTTAGCAGTTGTTAACAGAGTTTAAACAGAAATATGAGACACTTTCTAGATCACTTTGATAAATCACCTCCTAAATGTTGAAAGGGTTTTTACGGCATGCTCATGCTGATCACTTCACTTTCAGAGCTTCCACTATGGCCGCCATTATCACTTCTGTTCCCTGGCCTTTTTCTTGAATTTGCGCACAAGTCCTTTAGTAAACAGCACAATTGGAAATGTTACGCCGAGACCCAGCTTTATGTGAGCTGATTGACATGCTACTTCATATCAACTTGTAGTGACTGACTGCATTTTTCTGCACAGACTTTGAATGCAACTACATTGTGTAAATCTACTAACCAGTGGAGTGCAGTGAGTTACTATTTAGTTACTACTTAAATATGTGGGTTTAGAAACAGAGCCAGAAGGGCAAGTGGGACTTAAGTGGCACAAATATAAGCTTTATGACCTAAATACATGTTAATAAAGTAGCGTTGTTCAATAATGGTGCTATGTTGATCACCAAGTCCAGAAACATGGCATCCAAAAACCTCTGGCTGAATTATATGTAAATAAATAAAAAAAAAATCAGAAATCTTGGCAGTTATAGACAATCAAAAGTAGTAGAGTTGAGTTGCAACTCAAATATTATTAATCCAGTTCAATCCAAATTTTAGTAATCCTTTTTGTGTTAAATACAAAAAAAAAAACTTTGTGCCACTAACCCACTGTTTTTTTTTGTTTTTTTTAATATGTTTTAAAAAAAAGGGATGCATTACTCAGGTCATCTACTTGGAGTCTTCATTAAATGTTGGATATGCTGGCAAATGCATTACAAAGCTGTTTACAGTGTTGCCTTGAGTTTTAGTAGTTCCCCCTCCACTATTCATTGTTGATAGACACCGTTGTTTGGTTGCCAGCTGATTGTGTAAGATATGTTTTTTTTGTAACACGCATCTGCATTTTTTTTGTATAGATTCATAGAGATCATTTTGAAGGTCTGATCAGGGAAATATTGTGCTGGGTTCAGTTTTGTTTGCGAGGAGGTCCTGGATTGCTCAGTAAATGCATATATTTGTCATTGTCAGACCAATTTATTGTCAAAGTAGAGACACACAGAGCTTCCACACTCTTGCTTTTCAATTAATGCTATAGTCAGAAAATGGACTAAGTCAAGGTCCTTTGGGAAAAAAGTGTTGAATTCTCTGGTAGAGCAGATCTTCTCATTTTTCCCCTGCATAAATGCGAGTGTTAGATTCTCAGTTTAATTCTTGTAAAAAATGTGTTTCGGTATGTATGAATATAGAGAGAGTCACTATGCTGTAATATTTATTCATAAAAAGGGACATTTTAGCAATATAGTTCACAATAGTCTAACAATGGACATTTAATTACAGTACAACTTTGGGCCACAAAATGAAATGTTCAATGCCATACAAGATAATCACGTAGAGATGGGAACTCACATTTATATTTATTAATTAATATACACACTTGAACACAATTCATTGAATTTTACCTAGCCACATTTGAATTTCTTTCAGAGTAAATGGAGAGATGTAAAAACACTTAAAACCATTTTGCACTGGCAGCTGTGATCCACATGTCTTGTTGGCAGAATTTCTGCTAAATGCATAATCTCTAGAACTGTTTCTGTCCATACATTTTTATGTAATTGGTATACAATACTACACATTATATGATGGTATAGTGTTCATGCTAGACTTACACTGATTTGGCATGACACATCCACTTAGTTTTGGCTTTATATATTGTTCTATTGTATTCTTTTATACATACTTGTTTGTTAGTTTTTTCACAATGCAATAAAACTAAAGGAAGAACAGAAACAAAACAGAAACAGAAAAAGTAGGCAGGACTACATATTCTACATACAAAACACTGCTGAACCGCAAATATAGTCAAGTCAAATATAGGGCACACAGGACCGCTACTTCAGTGTTTGGATAATACGTAGCAGCTACCAGCAATCCCATTGAGGTGAGTAGGCCCAGCATGCTTAATTGACTGGGCACATGACTGGTTGCTTAAGCACTCAAGGTTCACACTATGATAGACTGACTCTTCCTTTATTAAACTCGTGTAGGAAGAGTCAGTCTATCATAGTGTGAACATTGAGTGCTTAAGCAACCAGTCATGTGCCCAGTCAATTAAGCATTCATATAGAAGATTATTCAAGAGACTAACCGATCAAGTATCTGATTAGCTCAGGACTTCTATAATTAGCAAATAACAATTTTCATCCCCTTCCCTCCCAGCAGACTGGCATTGCACATAGCCCCTTTACTCATCTTCTCTCCCAGTAAGAAATCCCTCTGGTGTCAAGTACTCCCATCCATGCCTACCACAGCTCCTCAACAAGAATGTCCATGTAAGAGTCCGTACGGTAAAGATTTAATCCTGCCAGAGGTACCATGGGATTGTGCGAGATGATTTGGAGAGAGTCCTATGTGTTGATATGGTGTTCCAAACTTTGCTATCCAACCATCTGAACAGGAAGGTCAGATGATTTCTAAGCTCTGGCTACACTAAGTTGTGCCACTATGGGGATGTGAAGGAATAATGCATTTACATTGGGAAGTATAACCTGAATCTCATCTCAGTTATTTCCCAAAGTGGTAGTCCATGGACTGTCAATTTACTGTGTGTAACTGCTAATGCATCATTGAACAGGAGCTGAGCTCACCTCAAACACGTCTTCCTACATCAGCTTCATGTCACCCCATAGTTTTTTTTATTTGTATATGAGTTACTGAGCAAGAGAAGATCATAATGACTTGTCTACTAAAAGCAATCCTTTCTATGTGTATTTTTTATTGCAGTGAGTGTTACTATGTACAGAACCACAATCTGCAAATCACGTTACATGATGTCGCTGTCATGGTGCACTAGTATCGCAACTGTGCGCTCATGTAAAACGGAAATATCCCCAACTCCACATCAAAGGCTTTTGACTTCCTGGCATTCAAAAGCGCTTCTAATTGGCTTAAAGACATGTAAAGGCGATTTGTTTCCATGAAATAATTTATTTGATTTAATTTCATGTGTCTGTAGCAGAGGATCGACCAGATGCTTCTCTTAGGGATTGCGTTTGTGCCTGAGGGTCAGTGTTCTATCCAGCCAGAGACATTAATAGTTTCTCTGCGCTTTTCAAAGAGCGCTTGAGATCACTTAGATTTTCATGAACGGTGACCTTGTTGCAGTTTTGCTGTAATCCCGTGTGACTCAGCCAGGGATAATACAATAGTATACTGCAAAATCTCAACCTTTTTTTTTATTAACTCTCTGAGAGCGAGGGGATTGCTAATCCATCTATCATGTAACCATTCGATAATATATTAAATTAAACCATATCTTATTTAAACTCATGACATTTTTATATGTGCATATACTTACCCTTTGGTTCAAGAGACAAATCTGTGACAATCTGTAGATCATAGGTAGATACTGGTGACTGTCCTTCTATGGTGTTTATGTTAAGAAATCATTGTTTACCTTTGTTACCTATACAAGTCATCAATTTTAGATTCTACTTTGTAACTCATACTTGCAGCGCTTGTGGAATTAAAGAGTTAAATCTCACGTGGAATGCGGAATCCAGCTCTAAAGATGTGTTAAAAAGTAAATTAAGGGGAAAAAGTCTATATTTGGAGGTGGTCCAGGGCAACGGAGCTTATGTAGTTATCACTTAGACGTAATTAAGGTTCAGGAATAAGTATTTCTTGATTGTGTTCTCTCTGTAATCACTAGCTATGAAATGAAGCTATATAGACTGCACACTAAAGATAGGTGTATATATAATCTTCAAAGATGGAATGCTAGCATGTACAGTAAATATCGACACTGCTCCTGTAATCTTCGGATTGAGGGACTATATGTAAAATTATTGTTTCTGTTAAATGACATAAGCTTTTTTTTGGCAGGTGTTGTGTGCCAACATGGACATGATTTGAGATGGTTGCTTTTATTATGCAGAATTTTGTCTCATTTCAGCTCACACAGACAATGAGATCCCAAAAAGTACACCTATACGTTTGAGCTGGCAAAGCCTCTTTGTAGACTAAATGCATATGAATACATAAGACGAAAGATATATCTATTAACCATAAATGGCATGTAGCATACAGTCCAGATGTATTGCTAGATACGGTATCACGTCTGTTAGTGAATCATTAACATGATTCTTCATATTCTCTCCAGACATCTGGCTGTGCAGATTGGGTGTTTGGTGCTTGTATTGGAGAATGTGTTTTGACTTTGTATAGTTGTGTCATGTTGATGAAGACCTTTGTCTGCTAGTTTTAAAGCTACCTTGGAGTATGCACATAAATAGGAGAAATGATAGGAGCTCTAACTTATCAACACGTAGTAAGGCACAGACTGAAAGTTTTTGTCATACTATTAACTACCTCCCGGCTTCATTTCGCTATCTGCTTCTTCAATGTCCTGGGCAGCGTGACTCTGAAACATTGTGGGCTCAGCCATTGCATATTAATGGTTTTGCTAGCAGCTGCATTGCAGGCTTCTCGTAGCTTTTCGAGTGCAAAATGCATTCTTCATTCCCATAGATTTAAGTTTCCTAAGTCATGCAACTCATTTTGAATATGGTTTGTTTCCTGTTATCTGCTCTTATTTCATTTTAAATGGGCAATAATGTATCATTGAAAAAAACAAAAAACAAAAAACCTTAAAATGATCTAGAATGTCTTGTTCTTTTGTAACAGGCGACCAGTATATTATGACATCTAAAAAGCGCAACATGTTTTTTTATGCTGGTTCTCTTCCTAATATCGTCCTAATTACAAAAATGCTTAATTCTCGTTACTTCTGAAAGTACTCCCGTTGTGACACATAACTCTGCGGCACTTTGTGGGTAATAACATTTTGCCTATACATTCTGCTTACCAAAACAGGAAAGGAATTTAGTGTGGGACAAGTGTGCCTGCAAAACACAGTGTTCATTAATGCGTCAACATATGCACACCTTATTACAAAACCATATGTCTTTAAACCCTGACAACAGGGTGGCCACAGTTTTCAGCCGTGTATACAGAAATGAAATCCATGTTTTGCTTTCACGTGAAATGTGTTTATTTTTGAATGCATCTGCAGTTTGCTTTCACAGGTGATATATCACACCACCTTTTAATCAATGTCCATTACATTACTTTCACCGTCACTGTTCAAGATATTGCCTTCCATCTGACATGGATGGAAAAGATGCACTTTAACCCACTCACACTTGAACTGCTCAACTTATCTGTGATTGATTTGCTTGCTGATGTTGATGTCTCATATTTGACACAGACATTGTAAAAAGCTGTATTTATATCTGCTCTTTAGATTTTAAAAATATTTTCTTATGCACTTGGCTGCTATGAATTCTTAATACATTTTGCTACTTGTATATCAATCTTTATACGTTGTTTAATTTTATAACATTTTCTTTGGCTGTTGAAACTTTACTTTTTTTCTGCATTCTGTATTTGGAACTCATGAGCAAGTCTTATTGGAAATATACAAGCTAAATTCAATATGTCTAAAATAAATTAAATATTATTTCCACTGTCCAGATTGAGCATGGCTTTGTGTTATGCTATTTGAAAAAAAATGTTTTTGTGTATAATGGACACTGTGTTTGCTTATTATATTTAACCTATTTTGAAGGAGGCAACTTTCTCTGTTAAACTGTTCAAAAACAGTTTAGCCCCTGAAGATTAAGAATGCGCCACGGGGCCTCCAGAAACCATAAAAACTTAATTTATATGAAGTTGTTATGGTGCTTTCAGATATAATTTATTTGGCAATGCAGCTGATATATATTTTTTTTGTTGTTGTTGCAATTTTGGCCTTAATTTAGCACCTGTACTTCAATTCATAGTTAACAAATATAAATGTAATTTAAAATATTTAGGACTAACACCACTGTTTCTTCTTTTTTTCCAATTTATAGTTTTTATTGCGTTATTATATGCTGTACATAACCAAATCAAAATATAAGAGCATTGAAGTGTGCAATGGTAGTTAACATACAACACGGGGTTTGTGCTTAGTACAACATAACATGGCACTTGTCATCTGTCTAATGGCACTAAAGGTGCTGTTTGTATGTAACATTAAACATTGAGTATCAATGGTGCAAGTTAACATGCTGCAAGCTAGTGTAATGCCTCTAGGGAGAAATATCTAAGGACAAGGATATAAACCTAATTACAAGGAAACGGGGAAACAGCCAAGGTCCAGGAGTCCTGTATGGCAGGAGGTTTAGATTATAGACTGGACCTTCAGGTGGGGATTATCACCTGGAGGGTGCTCCCCCAGTCAGTCTCGGGAGTCGTTGTATGGTGCTGTTCCTTGGTCCACCACTTTGGTGTAGCTTGGTAGTAGGCTCTGGTTGTGTTGGGATCTGCAGACTTAGATCCCTGAAGAATGCCTCTGGGTCATCCGCCGACGTCAAAGTATGGAGTTCTTCTCCATGTGTGGCCACAATAGACCCTTCCAATCCCAATCTGTATTTAATGGAACTGTCTCTGAGTCTTTTAGCTGCTGGTTCCAATGTCCTTCTTTCCACCAGGACAGAGAAGCGGATGTCACCATATACAGTCACCATGCAGCCATCAAAGGATATAGGTCCCTGAGCTCTGGAGTAGTTTAGTATAGCATTCCTCACTGCTTCATCTCGTGTATCTGCAATAGTGTCTCTCGGGGCTCCCTCTGGCGCCGCAGCGGATTTGCGCACTCAAAATGCTGACATGATCTGTGGGGGATCCATGCTCCCCCTGATACCCACAGTGGCAATCAGGCTCTGTGGGAAGTCCAGCAGACTCTCTCCGCCGACCGTCTCAGGGATCCCTATGAAGCGTATGTTGCGGCGCCTATAGCGTGTTTCCAGTGTGTTTACTGCTCGGCTGAGCCGCTGTACTTGGGAGGAAAGGGCTTCAATTTGCGAGTTGGCATCCCGCAGTTGTCTCTCTCTGGCAGTCTCCCACTTCTCCACCGCTCGCACTTTCCGTTGGACAACCCCCAACTCAGCCTGAACTTCCTGTTGATCCAACTTCCAGACCTGCTGAAGGTCTGTGAGGAGTTTTTTTATGTCTCCGTTCGCGGACGGAGAAGAGTCCTCGTCAGAGTCAGATGCTTGGTATGCACCTCCAGATCGTGGCGAGGTAAGAGAATCTCCCTCCTGGAGCTCATCACAAGCCTCTGATTCACTTTGGGCCTCGGGCGCCATCTTTGGAGGTGTCCGCGGTGCCGGCCTTTCAAAGGATAGCCTGATGTCTTGCAGACGGGGGTTTCTGGGTGCTGGTGTCTCTTGTTTTTGCGCCCCATTGTGTCTACTTGTAGGGGGGTAATGATGTCTCGGCTAAAGATTAGATTTTCTGTGGTTAAAGTCTATTTCTTGTAGTCTGGAAGCGGAGCCTCACAGTAAGATGTCCGCTTTGTTTCTCTGTTGTCCATGCCCACAAACACACCACTGTTTCTTAAATTAACCAGTAATGGAATCAGTTCCCAAAGAATAAAGGTTTTATATATAAAGTATATATTACTGTATCTCCAAATTAAATAAAGTGTGCAGTCTATATTACAAACATCATAATAATGTAGTCATATATTATATATTTATATATTAGTATATTCTGTAGAGTATGATTGTGTTTATGTTGAGAATCAGCCATTTCTACGAGCATGTATTGACAACATACATTTTACTTTGTCCTTTGGCAAGTTTATTGCATTTGACTTATTTCTGAAAATCTCAGACAGAGCAGGCGAAAAGTCTATGATTCAAGTGGTAATTCCAGTTACCCTACAGGCATTTGTCTGTCTTGTTCATTCCAAGATATGTTACTGTTGGAATTTGGTAATATTAATTTTATGAAAGCATTGGATGCTACTTTAATTTCTGTATTTTCTCATGGCTTGTAAGACAAGGTAAAAGCAGGCATTAGCAGAAGGCATGGCTATGTTATCCTTTCCTATTTAGCTTTAGGCTTGTTTGTGTTAGGAATTGATTCTAATTTGAAGCTTGTGATTGAATCATTTGGGGAATTCTCCTAATCCTGACTGAAGCTGATCCTTGCTGTAAAGAGGCTGATCCAGGAACGAAGTAAGCCCCTCAGTCCCCACAGCCTAATTGTCCAAGGAAGCTGTACCTGTTTAAAGAAGAATAAAAAATAAAAAACACGCAAATACTTTTAATGACACCCATTGAGTGTCACATTTATGAAAAATGTATCTATCACTTAAATAGTCAAATTAATTTATACCCTATATCGGAAGGGTCATTATTCAACTCGGCGTACAACAGTCTTAACAGGAGGTTACACATACCCTATTGTTTTGGTATAGAATATCTATGCATTATTTAGTAAATTGCCAGGGAAACATTATTTATAATTAATGTGATATATGTGTAAGCATTAAGAATTCCATTTCAATGTAAAAAAACATATATATCTATATAGATAGTTTCCTGTGTCCACTGTTGGAGTGTGTCATGTACTGTTGAAAAGGAAGGTTTTCCACATTCTTGAGAGGCATACAGTAATCATTTGTATACATTTATCTCTGTTGCGCTTTTTTTTTTTTTTCTACCCTTTTAAAATTCTGTGTGCTCCTCTCCTGCCGATCAGCCAAATATTGCGCCCCTCTAGGCTGGTGCATCCTAAGTTACTTGATGATTGAGGGTATTGATGTGGTATGAATGGTGAAATTTTGGCCCCAGAGGCTCTTTAACATGAGGTTGGGTTATTTAACATAACCAGTACAGATATGGTGGTAATGGCACGTGGTATGAAAGGGTATAGTTGGTAGCAGAAACAAACTAACAATTCAAGAGATGAAAGACATAAATATGAAGTAAAATCCAAACTATCCCCTTGTACACAAAAAGCAGCATTTACCTGAATATCATTCCCATTTTAGATGGATTAGGTGGCACAATATCTATCACGGTCTCTGAATTATTATCCTCTGAACCAAAAATAGAGTAAACCCCAATAGCATTAAGGGAATAAAATCTCGAGCATATTCCACGAAACCTGTTAGAAACATCTTTTTCAAAGCTTAATTTGACAAAGGGACATGTACTGCTTTAGGGAGCACAACAAAAGAGAACCATTTTGGTACAGTACACCATTCAGGACAAGTGGTTAGCCAACACTATAACAGCATGTAAGTCATCACATGTCATCTGTCATGAACAACAGAAAGATTTCATGCACACTGCATGGCTATAACTCGGGGGTACACAACTTTTATTATATTAATAGGAATATGAAATGGACCTAAAGAAAAACAAAATAATAAAATAGTAGTTGAAAATTCTGGAAAGTGCTAAAAAATGTGTTTTTAATAAGAAACTGTTTTTTTTTTTTTTCTAATATTAGCATTTTGAGTCATCTGAGTTATTCTCAGTTACATATCAGCAGTAACTATGATATTCATTTTACTGTCTTGTTGTTCTGGTTAGTTCCCATGTTTAAAGAGATCCTATAGTCCAGCGTCAGAGGATGTCCAGCGTCAGATAACGGACCAAAAGTCTGTTTGGATTCCGGTAGCGCCCCCAGTGGCTGTCTGGTGGACAGCCACTGAGGGCAGACTTAGAGCTGCAATGTAAAAACTAAGTGCAATAGGGAGACAGCACCCAGACCACTTCAATGAGCTGAAGTGGTCTGGGTGCCTACAGTGTCCCTTTAATTTACTGGGATACCACTGATGATGTGCTTGGGAATCAGCAATGATAAGAAAATGGCACTTTTATATTTTTCTTTCCCGATGATCTAAAAAATATAAACAGCATTTATATGAGGATTATTGACATATATAAACAGATTATTTTTAACTGGCTTTTTGAAGAAGGGATATGTAATTCATTTTGCTGTAAGACACCTTAAGACGCTTAACACAAAGTTTAAATGGATTTCCTTAGTATGGAGAGGGCCTCTGTTCTTATTGTATGTACAGCAAAGCTTAGAAGAAATGACCTTTGTTTAGGTTTAGCCTTTTCTACAAACTAGGAACATTGAAAACATTTATTTATTTAGCAATTTAAGACTATTTTTTAACCTGCTGCCAAAGAACTACCACTAGTTCTATGTTTCAACAAAGAAACGTGAACATTAATAATACATGCTAGGAGGGAGATGATGCATTAAAGAAACTAAATAAAAATCTAAAAATTTGTAATGGACAAAGCAAGACATCCTCATTATAGGGGTGTGAGAGGGTGTGTGGTTATAGGCAGGGCTGAAAAATTTAGGTTACTTACTAAAACAATTTTTGCAACTATAATTTAGATCAAGAACGATGTATCTTATTTACACACAGACTAAACACATTTTATTGCTGTGGAGCTCTGTTACATACTCAGACAGAGGGATTTTGGCCCAAAATAGGCACTGCTCCTCCAAACTGAAACTGACACTTAGAAAATACTATAGCGTTAGGAATACAGACATACAATATACAAACCTTCTATAGTGATCTACTCCCTATTTAGATAAGAAGGCTTCTAATGGGGAAAAAAGGCTTCTACTCACCCTTTTTCTAGTATAGAGAATTACTCTGTGCAGCTGCCTGCTCTGCCTCTGGTGATGTCACCCTGCAAACAGTCTCTTCTTTTATATAATCCAATGCTTCTCAAAGAGAAACATTTGGAATGAAATGCACGTGCATGGCAAGCGCCGTGCTTGGCCAATCAAATGCTTCTCATAGAGAAGCACTGAATCCATTACTTCCCTCTAATCAGCATTAGTGGACGTTCAAAGTTTTCATGCAATGCTTGAGGATGTTGAACGGCACATGACCGAGCCCGACTTATTTGTCACAGTGAAAACACCCAGGAAAACAGCCACCAGAGTTGTGTTTAGCCCTGCAATGAAAACATCTCCATATGCACAAAACGGCAATGCATTATTACATAGTGGAACTAAAAGTACTAAAACTCCCTTTTGTGAATAACACTTTAAGTTAAAAAATGATGCTATATAGTAAAGATGGTAAATAAGACCTAGTCAGTTCACGTAAACTAACCACAACTTCCTGTTTGGTGTTTATTAAGGAAAGAGAAAAAAAAACCCATCTGTTTGTCTACATAGCTGCTGTGACAGGGACATGGCATATTAATTGATTCTTAACAGATCGTTCCTTAGTGTTCATGTTATCGATGCCTTTATATTTTAAAGCTGCATGAGTAAACAACTGTCACATGAATAGTTTTTTGTTTTCCTTCACCTGCTGCTACATGTCAATATCTATCATAGATAGTTAGATAAAGGGATAGTGCTTTCATAATTGTGATGCACTAGTTCTTCCTTTAATATCAGGCTTATTTGTTAGGAGACATTTATTAGCTCTTTCAGTCTGTCCCAAGAACGTATACCTGCATACGCAGTCCATTACTTTCTAACCCATTTGTCTTAATGGAATCTCAGGGTTAACTTCCTGCATTTCAGAGATATATAGTGTTAGCCTCTAATATAAAATGTAACCTTGCTTTCTCCTCCATCAGCAGTTTGGTCAACACATGTTTGTAGCTGTAACCCCTCAAGTGCCACAGGATTGCTAGTGATGTTCTTTTTTCTAAAAAGGTACATTTTCTACATGGTTGTATTTATTACAAAGAAAAACAGTTTTAGTGTATAGATCATACCCCAGCAGTCACACTGCTCAATTCTCTGCTATTTAGGAGCTAAATCACGTGTATTTCTGTTTATGCAGACCTAGCCACACTTCCACCGGCTATAACTCTCTCATCTTGGACACAAAAATGGGTGTCACTCTCAATCAGATGTTTACTTGTTTTAGAAGTTATCTCCTGATCTGTAAATTGAACTTTAATCGCACACACGAGGCTCCTGTAGGCTATAGCAGGTTATTAACAGAGCAGGATATAAGAAATTCTAAATTAAACAGACTGTGCAATAAAGTAAGTATAAACATTAGATGTCACTTTACAGAAAGTGTTTAGTAAGGGTGTGCAGGTTACATGCAGGGAGGTGTGACTAGGGCTGCATTAACAAAGTGATTTAACTCCTTAATGGCAGAGAATTGAGCAGTGAGACTGCAGGGGGCTAAAGTTGTTTTGGTTACTATAGTGACTATAGTGAAATGTAAAGATTTCAGGCAAGATACAGCCAAGGCAAACATCAAGAGGAGAAATAGAAACATTGTTTAACCCCTTAAGGACGCAGGACGGTTCAGGACCGTCATCGGCATTTTTCCATTGCCGACCGCTGACGGACCTGAACCGTCCTAACTTCAAGATTTACTTACCCGATCGCCGTCGTTCCCCCGGCGGCGAACGGCGTTGGTCCCGGTGTGGGGAGACTGCCTGCAGCCCAGACAGTCTCCCTATGGCAGATTAGGACCCCTGTGGCCATGTGATCGCTCAACAGGGCGACCACATGGTCACAATAGGTGTCCATGTGTCTGCCTGCAGGGGAACTGTCTGTGCTGACAGGCAGTCTCCCTGCCAGTGTAAAATCAGAAAAAAAATTAAAGTTAAAGTTAAAAAAAAAAAAAGTGTATTTTTATATTAATATGTACATATAATACAAATTTAAAAAAAAATTATATATCTATACGAAATTTTATTCTAACTGTATTTTGATATTAATATATATATATATATATTTATATCAAAATACACTTAGAATGAAATTGTATATATATCTATGTATATATAAATAAATAAAAAGAATACGAACTATTCATATGTCCATATACAAAATTACATAAATAATTATATACATATACACGTAGACTTCAAATATTACATAAATATTACATAAATACGCACGTATAATTTAAATATATGCATATATATTTAAATTCTACGTGCGTATTTATGTTATATTTTTACATAATTAAGTTATTTTATTGATTGCAATTTAAGGGACCTGCCTGCCAACCCAGGCCGAAAGTCCAGAGAATTTAATTTGCTATCACTGTATTTTACCCTATAACATTCTACGACACCCTAAAACCTGTACATGGGGGGTACTGTTTTACTCGGGAGACTTCGCTGAACACAAATATTAGTGATTCAAAACAGTAAAACATATCACAGCGATGATATTGTCAGTGAAAGTGACTTTTTTTGCATTTTTCACACACAAACAGCAATTTTACTGATAATATAATTGTTGTGATACATTTTCCGGTTTTGAAACACTAATATTTGTGTTCAGCAAAGTCTCCTGAGTATAACAGTACCCCCATGTACAGGTTTTATAGCGTTTTTGAAAGTTACAGGGTCAAATATATGGGTCAAATATTTTTACATTGAAAATGGCCAGGTTGGTTACGTTGCCTTTGAGAGCGTATGGTAGCCCAGGAATGAGAATTACCCCCATGATGGCATACCATTTGCAAAAGAAGACAACCCAAGGTATTGCAAATGGGGTATGTCCAGTCTTTTTTAGTAACCACTTAGTCACAAACACTGGCCAAAATTAGCGTTCAATTTAGTTTTTTACTTTTTTCACACACAAACAAATATGAACGCTAACTTTGGCCAGTGTTTGAGACTAAGTGGCTACTAAAAAAGTCTGGAGATACCCCATATTGAATACCCTGGGTTGTCTACTTTAAAAAAAATATGTACATGTGGGGTGTTATTCAGCGATTTATGACAGATAATAGTGTTACAATGTCACTATTGATACATTTTAAAAATGTATGTTTTGAAACCGCAATATCCTACTTGTACTTATAGCCCTATAACATGCAAAAAATAGCAAAAAGCAGGTAAACACTGGGTATTTTTAAACTCAGGACAAAATTTTGAATCTATTTAGCAGTTTTTCTTATTCGCTTTTCTAGATGAGTAAAAGATTTTTCACATAAAAGTCAAAAAACATGTATTTTTTTAAATTTTTCATCATATTTTTTCATTTTTTAAAAATGTAATTACATGAGATTATATAAATAATGGTATGTAAAGAAAGCCCCTTTTGTCCTGAAAAAAACAATATATAATTTGTATTGGAACAGTAAATGAGAGAGCGGAAAATTACAGCTAAACACAAACACCACAAAAGTGTAAAAAGATGCCTGGTCGCAAATGTACAACATCGCAAAAACAGTCCGGTCCTTAAGGGGTTAATTTATCCTGTTCTCTGTATTATTTATGTATGCTTACTATTATTTGAAAATAGCAGCACTTATAACAGTGATTGATTGACAGGGCACTAACATGGGGACACTCAGCTGTAGCATAAAGAGGTGTGCATTTCTATTTTTCAAAATTCACAGAAGCATTGTTGTTTAATATAGAAAGGAGTAAGAATGATATTAAAAATCCCAAGAAGTGATAGTTCTCCTTTAAATCACTACAATTTGACGTTTGACAAATGACAGAGATTTTCAGGGAAAAATACCTGAACCACAAGCATAGTTGACTTAGACACTGTTTCCAGTTCATCTATTGTAGCTTAAAATTGAATTCCCATCAATTCTCAATGAAAAACCCTGAAAAGGGTTTTGCATCCAGGAGTGTGCTTTTAAAAACAAATGAAATGCTTAACCCCTTAAGGACCAAACTTCTGGAATAAAAGGGAATCATGACATGTCACACATGTCGTGTGTCCTTAATGGGTTAAACATATTTATGTAACATTGTGCATGCGTCCACATTGTTTTTATTTTTTTTAATTTATTTATTATAGCACAAGGTGTTTGTTACACATCTAAATTTATTTTTTGTAGGCATCAATAGAGATCAGTAGCTTGTAAACCAACCATGTTAAAATTAATATTAAAACGAAACCGTCAATAACCGTAACAATTCTAATTGTGACATACCATGAAAAACATACATATCTGTATATCACTACTTGGTAATCCTGGGAAGTTTTTTTTTTTTTTTTTTTTTTCTGGGATGCAGACATTTTCTTCAAGCACTCCCTTGGTGGCAAGAATCCAGTCCAAATGTTAAGGTGTGGTCTTGTCACAAATGTGGATGTGCCAACATGAAATGGCTGCCACCATGAAGAACTAGGGCAAACCATTACATACCGGGGCAAACCATTACATACCGGGGGCTGATATTAGGTATTTCAGGTGTGCATAACTACAGGTAGGAGTTTGACCTACAAACCCGGCAACAAGCTGTTCAATTCCGAGTGTCTTTTCCAAACCTGGTAAGCTCCTAGTTCTAATTAATAAAAAGATTGCTTTATTTGTCCTAGTTCTACCTTCTAAAATACCAAATGTTCTTCCAGCATCACAGCCTTACAGTACACCTACTAGCTGGGGAAATCAATAGACAAGGGCAAGTTAAATCATTCCAACTGCACAATTCTATTATTTTAATTTGACCCTAGTTACATGCCAGTTAAAGCAATCTGTATTCAAAGTGCAGCAGTAAATCCTGTTGTACAGTGAACGCGGAGCACGCAAATTCACTAGCTCTAATGTCTGGCCTTGTTATCGGCTGCTGTTTACAGGTATCACATTATTTCATGAAACACCGGGGCTCTGAACCACCAGCAGGGTGCTGAGAAAGTGACTGACTTCAAGTAATAGGATTGTGGTATTTAGATTTTATACCAACATTAACCTCCTCAGACAGTGTTTCAGCCAGGCTTCTGAGCTTGTGCAATACACAGTGTCTTGCTGTTAGATGATAGGCTTCCATTAGTACTTTTTATCAGCCCCAAATTAACTGGCGGGTTGCCAGGTTGTGGATAATGCTGGCAATACTCTGGGAGAAAGAGTTTGATTTGTGCCACATGCAGGGCAGGCAAACAAAAATACGGAGTGCAGCTGATATCAAATGGTACTGCAGAAAAGCATATTGTGCAACATAATATTTTCTTTTTCACTCCATGTTCTGAATTTATCCCAGTTTAGAGTATCTATCTATCTATCTATCTATCTATCTATCTGTCTGTCTGTCTGTCTGTCTGTCTGTCTGTCTCCTTGCATGGTGGATTTATGTGTTGACTTTATTAATTGGAATTTTGGTACCACGTTAATACTCTAGTTCTGTGTATGTGTGCTCATGCCTGCCTATTTATTGTTATGATACTTGCCTACATATAAGGACAGGGGTTATAGCTAAATTTGTATGTGAAGGATTAGAGTGTTATGGTTTATAGTACATCCTAATCAATGTTCTGCCATTCAACTGGCAGAGATATGGTCCATCCATCTGATGGTGAAAATGTGACAAAGGTACGTCTGACTGTCAGGTATCATCAGGGCACCATCCTTTGCTGAGTTTTTGGTAAGATTTTGCATTTGTCATGTTCTTGTTTCTAATGTTGAAATACAGAGTGCTGGGCTACAGTTACATGATTCATGTTTCTACAGTTGCGTCTTGATATAAAATGTGTCCTTTATTAATGTTTATTATAACTTCCTCCATCCTTTACCATCTAATTACACCATAACCACACAATATTGCCATTGTCATGGAGGAAGACAGATCAATGAAGTCACGGCGGAAGTAAAGTCAGATGACAGTCGAGAATGCTGCAATAGTTTTCCTTGGCTTGGAATTGTGTCACTTTGATAATTTCGTGCTAGAGGCTAAATCCATCTCTTGGAGTGTTGTAGCTTATTTCTAATTGAAAAGATTATTCACAGGATAAATGGTCTCTTTGCCTGGTTGTCCTACATGACCTTATGCCTTCAGGGGGATTTCAGTAACATTTTATAGCATTTGGTCTGGAGTAACTTGTTTGAGCTCATTCAGTTTTTGAATATTGTTGATTGTGTTTCTATATCTTATTATCAAAGAGGAAGGATATATTTTAAGCATGCAACTGCTCTAGGAAATGAATGTCTTAGTACTGCCCCTATGTTTTATATAGGATATTCATGATTATTTATTAAAGTGAAAATACAAAAGGAATTTCAAATTTAAGACCAAAGTCTTAGAGAATATTTCCAGTTTGGCTATTTTGACAAATTTCTAATTCTTTTTTAATTAAATTTGAATTCTCACTTTAGAAAATAACTCTAATTATGTCACTTGTGTGTAGTGCGATATCTGCTATTTGTTGCCTGTCTATTATAATGATTACTAATTAAACGTCTATAATGGGAAACTAACACCATCAAGAGATTCTTGAGACATCATGATAAACCACAAATCTCGAGTCAACCTATTTATAGATGTCTCGAAAAACTTGTGGTGCCATTATTTGCCCAATAATATATGAATCATTATTCTACTTTTACATATTACATGATTTAAAAATAAAAAGGCTCAGGTTACGGTTAGCAGTAGGGTTTCTTTAATCGTAGGGCAAGAATGGGACATACATGTCCACACCTGACCATGATTGGTCGGTGTTAAACTCGCTGGCAGAAGGTGCTGTCTGGGGTTGTTGCTGTTAATTCAGTCTCTCTCACATGACTAAAGTAATAGAGGTCCAGGCACTCCTTGGTTCAAGACAGGTGCTTTATTAGGAACCACAACAGCAACGTTTCAACCCCAAAAGGTCTTTGTCAAGCTCACATTACTGACATACAGGGAGATAAAACTCTTTAAGATTCTTTCTTTCCTTATGGAATTAATGTTGGCAGCAGGAAATAGAAGCTTCTGCCTGGGAACTCTGTCTGTCCATCTGTCTGTATGTCTGTGCATAGATCCAATGATTAATGTATTAATTTCCCCAATGCAGCATATTAGTTCTATATACTACAGGGGTAGAAATTTACATGTTTAATCCATCAGTATAAGTACACATCTAGAAAAACAATTTGAATTAAAAAGATCCCTAAGGATATGTGTGGCAATGAAGAATTAAATGAATAAGTTTGCTTCTATTAAACTTCAGTATCCCACAAAGTGCTGGTAAATAGCCTTTCCCAACAACAATAAGAGGCAGCCAAATTTATCATTGCTAGTAGAATGTGCTTAGCGCTCCTGGATTTTAATTTTACATAGAAACAAGCAATTTATAATAACACCCCAGGCTTGGCTTAAAATGCTACGCACTTTTAAGAGCATTAACCTGGGACTGGAATTACTATGTATTAGATCTGTTAATGAAGCTGAGCTACACACGTACACATTATCCAAGAGCCCAGAAGGGCACGAAGACATTTTTAAGCCCCTAAGGAAATGACTTGCAAACAAAGTGTGAGACACATTTTGTCACAATTGCAATCATGTAGGTGTTTTGCTGTCATAAATGTTGTTAGATCCAAAGAAGATGTTCAACAGCTACTTATCGATGCTTTTCCAGTCTTAACGCTGCCCTTGTATTATAGGAGTTATTGTTCTCTTCTACAACATCTTGTGTTCTACCTGGTGGGCATCTCTGATTTAGAGTATCAAATAAACACAATATAAAACATAAATAACAGTAAGAATTGTTTTTTTTAAATATTGAATACAAACCATAAATATATTACTTACAAAATGGAGGCAAGTTGTCTTATTTTTTTGGTATATTTTGTTTCTCTTGAATTGTTTATAGATATCCCAGTTATACACAAGTAAGATTTCTAAAGTTCCAAAATTCAAAGCAGAACTATATTTTAAATAAGCTCAGTTGGAAATTAAAGGGACACTATAGTCACCTGAACAACTTTAGCTTAATGAAGCAGTTTTGGTGTATAGAACATGCCCCTGCAGCCTCACTGCTCAATCCTCTGCCATTTAGGAGTTAAATCCCTTTGTTTATGAACCCTAGTCACACCTCCCTGCATGTGACTTGCACAGCCTTCCATAAACACTTCCTGTAAAGAGAGCCCTATTTAGGCTTTCTTTATTGCAAGTTCTGTTTAATTAAGATTTCCTTATCCCCTGCTATGTTAATAACTTGCTAGACCCTGCAAGAGCCTCCTGTATGTGATTAAAGTTCAATTTAGAGATTATTTAAGGTAAATTATATCTGTTTGAAAGTGAAACCAGTTTTTTTTTTTTCATGCAGGCTCTGTCAATCATAGCCAGGGGAGGTGTGGCTAGGGCTGCATAAACAGAAACAAAGTGATTTAACTCCTAAATGACAGTGAATTGAGCAGTGAAATTGCAGGGGAATGATCTATACACTAAAACTGCTTTATTTAGCTGAAGTAATTTAGGTGACTATAGTGTTCCTTTAACCCCTTAAGGACACATGCCATGTGTGACACGTCATGATTCCCTTTTATTACAGAAGTTTGGTCCTTAAGGGGTTAAACTATATGAGAAGACAATAGAATATACAGGAGATCAATATGAAATTAACATAAATCGTAAACAATAAAACATACACAAATTGAATTATGTCCAGAATACATAGGGGATTTAACCCAGACTGATCAATTTTGGAACTTTAAACTGTCCCACTACATATGAAGGAGTTACAATACTAATCTACTTTCATAAAGTGTGAGCGAAGACAGAAATGAATCCACCTAAAAGTGCTATCATGAGTGTTGCCAAGAGAGTAAATTAGCTATTGAGATCACCAGAATTACCTCAGAAAATGAGAATATCCCTAGATTCCTTTTGTGAGCAATTCAGCTTATGGTGATCAGACACCTCTGATCATTTTGTCAGCAAATACCATATGTGTGGACATATGCTAACCTCATAGCACATGAGCTCTGTGTAAATCTGCCTTGTCTCTTTCTTTTAAGAATGTCAGTTGAAGAGCAACAAGACATATTGTTGCTGTTCCATAATATATTTATATCATAGGTAAAGAGCATTGTATTTCTATGGCTGCCAGTAAGGTATCTTTTTAGTATAGATTGGTAATGGTGAACCTATTCTCCTACTGCTGGTGAACTATAAATCACTTGATGTTTGGTCTACCCAAGTGAAGAACACATTGAATGATCACTCCATTACTAAAGACCAAAGCACATAGTTCTTTATTAGATATATCAATGTAGATTTAGCATTAAAGTAACACACCAAGCACTGTAACCACTACATCGTGCTATAATTATTATGGTGCTAGGGGTTACCAGGCACCCTCCCAGGGTAAATAGTCAAACCATTTGCAAATGGTTTCACAACTTAACTGTGGTCCACCTGATGCTGGCCACCTTCTCAAAGAGAGCCAGAAGCTATCTGAACAGAGGTAGCGGTGCAGGGCTTTGATCATTGGCGGAGAGTGTTCATCTGGCTCTCACTATCAATGAGCGGGCTGTACAATGCAAGGCCTAGCTCAGGCGAGCTTATTATAAACCCATACAGAAGCTTAAAGGAACACTATAGGGTCAGGAACACAAACATGTATTCCTGACCCTATAGTGTTTAACCCACCATTTAGGTGGCTTGCCCCCCCATATCCCTCCTATAAAAGTTTAAAACTCACCTTATTTCCAGCACTGCCTCCGCCCCCTTTGTGACATCATCAAAATGGAAAAATTTTTCCCATCGGGAAAGCATTGGATTGGCTATAATCGGCACAGGGGCGCGGCCGTTTTGGCCAGTCAGGACCTCCTCATAGAGATGCATTAGGCAGCACTGACCTAGTGAAGCACCAAGGAGAGGCCAATTGGAGGTGTCCCTATGGGCATGTTTACATGAAAAAAGCCTGAAGGGAACTATTATACTCACCAGAACAACTACATTAAGCTGTAGTTGTTCTGGTGACTATAATGTCCCTTTAAGGGAATCCTGGTGACAGGCACTCAGGGGACCCCAGGTAAGTTGGCAAACTGCTTGCAAATGGTTTGATTACTTTCCCTAGGAGGGCACTCTTTAACTATAGCTTTAACTATATGACAGCATTGTACCCAGGAACAGCAGGGAAATGGTAAGTATAATATAATTATACTTTGCTTTAGTTATGTATGTGTATATATAGTTGGTATGGTACTCGTGATTTCTATACGTACAAAAATGAAAATGATGCATTAGATCTATAGCACTGCTTTTATAGCAACATGCATAACAGTTTAAATGTTCTTTTCCTCTTTTAATGCCAGTTACCTTTGTTACAACAACAACAACCACAAAAAAAGCATGTTTTTGTGTTACATACCATTTTTAATGTTTATTTAAAGACTCGAACAAGGAGGTCCCCTTGGAAATATGTTTTCTGTGGGATCGTTTTAGGGCTCTGAATGTGAAATTGATGGCATAATGTTTGTGAAACCTTTCATAGTAAAGAGATGAATGAGCATCAGAGATGTTATGATAGATGAGTTTCGAAGCCTGCAAACGCCTCTTGGAGGATGTGATAAGTTAAGGACAGAAGGCTAGTGAATGGGACAGGTGAATGAATGGTTCCCACAGCGTGATTTTGAACCATTGTCAGCGGATCCCATATATCTCCAGCACAGGCGTTCTTTTGATGCCAGGTTATAAATTTCAGAGATGCCAGAAAAGTGAAGAGGATATTGTATTTCAATGCTGGCTGTTTATTAGCCTCTTACTCACCTTCTGGATTCTAGGAATGCAATAATACCCTGTGTGCTGTCTCTAAAGGTGCAGGATTCATTTGTAACATTTATTGCTGTGCAACAATTACAATTATTTATATAGCGCCACCATATTCAACAGCGCTGTACACTAGGTACACAAAACAAGCAATTCCAGAAAAAAATCATGTTTGACATACAGGAACGGTAGAGTAGGTGGAGCATGATTTTAGGGTTGGGGGGCAGAAAACATTTATAGAAACATGGTTGATACGGCGATATATGGCTCCTCAACTTGAGAATTTGAGAAAGGTTGTTTTAGCAATAACCTCAAATGCATTTTTTAATAAAAAAAACTTAAAGGAGTACACATTTTGCAATCTCAGTGTAAGCTGACCTAGTGGAATTTAAAGAAGTGGCATAAATGTGGGATTTGGTGCAGTGGCTGGATATTGGAATTTCAGGATGTAGCTGGTGGGGTTTGGACAGAGACTTGTGTGACTTTGGGTCAAGTAGGATATTGGACATGGTGGAATGATCATTGGAGTTGAAATAGAGTGGATTTGGGGAAAGGCAGTTGACATATTGTCAGTTGGTGAAAAGTGGACAGGAGAGAGAATGTTGTCACAGGGCAGTAGGCTTGTGGGCAGTGGCAGGAGTGTGGGAATTGAGGCACTGTCAGGAGACTGGATTTTGTGAATTGGAGGAGGTGTCAGGATTGTGTCGGTTGAAACAAGGGCAAAATGGTGGACTTTAAAGCATTGTGGAGTAGTGGAAGGTGGAGTAGTGGCAGGAGTGTGAAAGCTGATTCAGTGACAGGATAGTGGCTGTTGGCTAGAAATAAGGGTTGACATGGAATTGCTGGACGATAGTAAGATGAATTTAGGATAAGTTTAGGAACTTACCTTGGACATTCTGGCTTAGCTCAGAGGCAGGAGCCTGTGGCAGTAGTTGAGGTGTCAGTGGGTCCCTGGTGTGACCCAGGTAAGTTGTCAAATTGTTTTTAAATGCTTTGACTACTGAGTATGGGAGGGGGCCAGTGTATTGTTCCATACCACTATAGCAGGATGTTTTGATTACAGTGTATATAGTGTACCCTTAGATCTAAATAATGTTACCATCCGGGCATGCCTGGTATTAGTGACAGTGTATGTTACTGCACATTCTGGTTGTATAAGTATAAGGTGAAATTATATTGTACAAATTTCAAGATATTGATTCATTGAGGCTGTATTGTCCTCAGTACAATACTGTAACCACCGAAACCAGAAGATGAATACATTTTGCACCATCCTGTTGTAAGGATGATAGGGTCCATAAGATAATATAAAGAACACATTTCTGTTTATAATAAAACATCTTCTTTTATGCAGCAAACATTATACAAATATCGCAGGAGAGTAACAATACGGAAGAAAAAAAGTCTCACTGAGAAAAAGCATTGCTTTTGTGTGCTGAAAGAAGCCTTTTCAAAGAAATTTAATTATACCGCCTTTGATCAATTTATTTAAATCAAAGGCAAGCCAAAGCAATTTAGACCTTTTTGAATGCAATTAATAGTGCGCCAACATTACTCGAGCTCTGCAAATTCTGCCTGTAAGTAAACAAACTGCATTTGTAGACAGTTTATAAACATCAAGTGTCGACGTAACATATAGCTTACACATAACTAAATGCTCCCATTCAAAACCCAAATATAGAATGGGAGGCAAACAGAAAGAATCAGCTGCCACAGTCTGTCCATTTCCTATCTACTTACACAGCGCAGACATATAATTTACTTTTCAGGATTACCTTGTGTCTGTCCCAGAAATACTAAAGTGTCACTAAAACAGGTCTGTAATATTAGGTATGAGAGTGCTGATTTACATGCATTAATGCAGCTGGTAGTGTTGCTGCAGTGCTGTATTCCATATAAACCAGGATGTTACATATTAGGCCATTTTTGTTATTTTTTTTATCAAAGCAAAGTGCTAAATAAGGATAAATCACCATGGAAACAAGTAGAGTATTTCTTCACATTTAGCACTTTGCCTTTGAATTGCTCCAGTTTTGCCTTGATAAATATGACCCATTATGTTTTGCGATGTGCAATCACTTCCTCCCTGCAAGTAAATGCAATTTATTATTCAATTTTTTTCCCCTCACGCTGCCTTGTCACATTGTTTAAAAATAGCAGTAATGATAAATTAGAGTCAACATAGAAAATAACAAGCATATCAGTATTGCCCTAAATAGAAAATGCACAACAAAAAAGGAAATATGCAGTGTAATTGAAAGAGACTATTTTATTGTTGTATGGTACTCAATAATGCACCCAGTGGTACTAACAATACTGGCTAAAGTGAGCCTGGGAGCAAACGGCAAATGACGTATGAATGTTATATAAATGTATACAATATATGAATGTTAGATGCTAGGTTGGCTTTTGGTGTTGGAAATGGGGTAGGAGAAAATAAAAATGAACTCTAAATTCATCTCTTTACTATCTGAAAGTCTTGTTTTGGTATTTATTCAGTAAATAGTCAGCTGACTTGGTTATAGTCCACAGATTAGAAACCTTAAGGGATTCTATATCAGATGAATAAAGTAATATTTGCCCAATTGTGGTTGCAAGAAGCTAACTTGGACTCATGCTAGTCCTATGCGTGTGTCTACCTTGAGGAAACAGATTATATGTGTATAGTAAACTAGCTGAATATACAGGGAGTGCAGAATTATTAGGCAAGTTGTATTTTTGAGGATTAATTTTATTATTGAACAACAAGCATGTTCTCAACGAACCCAAAAAACTCATTGATATCAAAGCTGAATATTTTTGGAAGTAGTTTTTAGTTTTTTTTTTTTTTTTAAATTCTTTATTTTTGGTGCAAGTTGCAGGAAAGGTATACACTGCTTCGAATCATTTGATATATCTGTGTGTGCAGGTGACTATTACTGTGCATAATTATTAGGCAACTTAACAAAAAACAAATATATACCCATTTCCATTATTTATTTTTACCAGTGAAACCAATATAACATCTCAACATTCACAAATATACATTTCTGACATTCAAAAACAAAACAAAAACAAATCAGTGACCAATATAGCCACCTTTCTTTGCAAGTACACTCAAAAGCCTGCCATCCATGGATTCTGTCAGTGTTTTGATCTGTTCACCATCAACATTGCGTGCAGAAGCAACCACAGCCTCCCAGACACTGTTCAGAGAGGTGTACTGTTTTCCCTCCTTGTAAATCTCACATTTAATGATGGACCACAGGTTCTCAATGGGGTTCAGATCAGGTGAACAAGGAGGCCATGTCATTAGATTTTCTTCTTTTATACCCTTTCTTGCCAGCCACGCTGTGGAGTACTTGGACGCGTGTGATGGAGCATTGTCCTGCATGAAAATCATGTTTTTCTTGAAGGATGCAGACTTCTTCCTGTACCACTGCTTGAAGAAGGTGTCTTCCAGAAACTGGCAGTAGGACTGGGAGTTGAGCTTGACTCCATCCTCAACCCGAAAAGGCCCCACAAGCTCATCTTTGATGATACCAGCCCAAACCAGTACTCCACCTCCACCTTGCTGGCGTCGGACTGGAGCTCTCTGCCCTTTACCAATCCAGCCACGGGCCCATCCATCTGGCCCATCAAGACTCACTCTCATTTCATCAGTCCATAAAACCTTAGAAAAATCAGTCTTGAGATATTTCTTGGCCCAGTCTTGACGTTTCAGCTTGTGTGTCTTGTTCAGTGGTGGTAGTCTTTCAGCCTTTCTTACCTTGGCCATGTCTCTGAGTATTGCACACCTTGTGCTTTTGGGCACTCCAGTGATGTTGCAGCTCTGAAATATGGGCAAACTGGTGGCAAGTGGCATCTTGGCAGCTGCACGCTTGACTTTTCTCAGTTCATGGGCAGTTATTTTGCGCCTTGGTTTCTCCACACGCTTCTTGCGACCCTGTTGACTATTTTGAATGAAACGCTTGATTGTTCGATGATCACGCTTCAGAAGCTTTGCAATTTTAAGAGTGCTGCATCCCTCTGCAAGATATCTCACTATTTTTTGACTTTTCTGAGCCTGCCATGTCCTTCTTTTGACCCATTTTGCCAAAGGAAAGGAAGTTGCCTAATAATTATGCACACCTGATATAGGGTGTTGATGTCATTAGACCACACCCCTTCTCATTACAGAGATGCACATCACCTAATATGCTTAATTGGTAGTAGGCTTTCGAGCCTATACAGCTTGGAGTAAGACAACATGCATAAAGAGGATGATGTGGTCAAAATACTAATTTGCCTAATAATTCTGCACTCCCTGTATCTATTTTTTGGGACAGAATCCGCATTGGCTTTTCAAAAATGTAAAGCCAAATGGTTAGTGGATGGGTCTACAGAAAGGCCAGGGTATCAATTTCAGTGTACCACAATTCCTACAGAGTGCAGTGTGAACATATATATTAGTAGGTGGGACTGGAAATAAAAACAAGCCTGGCAGCCCATTTTTTATACCTGAATCCAAACTACCCCTCATCCCTAATTCTTTAAACAAAACTAGCTGCGGTGTTGCTGTGTGTTTTAATGCGGTGATGTAGCCCCACTCACATTTCACATCCTGTCATTCAGCACCACCCATTAATTTTACAGTTTCCTCTCATTTAGTCTTCAAACCAGCAATTCTCTTTTTAATTCCAATTCTTTTTGCATTCCCTCCTAAAGGACTTCTTTACCCCTCTCTTGTATAATGGCAGATCTCCTATCTTACTAGGTGTTTTACAGTATTCTCCAAGTAGGTCTGGTGCTGATGCGTGGTCTAGCGCTGCCTGGGGGGCAAATAGTCAGAATTTCAATAAAGTCACTTATTAAATAGCATTCTCATGCAAACATTTTAAAGCAGACACCGAATGCTACCAACTAATTGGTGCTCGTTTGGTCAGAAGGACCAGATGCAATAGTATTGTATTTAGTAAATATGAGAATTAAAAATATGTAGTCATAGGCAGCAGAACAAAAAAAAAATGTGTACACAGAAGTCATTCTGCAAAATAAAGATGCCTGAAAAAATCTATTATGGCATGACGTGAGCACAATCTCCCCTATGAATTGGCTTAGCAATTAATCTACTAACACCTGGAAGCATAGAATTATACAGATATACTGACTTAATCCAGGGCTCCATTTATCATCTATGATGCTAAGCAGATACTAAAATCAACAGGGTGGCAAAATATTAAAGAGAAACTGTCACTTTTATTAACATTGCCAGGAGTTTTTTTTTATATATATATATATAGTGTACTGTGAACAGTAATTTCCTCTTTTATGTACCAGAGGATTGGTACCACCTATGTTATACCCTACCCCTCCTTAATAAGATGTGGCACAGAGCATATGGCTGTAAGGGAGTGTACAGTTTCAGATCCTGGAATGAAGGCACTAAAATGCCACCCAAGATTGCATTATACTAATACAATCCATTTTACGTATGTCTCACATGAGGTCCTATGGAGTATAGGGCAGTTCACCAGCATCTTGTGACACCATGGAAATAATAAACAGGCAGTGGTGAGGCTGAGAACCCAACCTTCCACAGTATATAATAATAATAATAATAATAATAATAATAATAATAATAATAACGTATTTAACCAGCAAAGGTACATTCAGTTTACTCTGGATTTCAAGTATCCCCACTTAGCACTGGTCTATGGTTCCTCATGTGGTAAGTCAGGTCATGATGCACCACCAAGCTTTCCTCCTGTAAAGGTTATTGTTTTGTTTTGTTTTTTTGCTTTTCAGTGCTGCTGTTTAGAATTGCACTTCTGTGGCACTGAATGGTTTACTTTGTTCTGACTTGGCTACTTTGTCAATTTACGGCCTCCTCCACATCTCCTGATGTACTGGCTTGTCTCCTGGTAGCGCCTCCATGCTCTGGACACTACGCTGACAGACACAGCAAACCTTCTTGCCACGGCTCGCATTGATGTGCCATCCTGGATGAGCTGCACTACCTGAGCCACTTGTGTGGGTTGTAGACTCCGTCTCATGCTACCATTAGAGTGAAAGCACCGCCAGCATTCAAAAGTGACCAAAACATCAGCCAGGAAGCATAGGAACTGAGAAGTGGTCTGTGGTCACCACCTGCAGAACCAATCCTTTATTGGGGGTGTCTTGCTAATTGCCTATAATTTCCACCTGTTGTCTATCCCATTTGCACAACAGCATGTGAAATTGATTGTCACTCAGTGTTGCTTCCTAAGTGGACAGTTTGATTTCACAGAAGTGTGATTGACTTGGAGTTACATTGTGTTGTTTAAGTGTTCCCTTATTTTATTTTTTTAGCATTGTGTGTATATATATATATATATATATATATATATATATATATATATAAATATATATATATATATATATATATATATCTTGATATATATATTTTTTTCTTGCCCCCCTCTGTGTGGGAGCAAACACTTCAATGTTCTATAAACTCCTTAAGTGTACAACATGAAGATGGTATAGCAATGCTGATGTATGTTTTTAATAGAGATTTGTAGATTTTTAGTCTGCTGTTACTATGAGGGGAGGTGGTCATTCAGCACGTGTGAGCCCTCTAGTGGACAAGCCATGCAAACTGTACTAAATGTGAACCTAACATAAGGTGTATTAGTGCAGTGCAGATTTAAATCCTTAGATCTGTTATATTTTGTTCAAAAAATGATAAATATACAAAATATTGCAATAGCACACTGACTGTCCAGTTCACTAAACTGAGAAAATTGTGGAGAATTGATACTGGAACTGCAAAGTGTAGGGTAAGAATGTAGAACTTGAATATTTCCATTTTGTTTATTTTAGCCTGAAACTTGTAATACCCTGTCAATTATCCACAATTCCTAGTTTACTGAATAGCCCTGTATGTGTACTAATTATGTCACCATATGCAGTCATTTGTAATATAGAATGCATAGTGACATTACATAATAGTAACCCAATATAAGTGATTGTTTTTGAAGTTTGGTTATTGGGTGTTCTTTTTTATATTTTGGGATTTATTGCATCTCTATGAAGAGATGCTGATTTGCCAGAGTCATGGGAAGGCATTGTGATTATCTGAGATAATCAATTCTGATGATGTTAGCCAAGGGGGTGGATCGGAGGCATGGACAAATGCTAAGAGATCCGTTGGGTGCTGGAAAAGATGAGTAAATCAGACGGTGGTTTTAGAACTGACACCGCAGTGTCCCTTTAATATTTTGAGCAGTTTGCGCAAAGAATTTCTTTTTAAAATATGTATGTTCAAACATTTATGTTTCATAAACTACGTACTACATAGTGATAGAAGCACTGTGTTTACCATTAAATCATATACCTTTAAAGAGAGATACAAAATATACTTGGTTATATTCAAATCATGTCTATTTTAGCCAAACTCCATCCTATATTAATCAATATTCTTCTTATACCTACTCTCAAATACTTTTGTTTTAAAAAATAAATGCATATTTCACATATTTCCTCAGGTAGTAGTTTTTAAACTAATATTTATATGTTTAAATATGTTTTATTATAGAAGGATAGGGCAATCAGTAAACCTTGACAGGCAGCAATGTAAAATGTGTAATCTTTCATTAATTTGCTCAAGTTTAGAACAAGCAAAAAGTTAAGTCTAGGGAGAGTTCTCCTACATCTTCACATTAGGCCAATCAGACCTATTCTTTTGGAATTTGTCACGCTTAGTTTATTTTTACTATGCTATTTGCATTGCTGATTACATATGCCTAATATGCTTTTTTTCTCATTTTACTGTAATCATCTTCCTCTGCTGATCTATTTTATGGTCTTCTGGATAACACTAGCAAATCTTTAATGCGTTCATCTCAATCCAATGATCCTTGATTGTCCTTGCCGTGGAATGGACGCGTCTTCCTTTATAAAAAATATTAACCAGTTCAGTATTATTTGGTTGTTGTTACTATTATATGCAGGCTGTGTCCAAAGCTGCGTGGTTTGTTCACAAAAGAATGCGCGGTAGTGAATTGGGAGTAAACAGCATTATAAAATCAGTAAAGATGCATAAGCCAAAGTGGTTTGGAAAATCTCTTAGGTAATAGCTACAACCATTAGGTGTAATAACAGTTTCACTAGATGGCTGCATTTGATAGGTGTATCAAATCCCTTAGCCTTTGTAACAACAGGCACTTGTATTGTCTCTGAACTACTGACCTTGCCTTGTCTGTCTCTGACCTCATGTTGAAACCGCTTTGTCTTCGGTTACATTGACCGGGTTACTATAGCTCCCAATCTGACAGATGATATCTGTATTGCCCCGAGTTCACTTTGTAACATACACTGTGCCTGCAATAAAGTGAAAGCATTTGGATACTTAACACTTACTCTAGTGATATTAATTGATTGATGTGTTAAATATCAGATTGATACTTATAACATAATATACAAAATATGATGTACAACATGTTTAAGTTGTTGTTGCACTGTGTTTTCATTGTTGATGTCTTATTATTGGCACTCAGTTCAGCAGAGGAACTGTAACAGAGATCTGGGTTCATATTTTAGAAAGTTGTCGCACAGGATATTTTTTGACCTATGCATGTCTGCTACAATGAAACTCAAAAAAGTTACAAATACACATGGACAAAAAACCCAACAAACAAAAACAAGTTATATAGATCATTGTAACATTACTTTCATATCTATCTATCTATCTATCTATCGATCTATCGATCTATCGATCTATCGATCTATCGATCTATCGATCTATCTATCTATCTATCTATCTATCTATCTATCTATCGATCTATCTATCTCTATCTATATATATATATATATATATATATATATATATATATATATATATATATATATATATATATATATATATAGGTAATGGATTAAAATGTATAATAAATTATTTTAATGGAAATAATCTCATACTTTCCAATAAACCCCTGCCATTGTGTTTAGTTTTATCCACAGTGAAAGACGTGCAATATATCTCAATCAATAAATATTGAGAGTCGATTGCATGAAAGGGCTTTAAGCGTTTATTGTAGAGCATGTTTTCCATAATTCTTTTTCATCATTTGTTAAACATCACAGAAATATTAGTCCACAAAAACAAGAATATCAAATGGTGTCAAAAACTGTATAAAATAATGGATAAAATAGAATGGATAAAAAAAAAAGACTTATCTAACTTAGCTACTTGCACACCATGTTCTTTTCATCATACCACCCCAACTGACCCTCTTTGCTGAACACTCGGATCATATGATTGTGAACAGTCTCAGAGACAACATGTACAGGATAGGAATCCTTTATCCCACCTAAATGTGGCCTTGCTGCAATTATAGATTACTACACCAGGAAATCCCGAGCACTATACAACCAACTCCTTCTTCCCAAATCCTTTCCTATACAAGCTATATGTCAACTTTTTTTGCTGTCCTTTTTTTCTTCCTTTCAGAAAATATCTCAATAATGTCCAGCAGACTGCTTCCCAACAACTTTTTGCAAAGGCATGAACCCTTTTAAAAATGCTTATTTTGGTCTTTTATACACTGAAAAAAATTATAAATGCAACACTTTTGGTTTTGCCCCCCATTTTTCATGAGCTGAACTCAAAGATCTAAGGCTTTTTCTATGTACACAACAGCCCTTTTTTCTCAAATATTATTCACAAATCTGTCTAAATCGGTGTTACTTCTCCTTTGCCGAGATAATCCATCCACCCTCACAGGTGTGGCATATCAAGATGCTGATTAGACAGCATGATTATTGCACAGGTGTGCCTTAGGCTGGCCACAATAAAGGCCACTCTAAAATGTGCAGGGGTCCGAAAACCAGTCAGTATCTGGTGTGACCAGCATTTGCCTTACGCAGTGCAACACATCTCCTTCACATAGAGTTGATCAGGTTGTTGATTGTGGCCTGTGGAATGTTGGTCCATTCCTCTTCAATGGCTGTCCAAAGTTGCTGGATATTGGCAGGACCTGAAACACGCTGTCGAATACGCTGATCCAGAGCGCCCCAAACATGCTCAATAGGTGACATGCCCAGTGAGTATGCTGATCCACCCAATCAAAAGCAGCTGTCTGTAGCTGAGGATTTTCATCCCTAGTAATCCTTTTTTTTTCTTTTTTTTTTAAATATACAGCAATCCGGGATCTAGTGCGGGTTCAGTTTATCTATCCCATGAGAAAACTAGACCCTCTCACTTTGCAAACAGTGAATTGCTGTTGATGATGACTGGCCATACTGATGTGAGGTATAGACATTCCCTCACATGAATAAGCCTATATCCTAAAAAATAAATACATAATTATATCCCCTTTCTAATGGCATTTTTCATAACTGATATTACTGCAAACATGGCTCTTTAAATTTAGTTAACATGTTGAACTTGTTGTTTTATCACCTAGTTGTTCCAGTGTATATTGTAGGAGAATACTTTTTATGTAGCTGTATACTACTCTAGTAAGGCATTCAGAACTAGTGCTCTGATTAACACCATCTGTTTGATTACTGACAAATCGTGTTAAAGGAATAAAATTGTATTGCGACATTTTTTGTTTATCGGTTTAACTAAGAAATCCTTTCATTAGTCTGTAAACAGCCCAAAGTGCTTCTTGACAAAAGTACAAATGCCATCTATTCTCTGTCTCATTCCATTTCCTGTTCGTATTACAGCAAATTTGCTTTTCATTTTATCCTTTGTCTTCTGATAAATTGAATGGAGAACAAGTAAAATTCTCCATATGGAATCAATGTACCCCTGTTTTGGTCCAAATATTAAAAATGGCTTAACATGAAATGTGCAGCCACAGACACGCATTGCCACATCATGGACGAATGGAAAATAATATGTGATTAATTTTTTTTCTGCATTCAAAAGTGGATCATTCTTAATTAGCCTGTGTGGAGTGTGACATCATGTTCTCCTGTAAGCATACATTTCTAAAGACAAGGGCACCTAGGGAGAAACTGGACACCAAAGGAGCTGGTCCGACTTCGAAGACATCTTGTGTATTGAGATTGGTAATGGTATTGAATGACAGAAATCTGATTCCTTCTCCACTGAATGCCACACATAGCATTCAGATTATTCTGCTTTGCTCCTTCAGAATGTATCCTGTTTGCAAACAGAGGCATGCGCCTTATATTTACAGAATAACTATTTATTCCTTGTAAAGTGAATTAGTTGGTGATCAACACATCTATTTCTTGATGGAACTACTAGCAAGTTTAATTTTGAGCTAAATGTTATTTTTTGGATATTAAATTATAAAAAAAATTGTGTTTTTGAGATTAACATGTACATATGTTACAGTCATTGAAAAACACGTGGTTTGTGTAAATTGTGCAAATTTCTATGAGTTACACACTCCGATTGTACATAACACAATGTACAGATTTGCCTCTTTATAAATTAAGAGCAAGACCCCACGTTGAATATGAGGTGCAATTTTGAGCACCAGTTTCAATAAAGATATTGCAGAAAAAGTTTTGAAAGTAATAAGGTGGATGCAAAACATTATTTATGAAGAAAGGTTAGAAAAAGTCAATTCATTTTCTAAGAGGGGGCATGACAGCACTATACAAATATATACAGGGTCAGTACAAACTACTATGTGCTAACCTGTTCGTTAACAGGAATATACAACAGACAAGAGATCATCTATTATAGCAGGCTCGCTGCCTAGGTGTTCTCTTTGACTCCGACCTCTCCTGCAAGCCTCATGTTTAGTCTATCGCCAAGTCCTGTCATTTCCATCTCAAAAACATTGCGCGCATCCGCACCTACTTAACGCCTAAGGTATTGGTACATTCCACTGTCCTTTCTCGCCTTGACTACTGTAATCTGCTTCTCAGTGGTCCCAACTTGCGCCGTTACAGTCCATAATGAATGCAGGGGCGAGGGTCATCTTCCTGTCCGCCCGCACCTGCTTCATCTATACAACAATAGATTTGCTGCAATTAAGAGACCAAGAAACATAGTTATGTGCACATCATTTTGTAATAGTAAAAATGACTCTGCCCATGTACAGACATTCCATCTCTGTCCTGGTGGCATTTGAAAATCGTTATTCCAGAAAAATGTTATCTGGTACTCATAAGCAAGATATTTGTCTATATTCCTCATCCCTATTGTACTGTGCCCTTATGTAAAATAATAGATCACATATACTATGTAAAATGATTTATCCCTCTGATATTCCTGTAAAGGATGAATGAATAACTTATATGATATAACATTAAATTTGTAACAGGGCTTACATTTTATATCGCACCATGACTATCAACAGCTTACCCGCCATTGAGTAAAAATGTATTACATACATCAGTTTCTGTTCCCATTGCTGTTATTTGCATAACAAAGGACATCTCCTGATTTCTGCTTCTTGATTCACGACTGTCCAATTTGTTTTAGATGCAATAACCTAAAAAAAACAACCCTTTGCTTAGAGTGCGTAAACACAGATTACAAAAGGTTATGAAGGCAGCAGCAGAAGTGTGATCTGATATATAACAGTACTAATATGTCATGTTGCATGGCCCACTCCAGCTCCCATGGCATTAAGAGATGCTATCACATCTGACCTTTTTAATATATCAGACTGAGCCAAAGTCATGTAACCTGTAATTAAACTGTAAGACCCCCTCTTGACATACACCCTCCTTAAAGCCTCCCATTCTTCTTGGCTTGGCATTAAATAAAGATGCTTATTTTGCTAGCATTTGTTTTTGTCTATAACCTGAATTAAAGACCGCTCTTTTTTATTTCTATTGTTGTATTTTAGATTTGTTTTAGATTTGTATTACATTTCACAATATAGGTTAAATAGATTTTTGTTTAAATATCCATCCCTGCCAAATCAGCTGCTTTAAACTCCATTTTGAACGGCGACTGCCAGTTATCTACAATTCTCCAATTAGTGAATAGACCCCCTAAGTTTTAAAATTCCTTCTGGAAGTGACCATTTCAAACCCCAGTACTGCCCTCTTTTGAAGTTTAAAGTTGGTGTTACTCCAATTGAAAAAGGACTGAACTTTAAGAAAGGATTCTCTGTTCTCTGGAAAAGCTAAGTTTGGCGCGCATGCATGAATGCTACCTATAATGTCTGCACTTCATACTGTCGCCACTGTCTTTCTAAAGCAGAAAAAGGAAATGTAAAAAGCACTGAAACCATACTGTGATATTGTTTGCTACTATGAGATCATTGAGTTCAGCGTGGTCTCTACCAGTTTTTGCATGGCAATATCAGAGAGAAAATTGGACATAATGGCTGGATCAATGTCTTGCCTTATTCATATTAAAACTTAAATCAATGAAACAGTATGAATGCATCATCATAATAACACTGCTCTGACATGAGATTATGCTGCTATATTTTACCTTGCTCTTACCACTTTTTTTTTATCAATTCCTGGCTGCTACTTAGATGTAATTGCTCAATCATAAAAGGAATTTAAAACTATTAACTCATACATACCTGCTTCATTCTAAATTACTGAAAATTATAATTCTTTGGCTTAAATAGACCTGCCAATAACTCTGCAAAAACAGTCTATATGTTTTGTTAACATTTTCTTTCAAATACTTTAAAGTGGGTTCTGATAGGACAGGATAGAAGTGTGTATTGTGGAAAAAATATGTTGACCCTTTGTCACAATTGTCAAGTTTTGGGACAATACATAAGACAAAGTAGTCCCTACTTTGACTTTGTCTTAGTCCCTACTTTGTCTTATGTATTAAAGAGAAATAGATTAGAAATGAAGAAAAGAGGAAGAGGAAAGGAAACAATAGGAGAAAGGTAAGTTTGAGGTGACAGAGCCACTATAAGTAATACATTATGCTCGGTGTGCTAAGTTATTATTGGGTACAAAAGATAGAGCAGGTTTAGTGCTAAACAACCAGATAAGGCAGGGCAGCAAACCAAAAACCAGCGGTATCTTACTCACATTTAATGGAGCTATGTCCAGCTCCAGTTGTAGTAGCATACAGTGGTATAATCCCCACTTGAAGACTTGGCGGATATCTGTAATCTTCTTTTTGACCTTATTGGAGAGGGAGAGACACACAAGACATAGTGCACCAGTATAATATAAAACAATATTATTTATTAAATTGCACTCACAAGAAAATGGTTGAAATCCAGCATATCAAACACTTAAGGATTCACAGTGTCGACATCCCTCCTCCTGTAGTGAATATTGAAAAAGGCCGGGTAAAAAACATATAAAACAATCAAATTAAACAAAATAATTCAAATAACAGGATAAAATAAAAGTTCAGTAAAGTGCTGTCGTGGTCCCTCCGCCCTACGCTGTCTGTTGCATTAAAAAATGCTAAAATAATAATTGTAGTGAATACTCACAAATAAAGAGCAGGCAAACTGCTCTATGGATAAGGCGCCGGTGGTATGATCCCCACCTAGGATTTCTTTGGAGTAGTCAGGAAGCAAGGAAGTAATTAGGATCCGATAAATAATTTTAAAACAAAAGGTAATTTGGCACAGTACCGAAAATCCTTTATTAGATAAAAAATAAGGAAGTAAAAATTTCCATAATGTGTTTCACTGCATAGGGCTTTATCAAATTAAATGTTTGCTCCATTCTCCATTGATAATCTCAACCAAAGAGGAGGAGCAGTAGCAACTTACCGTTTAAGCTCCTACAATGGGGGATAGAGGACACTTAGATAGGTAGAGGAACACTAGAACATTAGGAATACATGTTATATGAACAGTTATATTAACATGTTAGAAACAGTCAGATAGATGCATAGAAAGACAAACTTTGAAACTGCCTTTTTTTGTAAATTATAGATAACCAATAGAACCTGGCAACTAGAAATGTTTACTCCCGCCATACCACCTTGTGCATTACATTGTTTTCTCTCTAATATTCCTACTTGTAAAAATAACCATATGTTTTGGAAAACAGACATGTATTCTGTCGCTTTGTTTTCAAGGAACATTTTGCAGTTACCATTCTATTAACCCTATACTGCCAGGCATTAATCCCTGGAGTGGGTTGGAATTACATGAGCTTTCAAATGAGTTCTGCAACTTGATCAACCAAAGCAGAGTCAAAGGAACCTGGCTTATTCAGTGTTTTATTTTAATTCTCAGTCTCATAGAAAACCATAGAATGATAATCCTGTTGAGAGAGTTGATATTTGTTCAGGTATTTTGTGTTGAGTCAGACAGGTTTTCTCAGGTCCATGGATCAAAGAAAGTTTACAGTTTCATTCTTTTCTCCACTCTGTGACACTAAAACAAAAGGTCAGAAACAATCCATGTTTGGAGAACCGTTACTTGGCCTTCGCGAATTCCATGTACTTTAATCCAAGGACAATGGAGATGAAGACATACAGCAAGCAAACAATGTAGTATAGAGTTGACTTATTTTTCTTTCAATAAATAATGTTTTAATTAATGTGCAGGCAATCTACAGGTACAAATCTTTATAAGATAGACACTGGGTTATTTACTAAAGTGGAAATTCAAAGAAAATTTCAAATTAAAAGACAGAGTAGCAAACTGAAAGCATAGTTAATTAAGAGAATTATTCCAGTTTGGATATTTTTACTTTAAATTTGAAATTCCCTTTTAATTCACCTTAAATTCTCACTTAAAGCTCAATGAAGTGGTCTGGGTGCCAGGTCCCTCTAGTGTTAACCCTGCAGCTGTAAACATAGCAGTTTCAGAGAAACTGCTATATTTACATATGGGTTAATCCAGCCTCTAGTGGCTGTCTCATTGACAGCCGCTAGAGGCGCTTCCGCACTTCTCACTGTGATTTTTCACAGTGAGAAGAGACCAGCGTCCATAGGAAAGTATTGAGAAATGCTTTCCTATAGACTGACTGAATGCGCGCGTGGCTCTTACCGCACATGCGCATTCAGCGGATGACGTTTGAAGAGGGAGGAGAGTCCCCAGCGCCAAGGGAGCCCGGCGCTGGAGAAAGGTAAGTATTTAATCCCTTCCTTCCCCGTCAGCCCGGCGGGAGGGGGGACATGAGGGTGGGGGGACCCAAAGACCCTATAGAGCCAGGAAAACTAGTTTGTTTTCCTGGGACTATAGTGGTCCTTTAAAGGGACACTCCAGGCACCCAGACCACTTCTGCCTATTGGAGTGGTCTGGGTGCCAACTCCCACTACTCTTAACCCTGCAAGTGTAATTATTGCAATTTTTTATAAACTGCAATAATTACCTTGCAGGGTTAACTCCACCTCTAGTGGCTGTCTACTAGACAGCCACTAGAGGTCACTTCCTGACTCATAGCACAGATTATCTGTGCTAGAGCGTCGCTGGACGTCCTCACGCTGTGTGAAGACCTCCAGCGTCGCTCATTTCCTCATAGGAAAGCATTGGAAATCTTTTTTTAATGCTTTCCTATGGGGACCGCTAATGCGCATGTTTGCCGCATTGCCGCACATGCGCATTAGGTCTCCTCGGCCGGTGGGCGGATCAGTCTCGCCCACCGGCCGACGGAGACAGTAGGAGGAGCGGCGCGGAGGAGGAGACAGAGACGAGGGACATCGTTGCTGCCTCAGGTAAGTGACTGAAGGGGTTTTCACCCCTTCAGTAACCGGGGATTAGGGGGTGGGAGGGAGAGGGAACCTCCAGTGCCAGGAAAACTGATTGTTTTCCTGGCACTGGAGATTTCCTTTAAGTGAATAACCCTGATATACATTGTCTTATTATTGATAATTATGAAGTATCCATCGTGCATGATATCATTTTTTTTTTATATAGTCCTACCTTATCAATAAACCCACTTGGAAAAAAAATATGAAATCATATTGTTCTAAACCTATTCAGTGCCAGTGGGGTATAGCCTAGATTGGACATAGTATAGAACACATTATATAAATTGTGGATCTTCTATAACAGCCATTCTGCTGTTATTGACGCATGATGCTATATATAACAATAACTTGATGACCCACATTGTGTTCCCAGATGCCCATGAGACATAAAGTATTAAAAAGTGTTACTGGCTAGAATAGGTCAGAATGACAGCTCTGTGCTTTTTACAGAATATTTGAACGATTGCTGAGCAATATTTTTGTGTAAATAATTCATATATACTTTTTTAATTTATTGATTTGGAAACTTTATGTAAGACATGTACTACCTGCATCTATTTTAGTGTATGTTAAATAGTTTCTCTCATCAGAATATTTTGTTTAACTTGTATTGTCTCTATATTTATGCAATACGCTAAGATCATTTTGAATGATAGATAGATAGATAGATAGATAGAAGGAAGTTTAAGAAATAACCGTAAAAGAAAAAAAAAGTGTTGACTCTTGATTAATCCTTTCCTATCACCTTCTAAAAATGGAGTTCAATTAGGAACAAATAGACAGATAGAACTGTTAACGTTTTGAGTGGCCTTTTCTTTCATGACACATCCTAATTAATAGTCATATTAACCTTTTGCAGAGTCTGATATGACTGTGAAATAGCGCTGCCACTTAGCCAGGTAATAGTCTATGTGGAGACATTCTAGTTATGTCAAAGTTTCACAGTCTTATAGTAGAAAGCAACCATGTGTCGTGTCAGTAATATATATTATGCATTGTTTCAGAGATATTGTGTCGGTTCTGTGTAGTTGACATGCAGATGATATTTTCTCTCTCCCATTTTCATACTACACCACTTTTTGTGCATAATTTTCAGCTCTAATTGATATACTGTGTTGCATTTCCCCCTTCCTTTTTAATCTCCTCTTCTTTCCCTTCCAACTTTGTATTTTTATGTTATATCTGTTATATGGGAACATACCTTGACATGTTGAAATGTTAATGTTTCTCCAAAAAAAAGAACCTATTTACTTAATCACAAACCTAGCCAGATTTGCAATATTTTGTGAAAAAGTGCCTGCTTTGCAAGGAAGTGTCAGATGCTAGTTGGAATGGGTAGATGTACTCCTCTTGCACACCTAGCTGTAGTCTTTTCTGCCTATAACATATCTTTGAAAAAAGTTTCAGCCCACCACACAAGTGTAAAATTAAACGAGCACTGTAGGGTCAGGAACACAAACATGTATTCCTGACCCTATAGTGTTAAAACCACCATCTAGCCCCCTAGCCCCCTTTGCCTCCCTAAAGATAGTAAAATTGTACTTGCTTTCAAGTTTGAAGCTACTGCCTCTGCCTGTGAACTTCCTCTGATCTCTGACATCATGAGAAGTGGTGGCTTGATCCAATCACAGTGCTTCCCCATAGGATTGACTGAGACTGACAAGGAGGCAGATCAGGGGCAGAGCCAGCACAATTCAAACACAGCCCTGGCCAATCAGCTTCTCCTCATAGAGATGAATTGAATCAATTAATCTCTATGAGGAAAGTTCAGTGTCTGCATGCAGAGTGAGGAGACACTGAATGTTTGGATGCATTTAAGGCAGCCATGACCCAAGAAGAATCTCTAACAGCCATCTAAGGAGTGGCCAGTGAAGTGTAATGTAAACACTGCATTTTCTCTGAAAATACATTTGTTTACAGAAAAAACCCTGAAGGTAATGATTCTACTCACCAGAACAAATGCAATAAGCTGTTGTTGTTCTGGTGACTGTAGTGTCCCTTTAATTCAGAGTTTGAAATCCCAGAGTAAGTGCTGGGCATTATTTCTAAATTACAACTGGAATAGGATTGCAAGTTGCACATGCTTCAAAACCTTGCACAATGCATTTTGCAATGTTAATTTCAACATGAATAATTGGCTATGGATTCATGGAGATAAGTAAGGTTTTGCTAAATTATACTTAACAGCATTTTGGGAAGCATTTTCTAAATATATGCAACTGAAGAGAACTTACTGAAAGCATAATTAGTTAAGTGGTTAAAATATTTTAATTTTGAAAAAATAGCCTGAATTTGACTTGTTTTAAACTATAGGAGAAAAAACAAACAAACTATGAGCTAAGAAAATAAGTCCATTGATATCTAGTTCAAGGTCAGTACCTAGAACTCTCAAACGACCTGTTTATAGTGCTGATAATACAAGCTGATATCTCTTGGGATTATAGCTTGGGAGCTTTCTCTACATTAAAGGAAATGGTTGTTTACACTAAAAGTAATAAATAAGTGAAGTCAACTACCATTGTGTATATCGTGTTGGCAGATACGCTTCATATAATGAAGAAAGAGCTACCTGTGTAGCAATTCAGAACACTTGCAGAATCACACGAATTATATAAAACATTGTTGATCCAAGGGCAAACCTAATTCCAATTTGAGTCTAAAGGGATTTCTTTTTTTGTTCCTTTTGGATTGAAGCTAAACATGGTGTCTATGCTGTGTTTATTTATCTGTTGGGTTGAAGGGACACATACTTGTACATATATTGTATCTTAGAAGAACCCCATTATTATTATCTAAACTGAGAGAATAGTGAAGAATTGGCAAGGGAATTGCAAACTTCAGGAAATCGGCATATAGCTAAACTGGTAAGATGGATAAGTAGGCCATATTTTCCAATTACGCTTTTCTGACCTCATTTTGAAGTGTCATTGTTAATTGTCCACAATTTCCCATTTATTGAATAAGCCCTGGGTTTATTTTTACTTATAAATTATGCTTGTAGTATCATCTTGCCATATTTTCACATATGCAGCATTATACATTATTATTATTTTTTTTTTTTTTAAATCCACCTTTTGCTTTATACGTTGTTATGCATGATGTTTTTGTCCGATGATAAAAAAAATAAAAAATAAAAAATAATGTTTATCGAGAGCATTGCAAGAAAAACCTAGCATAACATTTTTCCAATGCACATAAAGAACATAAAACCTTTCCAGAGGCTGCTACCATATATTACAAAACCATCTCTATATATTACAAAACCAATAGACTTTTTTTTTAACAAGTGTGTCTACGAGCCATCCATATAGTTGAAATGCAGCACAGATACGTTGACAGCTGCTGGCCATTTCTGGGCGATAAGACCTTTCTAGCTTGTTCCTTTGAATATATGACAAGAAGCCGCGGTAGCACCGGGATGCGGCATTATTGTGCAGTATATTGTTTTCATTTCCCACTGCACTCGCATACACCAGCACACTGTTATTAATAGTGTTTCATTAATTTACTGTGATGGAATGTGCTTCACATTGCAGATGCCTGTGGGATTGCTGCAGACATCTTGAAAGCTGGGGTCAGGATCCTTACAAACAGCCCTATGATGTGTTTTCTACTGTTTGTACCCAGTGTTTGAATGCAAACCTTGTCGCTTTCTGATCGGGCTCGGTGCATTTCCTGTGCAAAATTGGGGACTGTGAGCAACTTCCCTGGGAACTGCAGTCTAGACCAACGCAAATCACAGCATGCTGCGGGCCACCTAAATAACATGTAGATTATATGGCTGCACGTAATGCTCATTATGCAAGGAATGCATGTGTCAGTCCTGATTAATAATGCACTTGAAACTGGAGACTGGTAGCTAGTAGAAATTAATTTATAAACATTTTTTTTAATTTATTATTATTATTATTACTATTATTATATATATCATTGTATTCGTTTTTTTAATTTTTGAGATTTTTTTTGTAATATAGATGTTTATTAGATTTTATAAAGGTATATAGACAATCATCAAAACTCCATGACATAGGCATGGATACAGAATAAAATGCTCTTGGGTATTTTAATATCATCCCCAACATGGCAGAGATGGTAGAACTTTAATCTCAATGTCAGGTACTGATTGCCAGAGTCAGACTTACATTTCACATGCCTCTAGGCACAAAATTGTAAGCTGCCCTCCCCCCAAATGAGGCAGATAAAGTAAGTATTATTAATTTAGTAACTGGACATTGCAGGCCTAAAACCACTCAAAAAACATAATCATATTTGACAACAGCGACAGTACCCCAATATTGATGGGTCCTACACTAATTTTAAATGGGAGCCAAAAGTTGGTGTAGGACCCACTGATATTGTGGTAGTGTGGCCCAGTGGTGGGCTTAACACGATATGAGCATATGGTGGAATTGAATCCCCATATTTGTTTGCGGACATAGGTTTTAGGTAGCCTTTTAAAATTTAAAGCTGTATTTTTGTATGCGCCATGTTCCTTAATCTGTTTTTCGTATTTGTTTTTGGTCTTTACAGCAGGACCACTGCTAAGAATTCCATGTTCTGGATGCGCCCCCCCAAATCTCCTTTTTCTAGAACATTAATTAACACTTCAGCATGCTGGAGAGAACATTATTTCAAATATTCATTTCTGGCACTCGTGACCCACTATTTACTGCTGGAACATAAAGTGTTAGCTACCCATAATTGGCTCTTGACACTCTGCACTCAAAGGGTTACCATAAGTGATACTCAATAAGCAGTTTTCATTCAGTTACAGTCATCTGTACTATAGTGGGCCATTCCATCAAGTACCACCTCTCATTTATCTTAAACATGATACCCTCTTTCTTAACACAAGTCTCTGATAGCATAAAGGGAGCTTTCATCCTCCAATGCCTGAAAGAAGAACAGGTTCCTATTGTGCAGAGTGGACATTGGAACGCTCCATGCAACAAAGGGCCATAGCCAGTGACTGGCAGCAGTGAATCGGAGTTCCCGTTTGAGAGCCAAACCTGGTTCATCAAATACAATTTGAGAACACAAAACTCTGTGCAAAGCAGGTGTTCATTCCAATGGAACGCTGAGTGTGCCTGTTACCTTCTTCCTCTTACATCAAACCTTCTACATTCTGCACCTGCTTGCAAGGTGCTTTAAGACATTCAAATTAAAACATTGTGCTGCAAATGAATAGTCCATATCCTAAATGCTATTCTAATTTAGTCTTATTGATAAGATAACAATGCTTGCGGTGCTTACATTAACACTATAAACATTCCCCAATTTGTGCCAAGTTGCACGTGTTTTTAATTGGCCGTACAATTAGTATGACAAAGCCCGCTCTGTTGTCTTAGCATGCTTGTCTGACTGATTCGGTATGATGAACAATGCCATGTTCATGTGATTACATTGCTGGATTTTTTTATTTACAGTAATAATACTGCTCACTCATCACTTTGTCATATTGCTGTAAAATGCATAATGCATCCTCCGTGATTTATGATTCCCAAATGTATATAACAAAATGGGCATATCTGAAGATGTCTACAGATACAATTCCAGATATTAAGCAAATTGGACATTAATATGAGGTCACATGGAGTATTCTTGATAAAGAGACAAGGAAACTGTTCATACTTGAAACCTTTTTTTTTTTCTCCATTTAGAAGTATATGCCACCAGATTTAACAGTGTGGATTTTTAGGGTGCCCCTGTAACAATATCCTAATGTAAAGGGTACCTGCATGTTTTATAAGTAAAATGTTAGTGTTATTGATTGCTACAGGTCTTAATCATACCTAATAGCATCCCTACTTAGGAAAGACAGTCCCCATATTAAGCCCAAATTGTCCAGTCTTTCCTTGTTATCCTAATGTCCCTCCTTTCAAGGCGCTCCACGTTATTGGTGTCTGAGTGTATTACAGAGCTCCACAGCAATAATATTCACAGTAATGTGTCTTTAAATTACAATACATATTTTTAGTAATCATTCATTGTAATAAGACACATTGTTCTTGTTTTAACCCTTTAACCCCTTAAGGACACATGACATGTGTGACATGTCATGATTCCCTTTTATTCCAGAAGTCTGGTCCTTAAGGGGTTAAGGACCAAGGCTTTTTTGAGATGCAACACATTTGTGGCCAAGGCCTGTTATGGCATTTTTGTCATGCATTTATCCTAGCACAATTTCCTGCTTTCTGTTCAACTGCACCAATACAAATTTTATACCATTTTAAGGGGCGAAGAGAACATTTTTTGTTTATTCCCTATATGTATACATAATGTTATATTAAATAATAAGAAAATATTTTTTTAAATATGCTTTTGAGGAGTGCTCAATTTGATCGCTGATCATTGCTCATCTGTCAAACTGTGGCCTTAACTGACAGAAGGGTTTCGATACCTGGGGGTCCTTGGTACCAGCAAGGATTTAACTCCTGCTGGTACCTTTACTGCATGATGATTTATGCCGTCACTGGCATATTAGTTATTGTTATTATTAAGTCACCTAGAATTTCTCAGAAGAGACCTGTCCCTGGCCACGCTTCCACTCATATCCCTACCATTAAAATGTCCAGCTGTGTCCAATTGAAATGTTGGAAGATATGTATAATGTATCAATAGGTGCATATCTCAACAATGGAGCTATAGATCAGTTTTACAGTGTCATAGAACAATATGATGTTACTTGCCAAGGATTGCCCCAGGAGGTGCATAATAAAGAAATAATATCCGTTATGCACTGCTTATATTGTCACATTTATAAAGGAATGCACCGATGGAGCTCAAGGAACAGTACCGGTTAAATATTGTAACTGTCAAGTTGCAGTAATGACTAATGGAAAATATACTGTCGAGTGCAGTTAAAGTGTCACAGTCTCGCTCTCAACATCTCATAGCAATCAAAGGCTTGTAGCTTTCAATCAGAATGTCCGTTTAGTGCAAAGTTATTAAGTTTTCTCCAAGAGAAACTTCAAAATTAGGGTCATTGAGTGAACTGCAGTGCCTGCAGCTGTACAGCAAAACAGCTATACTGGAGGTTAGATGTAAAAAGTTATAATAAGGCAAAGTTCTAGAAGTGGAGCAATCAGCGGGAACATTCTATTTTTTTCTACGGTGATTGCTCCATTTTTAGAATGTTGGCACAGGATTATTCTTCATATATAGCTTGCATTGTGTAATTTCATATTATGTAACATCAGAGATTCTTGCAAAACTACATTTAGTACTGCTGTCCGGGTTTATTCAAATATAATTGTATTATTTAGTGTAGGAACTATAGATGTGTAGGCCAATGTGTTGTGTGATGTAGCTAAGAAACAACTGAATGTGCATTTCAAAATGCCACCGTTTGTATGCCAAATGATAAAGTATTTAAGAAAATTAAATAATATGTGTTTCTGTGCTTATAATACCAATTGAATTAAGTGCAGACTAAAATGAGTTATCCCTTTAGAAATAGATATACCATCACACATATCATTTTTATTTAATTATTTTTTATTTATCGTTTCATGTGTCCGTTGGTATGGTCTGCAAACTGCAGTTATGTTATTATATCAATGCAACTACTCGATCTATAATTTAGCATAATAGCACATGATAACAGCATTGTATGCAAGTAATGCACTTTAAATAAACTGCCTGTAATTTCCAGCAACATCCCTGGGCAGCAAATGGTCACAATAAATCATCCCATTCCACAATAATTCACCTAGAGCCATAATAATCATCCAGGTCTGTCTGAATGTATATCTGTAATTTAATAGAAAATGCCTGACACGAATCACAATAATCAGGAGAACCTTCTCCGTAAAAGCCATGATCTTCCTATAAATCCTCTGCAATTTACAGGGACTGGCTTTGAGAGCCTTGGGTCATATCAGATGAACCAGGGTTGCATGTTGTTTCTCAGACCAGTATATTTAGCTTATGGGGCAAATCACTGCACATGTTTATTTTGTATTTAAGGTTAACCTACAATTGTATTAATAATACTATTTAATTAAAATCCATTTAATATCAGCTCTTATTGCACCCCTATGTTTTAAGGCCTGTTTGGGAGAATTCATTCACTCATTCACTTATTTTATATTTTTTATTTTCGCCTTTCCCCTTTTTTTCCTCTTCCTCCTCTGCCTTTGTCTCTTTTCTTTTCTATTCCCTTCCCTTCCCACTTTCTGTATTCCTTTAACTGTACATATATGATGACATACTTTCATGTCACTTTTTTATATTTTAGTTATATCTGATATATATCTATATATATATCTACATAAGTTGTTGGGATTACTGTTATGGTTAATGTTAGATGCTGATCCCGTTACGATTATGTAAAGATACATAAGTGTATGGACTGTGCAGTATGGTTTTTATCATATCTATCTGTATATTTTGTTAAATAATTTTTACATAACAAATGTAAAAAACTGTAAGCCAATCAATGTGAGTTTCTAGATAGACTGCTCGATAGTATCAGTGCTTACGACACTCAAGATAAGTAGCGGTAGGTACCAGTAGGTTGGTGGCTCATGGCTTTATTTAAATGGGAAAGATCAGGGCTGGCCTTGGAGGTCTCCAACCTGAGCAAAACATCACACGCAGATAATCTTATGCAATTATGTATGAGTGATTTACTGTTTTAGGTCAATCAGTGCAGCATTTAAATTATTAAAATAAGGTAATATTTAATAATTGTGGATTTGTGGACAATGTGGGTCTTAAAAGGACACTAGAGGAACGCAGACCACTTAATTTCAATAAAGTGGTCTGGGTGCCATGTTCCTGTCATTTTAATAGTGCAAATGAAAAAAAAAAATCTATTCTGCAGGAATGGCAGTGTTTACATTGCATTGTTAAAATGCTACTAATGGCTTTCTTCTGCTGAAATAGCCAAGTTAAACAAACCTATTTCAATCAGATGGTGATAGAGAGATCAATTGGTTGGTGCAACGTGGCATATTGTTCCGCAAGGTGATGTCAGACAAGGAGGCAGGGACCAGCCATGGAGAGAGAACCGTGGTATAGGAGAAAAGTTAAGCAATTTTTTTTTTTACTACTTATGGAGAAGGTCGACAACCGCAAACAATAAGCAGGACACTATATAGTTAGAAATAAATGCTTATAGTCCTAACTCTATAGTGTTCCTTTAATTATAAGTTTCATACAGAGAGCCTGAAGGACCAAGGCCACCCCTGAAAGAGTCTGACACCTGACCACAAAAAGCTGTGACTTGCACTTTGTATTATCTAATAAGAATAAGGGTGGATAGCGAAATCCAGATCGGTAATTAATGGTACTGAAATAAAGGGACATTTTCCTGAAGGTAAACTTGGAGCAATACTAGAGTAAAGTAATATTTCCATATTTGTTAGAGAAATGCTTTATAGAAAATTATGTAATTAATAAATCTGTTACAGCATCTAGCTAGTATATATAGATTTTTATTTTTTTTTTTCGTTTGCGAAATGTTAGAAGATATGTAACAGGTTTGAAAAGAGGGTGTATTGTTGCCTACGCAGAGGCATATTACTTCAAATAAACAAAAGGAAGGCTTATTACATATTTCGTAGTGGTTCCGACCTAGGTAAAGGTGGGCAATTCTTAACATTTGATAGAGAACAGTTTACCCACGCAGGGGTAGTGTTGTAGGTTGGATAGATGGTTTGAGATGCATGGTTGTTACATTTGTAGCTTTGCAACATTAGCCTATGCAGAGGCTTATAACGTATGATCCCTGTGATTTTTGAGGTCGGCATTTTGTTTCATTTTGTATTGTACCTTTCTTAAGTACATTGGGTGTGTGTGGTCTCATGGGGCATAGTTACTATGGTGATATTGTTTAACGGTATATTGCATAGTGGTCGCTGTTGCGTGCATTCCATAGGGAACCGGTTAGCCGATGTTAGAGTGCTATATAATGTCTCTAGGTCATGTTTCGTAGAGGTGTAAAGCGGTACGTCTCTATTGGTTGCCTTGTAGGAGTGTCCATGTTCAGAACCCGTGTCGTGGGGCCCTTGTGTTATTTCTCTCTATTCGAGGCTGTCTCTGGGTTGGGGTCAGTCGGGCTAATTGCGTGTTTTCGTGTGGTTGTGGGTATGGGGGATGTGTGCTTGTGGGTGTGCCGCTGGTGGTGTTAGTTTAGTATTTTGGGGGTTAATGGCTTATAGTCCCGATGGGTGGGGGGCTCATTTGGCGGGTTTCTATGGGTAGTGTTAGCCTCCCATTATCTAGTGTGGTGCCCTGGTCTTTGAGTCCGGTCTCATTCGCCCTGGATCTCAGTCTCAACCTTCCCATGTCTACGGTCGGGGTTCAGTGTTGGTTCAGGGCAGGTTCGTGTCTCGACTCATCGGACCGTGGGCGCGTTAGGGGTGTTGAGTTGGCGAGTGATTGAGTCGGGGTGAGTTCTTGCGTGTCCTCCCTCCTCCTCTCTACTTGTGTGTGATGTTGTCACTTATGTCTTGTGGAGGTTAGGACAGTGTGGGGCGGGGGGGGGGGGGTCTGGTGTTCTGTGTGGTATATAGATTATTTAAGCAATTAATGATGGAACCATGTAAACAGCAGCTAAATGACTAAAATTATCTGCAGAATCATCATATGAGGGTGATAGGGAGAGATCTAAATAGGAAGCAATATACAGAAAATATATTTAAATACAAATCTGTTTATTTATGTAAATATGTGTATCATATGTATTCTTACAATGTGTCAGCTTCTATTCTTTACTTTTTTTAAATTGAAATTATTCCCCTTTCATTTTTTTTCCCCATCAAAGTAGATTCTTGCCAGAATTGGGATGAAAGTATATTTGATGGATTTGTTATAATTTTTGAAACCTGTTATACTAGAGTTAAATTGAAAAGAAGTTGATAAAATAAAAACATAATTATGTTATAGTATACTATAATTGTTAGAGTTTTTATAAATGTAAAGTTCTAAAATATATTAGGTGTTTTTCATTTCACAAACTGTATTTATAATGATTCTATAATAAGGGTTAATTATAATCAGATGTGTCTTCTAAATATATTCCTAGACTTTTCGAAAACTCTTTAGCCTCAGAACTTAACATATGTTTGACTTATTTCTTGCCAAAATAATTCATGATTATGACCATTTTGAGTTATTTTTAGATAAAAATCTGCTTATTCGGAGACTACACTTTTGTACAGGATCTGTACTGATCTCCTGCAATTAACTATAGTCTAGCTATACTGATATAAAACTATAGTGTTCTTGGCTCTAGATTGGGTCTTTACATTCTAGATTGGCAAATCATCTACAGTGTCTGTTACATCTTTAGAAACTATATTGCTAGGCCAAAATTAAGTGGGTATAAGAGTCTGTAATTTATTATTTTTTTATTTGTCAGTATCTTTCTACAACGCTGTCATGCCATCACTAGTCTATAGGATTAAATAATATTAAAATCAGTATTACGTAGCTTATTATCTGATGATACCACAGGGCCAACATAGGGCTAGCTCAGGGATGGTGTTTAAATATAAAAAGGACTATATATGATGTGCATGATATTGATACAATTATACTTTGTCCTATTTTTGAATAGTTGGGTTGCATATGGATTATTGTTAAGATGCCATTGTATTTTAACTGGATTTTGCCAGTATAGGATAGCTATGTATTACAGTCACACCAACCATGTTTGGTGATTTGGGGAGATGAGAGCCTGGGTATCAAGGAGAAAACCCCCAGGCAATGCAGCTTATCCTTTTGGTATCAAAAGAGAAAATAGGAGATTGAGTTAGTTTAAATATGTACTTTTGTACTATTACTAGAGTCTTGCGATTATCTCATGAATGCAAAAAGTGCCTGCAAAGTAAACCATTTAGCTCAGCACTGATTTATGTAAAAGCCACCTGACATAGGCTTGCACCAGTTTCATTAATAGAATGGTAATTGAGCCAATGTGTCTTTTTTGTACTTGAGATGTGCAGAAAATAAGCAGCAAGTGCTTAGTCTGACCAAAGAGTTTAGGGGTCATTTCCATTTGTAACCTCATGTCGATTTCTACTGCATCAGAGCCTTTTACCTGCTGAGTTACAACTAGATGACTTTGAATGTTACCTCTTTATAAACTGATTAGGGACCCTGAGACATTATTGGCAACTCAAGCTTTCTAAAGTGCTGACAAATGCTTTTGGCTCCCATATTAGAGAGTGACCTATTTAACTCTGCAAGTGTCAAGAAGAATGTTTAAGTAACAGTCACTTTTATTAAACAACTATACAAAGAGCTAAGGAGAAGCTAGTGCGGCAATTGAAAGCCTCAGACATGGGTTCATGCAACAAAGTATAAATATATGGGATGAAACTGATGGAAAGTTGTCTGTCTGTCTATCTATCTATATTACTGTTTGGTTACAGAATCTGTAGAACCTGTTCAATCCTTGGAGTTCACGTTAGCTTCCAATAGCACCAATTCAGTGTTTCATGCTTGCTGGGTCAATCAAATTATTACCACTGATATTAATAATAATAAAGAAAAAAAATAGAGAGATCTAAATGAAATCTCCATGTTTAGATAATTTGATATATGTTATGTAGAACTTTGTAGAACTTTGCTACTCAAACATTTGGACTGTTACAGGTCCATAACATTGAGTAGATAAACCACCTTTCTCTCTATTGTTCTACTGTGTTCTATTTTGTGCTTAAAAATGAAACCCCAGTAAACCTTGTTTAATTTGTATTTGTTTTTTAGATTCGTGTTGATGGTCCTATCACTGGAGCTTCACAGTATGAGATAATCCAGGTAGTGGACTCCGGACCTATACTACGAGATATGGCTTTTACAAAGAATGAAGAACAGCTCTTTGTCATGTCTGAAAATCAGGTTGGTTCTGCTTGTTTTTTTAATGTGTCTCATATTTAAGGAAGCTGTAATGTTCTTTTAAAAAAAAAAAAAAATAATTTTAAAGAGGTATTCTACATTTTTATCAGTGTATGGTATATGAACAGATATTAAGTATTTGTCATTTAAAATTACTTGTGGATTGCAACCTAAGGGTTGAAACTCTGCAGCAAATGCAGATGCTATAGCTTTCTGTTTGCTGAGGACGGGCTTCTTATGCTAGCATGTCAGATATGTAAAATATGGTGTGAAAGACAGATTTAAATGCCACTGTAAGCCACCATTGTCTCCTTCATTTGATGCTTATCATTGACATGTAATGGTTGAATTTTAACTCAGGAACAAAAATACAACATATTATTTAAATACTGATCACGTGCCAGATGGCTGTCATCTGTATGTTTACACACGTGTACTTATATTCCGCATAACTGACTATTAAGCTTAATCCTCAAAGATGCAGATAATGACAACTGTCACTCAGATTATATCATGTGATGGCTAATCAAACAGTAGTGGATTCCAAAATAATATAAAAAGAACAATTGCAAACCACCAATAGTAAAAGGTTAGTGCAAACACAAATGTATTAAAATAACTAAACTTATAGGTAGTTGGTAACCATATAATACAGATATATCGGAAGATAGGGTTTTTGGGATATCGCTGAAATGCCTATAATAAAAGATAGAAAACGTAGTGCAATATTGTTTGAAACCAGATAAAATTGTAAGGTGTAACATTACACTCACAAATTCCAAGCGTTTTTAAAGCATATCAGAGGTGCCTCTCCACAGTAGAGATGGGGGTTGGAATAGAATGCCTCCTTTAATAATGACCGCAGGGTACCCGGTTGCTAGGACGTAGCAAGTATCCAGCCTCACCAAACAGCTCCCAAAAAACGGTTTTAATTGATGAATAAAATCAAATACAATACAAAATAACAAATTGATTCAATATAAGAATAAAATAAAATGGAATAAAAAGTCCACAGGTCCTACGCGTTTCGTTCTATGCAAGAACTTCCTCAGGGACCGAAATAATAAGACAATGATTAAGATTCATACATCAAAAAATCAATCAAGTAGTGGATTCCATAATGAATGTTTACTAAACTTTTGGCCCTAGTTGCAAAACTGTTAAGGTATGGTTTACGTGGTTATGGTGCCTAGAGTGCCCTGTCAAGGATACGTTTAAAAATGGATTTGCTTACAAAGGCAATAAATGCACATATATAATTTTATTAATTCTCATTGTTCAGAAATGTCATTGGTGATGTGCAACTCTGGAGTAGCCATTTGTGATGTATATTCCAAGACATTTTCAATATACTTAAAAATTACAACCAGAAACAAAATGGTGCTTATTTTCTCTGTGTGAAGATAATTGTTTTAGTTGTTGATTATTGTATATTGATATTATATAAAAAAGCCTTGTCCATCCACAGTGTGCTACCCAGGGTGCCATTCTGGCTAACTATGCCATAAAATAAATGTTTATAGAATTTGCAGATATATCACAGTCATAGGTAATGTAGTGCATTAAGTTCCTAAATCAGCCATTCTACACAACAATGCAAATCAGCAACAGAGATAACAGGACTAAATGAAAAGGATTGTAGGTGTTTTTACTGACTTCTTAGCACATTTGCTAGATGGGTACAGTGTTTTTAGCAACCACGATTGCAATGAGCATTTACTGTCTACTGGGCTGACCTCTAGGTTCATGTTTGATGTTTTCTTTATTTCCCTTTTGTAGTCATTTTGTCCTATGCCAGATGCCTGTGGCTAAACAATGCATAACACCATGTGCTAAGAGGAGCATTGACTTGGCATATCTCCAGTCTTGCCTTCTGTACCAGGATACAAGCACATGGTTTTACGCCCATCATCTGCCTGGATCTCTGACTAAATATGACAGCTGATCTCTGTAGACCAAGATGAGTTTCCCAAGATAGATGTTCAAGGATACAGGATTCTTGACCTAACATTTTAGAGCTTTAGATGACAACGTCAGCTCTGGGTATTTTATGGGTCTCTCTCGATTGCTTTTTAGATAAATATGGTGGACAAGCAATTTTATATCATTGGAAGAGAGTAATGTCTTTAAGAGTGCTATAGGTACTACTCCGACATGAAATATTGGAAAGAGCTACAGAGATCGGGTTTGTTATACCAACTGATAATTATCTGATTAGCTCGAATAAATTGTAGGGAGCTTTTGTGAAGCACAGGTTAAATATAAATAGACATTATTATTATTATTATTATTGCCATTTATATAGCGCCAACAGATTCCGTAGCGCTTTACAATATTATGAGAGGGGATTTAACTATAAATAGGACAATTACAAATAAACTTACAGGAACAATAGGTTGAAGAGGACCCTGCTCAATCGAGCTTACATTCTATAGGAATCGAGCTTACATTCTATAGGACATGTATTTAATGGGTACATTTTCATTAAACCAGTGAGTTTACTGACGGATAAAGGGGCAAATCAATGTACATGACTCCAGTCTGGATTATTTGTGTTAGGGACAGACATTATTTGGTGAGGCAGAGAACCCAATCAGTTATAAATACCAGAATTCTAATGGGAAATTATAAGCAATGAGTTTTCTTTGAATCCTTGCAGATTTGTCAAGGTTACATGCATGTTTATAAGACAGAGTCAAAACCAAATTATCAGCAGTCAATCTGCAGTTCAGATCTAAATCATATAATGAATGTTATAATGTCTGTTTTTGGCAATTAAACTAATTGAATGCCTGAAGGATGATCAATAGTATACCAAGTGTTGTTCAAGACACAGGGACTAAGGGGGTTAATAGAAGATATTCTAGCCAGAATGTGTGTTGTGGCAGATTTATTCTGTCAAATAGCTTCATTTCTAGAGCCCTGTGCAGTTGATCCAGAATAAAACAATATTGGCCAAAGTAAAATAACAAAAAATATATATGAAATTAAATTTGGCCACAACATGAAAGCTATATTCCAGACATTGTACAGTAAATGTCAATCTGATTCTCCCCGCAGCGACATCCTTCCAATGTTGATATGAGCCACTGTGAGTGGCCCTGCAAACATTTGTATTTCTTTTAACCAAAATATAAAAATACCATCTTTCTCATTCATCACTATCTTTCCTGTGTATATAATTCAAGAGTTTTTCTGCCTTTACTGAAAATAATATTTTCCTGCTCTCCTTACCTTTCTGATATTGTGTGTTTGTGTATGTATGTATGTATATATGTGCACATACACACACACACACACACACACACTATATATATATATATATATATATATATATATATATATATATATGCATAGGTTATTTCTTGTCCAATGCTTTGTTAGTTCTTACATTTTCTATAAAGTAGATTAGAATTCTGGGCCAAAGTTATAAATATTGCGCAATATCCAAAAACCATTCCATCGCCTTTCGTTAGTATTGTTCCATGTTTGGATGATTGCCCTAGAATTACTGTTGAGACATAACCCACTATTGTCCTTTATGAAGTGGAAATGCTGTAGGTTTTAAAGCTAACCATTTCTTTATATCCACGAACATTACAATTTCAACCGATCTCTAGCATAATACTGTTTCCATTTTTTATAGCACTTTTGAATCATTAAGATGACTGTATGTTGGCAAGGAAGCCAGTGTACATAAATAGTGGTAATACCTAAAATAAGACTCACTAATGTTTAATAAAGCATTAAGCCATATAAGCTGGATATCACTGAAGAATGATCTCACAGTACACATTGCCATGTCTCTTTAAGACTGAACATGCATTGTCAAAAATCTAATTCCAAGCTGCACAGCTAAAAAAAAATTTTTTTTTTGTCTTTTGCTATGTTTTGGACTCATGTCACTGATAAGTGACCAAGATAAGCAGGCATTTCCTCCAACAGAATTCTAGGAAGCAATCAGCTTTGACATTGTTTGTTCTGCCCCTAGGATTAGTCAGTGTTCTGGATCATCTAATAATAAATATAATAAATATGTTGGGGGAAAAAAATCAACTGTTAAACCTCGGGGGAAATATAGAGTACAGAAAATTCTGACATGGCTTATCTTTAATATAACTCTAATTCTTAACATCGAAATATCCAATTATGTCAATAACTTTAAAAAAACTGAGATAACTTTCCCCCTGGTTAACAAAGTACCCACAGAACAGGTTTTGATTTGTAGTTTTATTCTGTGATTAGTGTGTTTTTTAGTGGTAATCTTCTATTTATATGTTGTAACATTATTGGGCTTATTCACTAAATGAATTAACAAGTCACTTGCCAAATGCAAGTCTAAATATTTGGAAACATAGCCTATCAGTTTTCCAATCTGGCCTAGATCTTTGCATTTGCTTTCAATTTACCATAATGCACTACTTAACATATAATTTCCCAAATGAACTGCAGATGTTTCAATGTTCTAAGAATTCAGAATAAGTATTATATGGAATTGGGTAATGTCCCAGTGTATTATTATTTATATAGCACCAACTAATTCCGCAACGCTCTACAATATTATGAAAGGGGGGTGGGGGAATTTACAATAAATGAGACAATTACACAGTGACACAGGAACAAAAGTTAGATGAGGGCCCTGCTCAAATGAGTTTACAGTCTAGAGCAGGCTTCCCCAAACTCCGGCCCTCCAGATGTTGCTGAACTACAACTCCCATGATTCTCAGCCTATCTATTTCATTCATAGAATCATGAGAGTTGTAGTTCAGCAACATCTAGAGGGCCGGAGTTTGCGGAAGTCTGGTGTAGAGGTAGTGGGGTACAAAAACACAACAGGGAAGCAAGGGTGACAGCCACCGAACAAGGTGTAGTGTAACCTAGTTGTTAAACATACTTGCTCTGTACAAGAAGATTGCAGAGCAGTTTCCATGCAAAGAAGCTTCTGCAGTACCTCTTTTATTAACTGACAGAATTGGCTACCCGCCTGGTGCCTTCTTTTTGGTGAGCTTTTCATATAAAGCTATGTTTTGTACATTGTGTCAATGCAGTTCCCCACGCCATCCCTACTACTTCTGGTCCTAATTTGACACCCAGCATGTTGGCTAGAAAGGACGCATATTTCTTAAATAAAATAAAAAATACAGAAATGTAGAATGTATAGTTGCTAGCAGTTTTTTTTTTATAGAATAAATAAGAAAAATGTGTATATTTAGAAGCATCTTTAATATATTAATGATTACATGTTTAAAAAAAAATAAAAATAATAATCTAGCGATGACATCTGAATGTTGTAAAAAAAAACAGTACGTGAAAAGAAAATCGCTATCACTATGCATTGTTCCATAAATAAACACTAAACATTGTGTTTACTACACATGTTTGCTGATACTAGTTTACCTAATGCCCCTTGGAGCATTTGTTTCATGGTTATATAAAACAAAACATATGGGCTTTAACAAGATTAGTAAGCAAAATGGAAATATTAGCTATATCCGTTAGAATATAATGGAATTGGGAATACTGTTTCTCTTTACAAGTGAACAAAGTGATTTTAGTTAAGTAATGACATTATCCATGATTTAAAAGGATGAGGAAAACCATTGAACAATAAAACACAGATAAAAGCTTTGAACTATTCCCTTTACGAGTTGAAAACATAATCATATTTTGAATAAAGCTATTATACCTTAAACAAAAAATTGTAGCTTTGTAATTTGCGAAAGGCCATCTCCCACCAATGCACCTTACACTTTTATCCAAATTCTTTATTCCCTAAGCTCTGAGCCTACTTGAAAGTGGAGCTTTATACCCATTTTGACAAGACAGCACCTCAAAAGCACGTCTGCCTTTATAGTATTTAATATTTCTTATGCATTTATTATTTTCATATTATATGTTGAAGGACTAGAAGCTTAATGTGCAAAGATAAGAGATGGGTGCTGGCTTTTTCCTTGTGAACTGTTCTGCTTAGTGTTTCATTACTGTAGACCCTTTTATAGACCTTGTAATCCAAGGTCAGATGGATGTAAAGCCTCACTGTCCACAAGGCTAGGTGATCTGACACAAAAGACAGTACATCTTGCCTGTATCCTGGGAGCTGTAAAGACTATTACTGGAGCTTAGCACTTTATGTTATCACTAACTATATATTGGATATAACCCTCGTGGAGCTAACTAAAAAGCATGCGACGTGATGCAATCCTTAGGTCCTAAAATCCACTGCTGTCCTAAAGATACACATTGCTCTAGTCAAATTGGGCAATTCAACAGATTGCATACATTGATTTGCCATATTCTTGAAACCAATGTGAAGAAAAATATATTTAAATTAATGAAAGTAATCAGCCAAGACCTTGAGATTTTCATGTCACAATTTATCCCAAAAACGTTGACGTAGATGCAGCAGAAAAGAACATGAAATTAAGTGTGGCAATTATTGGCCTATAGCTGTTTATGCATGTTGTTGCTGTATCTTGGGTTTGTATAGGCCTATTTCTTAATATGTTTAGGTGTTTGACTATGAAAATGATGTATCTTTATGTATAATAAAAGACAAATCTTGTTAATTACCCTGAGTGGTTTGTCAGTTGAATTCCTAATGCTTGGCTTAGCCTTCATCTTTATGTCCCCGAACGGGGGCTGAAACGTTGATCAACAAACTTTTAAAGTTTCTTCAATAAAGAATGGAATTTTAATCTAAAGATCGCGAGTGCAAGCCAATTTGTTTACAAATATACAGTATATATATATATATATATATGTATATATATATATATATATATATATATATATATATATATATATATATATATTGCAATAGCTTGCACTCCAGGTTAACCGTAGAGATGCCCGGTGCTGGTCTGGAAAAAGAGTACAGAAAAAAAACCTAAAAAAATGCACTCCAGGGATTTGCAATCGATTAAATAAATTGTCCTGATGAAAGCTCCGTGTTGGAGCTGAAACGTTGACATCTTTTATTATGGAGTAAATAAAAGCTAAGTTTTATTCATCGATTTCATGTCCCTAGAGTGCATTTTTTTTGTTTATATATATATATATATATATATATATATAAATATCAATATCGAGAACTCCGCACTCAATGTACCGGTCTTGTGCTCGCCTCGGTGCTGCCTCAGCCGTCAGTATATACAATGAAGAACGAGTGCACTCAAGAGGACTTAGTAGAAAGTAATGTGTTTATTCACAAACGTGCCAGTGATAGGTTCAACGTTTCAGTCCTCGCAGGACTTTTATCAAGACCTTGATAAAACCTTTTACCAAGAGTCTTGATAAAAGTCCTGCGAGGACTGAAACGTTGAACCTATCACTGGCACGTTTGTGAATAAACACATTACTTTCTACTAAGTCCTCTTGAGTGCACTCGTTCTTCATTGTATATATATATATATATATATATATATATATATATATATATTTATTTATATATTTTTTTCGATGATCTATCCAAACTATACAGGCAATCTTGATAGATACAGTGATTTTAGTATGCATTACCAGGACTTTTTATTTAGCAATTTTGCTGCTGTCACATATTGATAAATACTAACTGTTCTACCTCTTTTCTCTGATGTTTGTAGTCTTTTCCTGTAGACAATTATCACATCATGCATTTTAGAATTAAAAATTCCCAATGCTCAGCATAAAATTCCTTTTTCACCTTTTTATATACCCTTAGAGAGCAATTTTAAGGGGCCCCGCAGGTTTGATTTATTTTATTTGAGGGGCATGGTGTGATAAGATATGCCTGATTAATCTTGTAAAACCAAAATCTAATAATTAAGCTACAGAGTTTCAAACCCGTTCAGAGAAATATGCTAATGTGTATTGATTGCAGAAGGGGCTTTTTCATTTTATGAACACACTGCGAGGTGAGAGCATGGAATTTTAATTGAGGGGAAATCTTCTCTGTGCAATAGGAGTGATGGGTTTGGGTAATGGCAGTCAGAAATGATGTCATTTTTGGAGCCATTTACTTCATATGAAGCCCGTATTGTGTCTGCTGGATTACTATGAGTTATCAATTCAAATTTTATCTTACGGATCTTTAAAACTGTTTATATTTGCATTTAGTACAGCAGTGATTAATATCTTTGGCTTCCACGATGCTTGTGAATTACCCATAATGTTTAGCTAGTATTTAGATTATTATTGCTGAGGTTAAGCATTATTACACTAGGGAATAGACATGGCATTATTGTTCATTACTGTGTCTAATATGTATAATATTTATTCATTATACATCACTGTTAGTTGATATTTTACGTCCCTCCCTTTATTGCCATTCATGGTTTTTTTTTGTTTTTTTAATATACATAAGAAAAAGTAGGGACTACTTTTTATTCTTCTGTAGGACATGGTCTTTGGCAAGCTATGACAATGGGAGGAGCTTAAGCAAGACTCCTTATCTATTTACAAATCTAAGTTACTCACAATCCATCAGACAAAAAGCCAGCAGCTGGGCAAACTGCAGACGCAATGTCAGAGGAAAACAAATTGTAGGCACCCAGGTTTTAACTGATATTACAAAAATATTAGAGTACACATGCAACATGTTTTCAGCACCACATCTCCGAGACAGCTCCTTCAAAGAGATGTCAGTGCTAGACTTTGTTTTGTAATATGCGGAGTCTTAAAAAAAGCATTGGGATTGAAAAGAGTTTGATGGGGAAAGAAAGCTGTTCCAATATTGGCTAGTAATGTCACTGGAAATGGAAAACCTAGGTTTGAATCCCAGTGAGACCTTACTAGTAAAATATCTTTGGGCAAGACACCTAATGATATATATATATATATATCTGCCAACTCAAATCTTTATAGATAGAAGTCTCATTTGTGCAGGGCCTACTGTACCTCTAAATATCCCCTTTCTATAATCATAATGCACATTGGAATATGATGGTGCTATAGATCACGGTTCAAGCATAAAATACATCATATATATGTTTGAACTAGTAGGCAACACCATCTATTTTCAGCTCAGTGACAACTTAATTCACTGTGTTTTTAATTGGAGATTTGGATACACGTGCCCTAAACGTTTACTTATCACTGTACTGAAGGGGCAGGAGAGGATTTTTGCAAACCGCTGCAGGTAAAAGCAAATTTAGGCAGAAAGTCAGGAGAAATCCTTAGATAATAAGGCAGCACCCCTCGTTAGACTTTTAGCATTCGTGTGAAGTTGATGGAGGTACTTTTTAGAAAGAAAACTTGTGGGGTCAAGTTCTATAAGTGGAACAATCAATCATTAGTTTTCATATTGAATGAACTTCTACTAACTGGGGATTGATTTCCTATATGTGTGAATAATAAGAGAATATTTTTTTCCCCTATGCCCCACATACTTTGTAGTTCAGATGAAATCATAGAGCAGGATCCAGTTTTCTAAAGTACACATCTAACAGACATATCACTGGGATCTGTAATTGAAATCACAGTCTTCTCCATATATCGTGCTGTTTCAAAATATCTGTCACCACAAACAGCAATCCTAAATTCAGTGTTTATATTGATTGGTAACTTAACCCCATAGGTTACCAAGGGACATGGAACACAATGCCTTTTGTATGATATTTATTGATTTTCACTTAATATTATTTAATGTGAAAAAGCCACAAAATAGAAAGACATATTTTTTTTGTTTTCCAAAATAAGCCATATTCCCTGGGGGGAGATAGCATTAGTCACTCAAACATGGCATTGTTACACTTGCACAATGCTTTGAGAAAGCCGCACAAACTCCTTGCACGTTAGATGAAGGCGCAATGTTTTACTCTTTTGTTGTGTACAGCTGTGTATTATTGAAAGTAACTGCAGTAGCATCAGGGACAATTCATTGCATTGTCTATTTAAATACACTTTCAGAGATTCATATGTGTATACAGAGACTGCAATAAGTGATCCGGGATACACATTAACTGGAGTGGCATTATTAGGACAATCATCCGGCTGCAGACTGCAAAGGAACAGGTTGAGCTATTCCAGGCTTTGTTCTGTAATATTGCACCTGGGGGAAACAGTACTGAGTTCTGTTCAGAGTAATTGTTACGACATAGGAATAAAATGATGCTGCCTCTGCTAGTCTTAAAGGTGATCAGATAATTCATCACTTTAACCAGTCATTCGCTAATGCAGCACCTTTATTACTAATGTCTAATGAATATTAACACTAATCGCTCAATAACAATAACATAGTCAATCAAGTTCTACCTTTCAAACATATGTTTCTGCTTTTGCACCAAAAGAAGGTGACAACATCAATTTGAAGCAATTTTACTATTTTGTCATACGATTTAAAACATTCCTTCTTGACCCGAAATGGCAGTCAGATTTCTCCTTGGTTTGACAAACTGTAAACCCACATAGTGACTGTAATTCTGTAATGTTTGAAGATAAACATTGTTAAAAAGAAATCTCAAAGAGCCTAATTGCGCTGACTTTGCTACTAACTCTATGAAATAGCCTTTGTTGGTATTTTCCAAATCCGCTGTTTACTAAAGGCAAGTTGGCTGCAAAGTCATTAAAACACAAAATCGCCATCTTTGTAAATTTGGATAATGCCATATTATGTATTATTTAAGCTTTGGTAATCTTAAACATTGCTTCTGGGTGCATGGCTACCCACGTAGCTGAATGGATGCACACTAATTGAGCTCCAGGCCTTAAATGATTTAAATCCGCGATAATCGAGACACACTCACAACATGGGGAATCCCAAAAGATTGCAGAGTTCCCACGGCACATCGTAGAAAACCCAGGCAGGAAAGTCATGCTCCCTAACCAAATAATTTAAGGACACAGGAGAGAGAGGCCTGCACCACACGGCATCAAACATGGTGCCACTGGCCGCAATGGGGGACTACACTCCTCCGAGTCCAGCACCGTCAGACGACTCATCTATATACCCAGATGCCGATCTGAAAGACCAACTCCGTGAGTTACCCACAAGAGGGCATCTTGCCGCAATGTTCGGCAAGCTCTAATCATCCTTCCAGACAAAAATAGACAGCCTGGGGATGGACATCCGCCACGTGGGCCATCGAGTCTCGGAGTTAGAGGAAGACAGAAACATGATTCTAGTGCAGGCACAAGATCTCACCTCCACAGTGGAAGCCCACTCCACTTATTTCACGGCCTACCAATGCTCCCTGGATGACTTGGACAACCAGGGACGCAGGAATAATTTAAGACTCAAAGGCCTTCCTGAATCAGCAAGGGAAAACCTGATGCAAATCCTGCCTGAACTCTTTAATCTAATCTTGGGCAAACCAGCTGACAACCTAGTGCTTCTGGACAGGGCTCACATCACCTCCCCTACTCTTCCACAGAAACCCAATACAAATACACCCGAATCTTTCCTGGCTCACACTCCAAGCCAGAAGAGCCCTAAAACTAGTAATAGAGCAATTGAGAAACCGTAACCTAAAATACTGGTGGGGCTTTCCATTTGCCCTTATAGTCTCGCACACAGGAACAACTTACTCTATATCCTCAATAGTGGACGTAAAGCCATTCCTTCAAGCCCTGAAGACTTGAAGTAAGGGACTGTTCCTCACCGCAACCACCCAATACTATCAAACACCTACCACAGTGCCAAAAGTGGCAATATCCGTCAAAGAAGAGATGCTCGGATACGACTGCACAGCCGCATAGGATGGACTCAACAAGAAGATCACCGACGCACCACTGATGGACACTATTTTGCAACTCCACAGAATCGGAACGCATGTCCCATTCATATAATCTACAGTAATACCAGTTGATAAAAGGACATTGTCACTTGCATCTCCACAACCATCAACTCAACTTCTACAATTAAAGGACTCACTTCCTACTCACCTCAGGCCTTGTTCCGACTTTTTGGGACATGGTGACCCCCCTCTCCAGAACTGCTATGGATCTCTCCACATGCAGAATCACATAATCTCCCTCCTCCTCTTCCGACCGTCCTATGGACATACCACGAACTAGCACTGCAATTTATCATACATCACGGAACAGGTTGTATACCATACTTCTTGTAACTGCTCCAGCAGTGGCTAGAAAGTTTTTTATTTTATTTTTTTGGCACTAGCGCATTTGTAATTTCCATATTGTCTATGGTATATTGCTCCACACCATGAGATGTCTGGTTGTCATGACAATGTACTAGGACACACTGCTCTTTTTTCGGGGTCATACTTTTTGCAGCTAACTTACTTTTTACTTACAAAGACCACATCTTTGACAATGCAGGTAGATACATACTGGTCAAATGCAAGGTGGGTAACACAATGATCACCTTTGCCAATGTGTACCTATCCAATAGAAAGCAAAACCAATCGCTCCGCAAAATTCTATGAAAGCTGGATGAATTCTCGGAGGGTATGACAGTTCTAGGAGGAGACTTTAACATGACACTAGACGGCACATTAGACACATCGTCCATATCCCAAATTTACCAGACTCAGACCCACAAACAATTATTGAACGTGCTAGACCAAGTACACCTGTATGACTTCTGGCACATTCTACACCCATCCACCCATGACTACTCATTCTATTCTCCATCAGCTGATACATACACCAGAATTGACATGTTCTTCCTACTACACAAATTTTGAAGTCTCATTCAATCCTGCTCCTACAGGTCAATTACATGGTCTGATCATGCGCCCCTGTCTCTTGCCATTACTATCCCCTACCTTAATGAGACGATACACCAATGGAAACTTAACAACATCCTTCTCAATGACACTGAGGTCACTACACAAATCACCGAAACCCTGTCCCAATGCTTCCAAAATAATTCCATGATGGATATATCATGTCCCATTATATGGGAGACTCATAAATGTGTCCTGAGAGGAACGCTTATCAAACTCACTTCAGCACACAATAGAGCCGGAAAAGTCAGAACAGAACTATTACTTACACAGATTAGAGCTCTGGAAGAAACCCACAAAGTAGACCATAACTTCAACATCTACAATGACCTTATAGCAAAAAGATCTGAACTCCAAATTTTACTAAATCTCCAAACTAAACGTAGACTTTGGTTCAAACTGGTTGAAAAAGGATGGGAGTCATATACTCCACTCCTAAACTCCGCATTAATGGGCCTTATCCTTGGTACACATTCGGAATGGCACGAGACAGTGGTATCCCCTGTCCCCCCTCCTATTCGTTCTAGTCGTAGAACCCTTCTTACAGAGCATTAGGGACAACCCACAAATACAGGGCTTTCAAATAGCAGGAGAAGAATATAAAGTCACAGCCTTTGCCGACGACCTCCTCTTCACAGTAACTCAACCCCACACAACTCTCTATCATATTTTACGAGAAATAAAACATGTACAATCAGGTTTCCAACTTTCAAGCCAGTCTAGCCAAATGTGATTTTGCTCTGAACATTCTTCCACAGACAAAACAATCCCTCCGAACTTCCTTCCTATTCTCCTGGGCAGACAAAGAAATCAAATATCTGGGTATATATCTATTCGAAAACTTATCCCTGTTGTTTGATCTTCATTTTCCACCTTTACTGCAATCAGTGTCAAAAGATCTCAAGAAGTGGCACTTGCCTCACTTTGACTGGCTATGCAGGATTAATATCCTAAAGATATCCATACTCCCACCTCCCACCAACAAGTATTAAGGCCAACCACGATTGTCTTAATGTATACTTGGTATCAGAATCATAGAGAATGTCTGTAGTATCTAGTATATGACCTTGTATTAGTTATACAATTACTGCACACCGAACAGACTGCATGACTCACGGAGCACTATACCCATGTTGTACTGTGATCCACACCAAACCTGTAGTGCCTTCACCAGTACCTACACAGTTCATGAGCTATATCGATGTATAATTATCTGTTTTTATACTTCTGTACTTCTTTATCTAAACATGCTTGGAACTACTTTTTGAAAAAAAAAAAAAAAAAAACAATACAAAAAAAACATGGCTTCTGTACATTTGGTGTTCTGATTTGCTAGTAAACACAATATTCTGGGTAACCCCTTGCACTAGGTTGCTGGCTATTGAATATAGGATTTGGCTGATTGGCCAAATTAATGATATCACTCTGCTTTGACCTCTGCCAAAATAACATTTTAGAATATTAAAACCATATATGACACACTGCACGGCCAAAAAAATAAATATATATTAATAGGCAGCTGCATGCAGTGGCTCCACTTACAGGGCCTACGTGCTGCTGTGGCTGTCTGCTCCCTTAAAAACTGTTGACATCTGGGGAGGGTGTTCCTGCAACAAGCAGGGTAGTAGATATAGATCAGGAAGGATCAGGAGTGGATATGAGTATGAAGTCAGCTGAGGAATGTTGAATGATGAGTGAGGAAGGCATAGTCATTGCTGAAATCAAACGCATTCAAGGCAGAAAATGATAAAGGAAAAAGAAAAAGCCAGAATGTGAACCCCCTATGAATATGGTCAGAGCTCATGTATGCTTTGCCCATTCTACCTTGCAGGTAGGTGGGTTCATAAATCAGTTAAAGTATGAGCCATGTGTTCTCAACCTTCCAGTGGACCATAGGTATTGAGTCCAACATTCCTTCTGTAGAATGACAGCAGCATGCTACATCCCCTGGCAAACAGCGTGACCAAATCCAGCTAATCATGAACACCGTGTGTCCTGTATATTGTGTTAATTTGTATACATATTTTAGTAAAGCAACTCTTATTGGTAAGAATACTTTCCACAGGGGGGATTGTCATGCAATGAGAGGGGTAGTTTGTTGCTTTTTATTAAATGCTCTTAAAGGGGAACTTTTGTGATTTTTATCTGGTAAGTTGTAGTAAACACTGCTGAAATATGTTGTTCTAATAGCAAGGTTGAGTCTGTATGAAACCATCTTATTTCTAATAACTCCACTTTAAATGTTCTCACATGTTGCTTTTACCTTAATTTCCCTTACTTGAAACGTGCTGGTAATGAGAGTAATTTCTAGTTAAATGCAAGGCTATTAGTCGCGTTGTGAGATAAACTTAGTACTTTCTTTAGAATGAATGTAATAATCCACTATATGTAACGGGTCATAATATTGGCCATTCATTATTACAATCATTAGATTGAATGCCAAGATGGAATACATTTTCATTTAATGCCATGAAATGAAATTTTGAGTACAATTGCTTTGTATAGACTACCTTATTCTACGAAGCTCTTAATAAAAACAATCCAGAAAAAAAAACCCCTCTGAAAGCCTTTAGTTTAATTTCTTTACTGTTGCAAATATTGGTTTCTACATTGCCAGTAGCAATGCACTTATTACAAGCACTTATTTAAGTTCTGTTTACTGCGCCATAACCAATAAAATCCTAGGCTATATTTTGAGTGCTTGTAGCCATAAGTGGTTCCCATTACTGCAAACCTCCTACTCCTGAGCATTCAAGAAAAGTACTGATAAATGCTCATTGCAAAGAGACTTGACTTAATTTAAAAGGCTTCAAAAATACAAGTGGATTAACTGTCGAGGCTCCATTCTTTGTGAATGCCTAGGAATGTGGAATTTAACTGAGTTGAGGTCCTTCAAATTTTAACCCTTGAGATTAACCTTCACATACTTTCATACTTTAATAGATAATAATTAAAACAATAGAGAGTCTTTGCAGTTGTATCCACTCGGCAATACCTCAAAAAGTAGATCAAAACCTGGTTGTAAGTTTTGTTGGTAGAGTGTCCCAGATGTGAACATCTAACTCTACTTCTTGAGAGGTGTATTTACCTATTGAATACTAGAAACTGCAAGATAGCTTTCAAGCAGTAAAGACATATTCAGACGGTATGTATCGTTGCCATTATATAGCCTATTTTGCTAGATACATATCAATTATGCTGTTTATATGCTGTTGGGAATATACAGTTATCAATCAACAGTTATCAGTTCATTATTCTTGAGGATTGTCAAGGGAGCTATGATGATTAGCTAATTGAATTTAATTCTGCAACATATAAGCACTACATACAACAGTGAAGTATGTGTTATATGCCACCCATCAGCATGGAGAAATTATTATTATTATTATTATTATTATTATTATTATTATTATTATTATTATTATGCATTCTGTGCAGTTATTCATCATTGTTATTGTACTGTTGATTTTATGGGTTAGAGCATTGATCATGGTCAGGATAATGGACATGCTTATGCCTCTACTTGTATGAGTGTTAATATCACAAATTCCTAAAACATGTCTACTTTAACAGAGTGATAACTGACTACAATATATAAAGCAAGGGGCGTGTAAGCCTGGGCAGAGGCTTTAGTGTTAAGAAGGGAATAAAATAACTTTTTATAAACTTAAAAGGAAATAATTGCGTTTTTACTGTACCCATGACCTATCAATCATATTATATACCATGTTTTTGTGAAATAAGTGTAAAGTAATGCAGTAGAACTTTTAGGCTGTTGGTTCTTTGTAATTATCATCTTGCCAATTAAAGTTCATCAAACCTTCAATTTTTACATTCTTTTGTCTAAAGTCATTCTACATTTGTTGTCTGTGTCATTATTTCTTTTCCCTCATATCCAGGTGTTTTAAAATTCATTAAGAACACAGAGAGTCGACTTGTGGATTTGATGAGTACTTCAATTATATTTCCCCTTTTTCTCTGTTTGGCAATTTGTCCGGACCGAGACTGTAATACGTTCCTAACAGTGACAGAACTGATGAAAACCTGGAAATTGACCACTTGCCGTGAAAATATTGCTTGCCCAGAATAAAACCTTGAAATCAATAAAATCTTGAACCAGCCATTATTGATTTTTTGATCATCTGCCGGTTAGAGGCAAGAGCCGAAGAAGAGAAATGATGAATTGTGTCCCTTCTTATTCTACTAAAAGGTGCCTACAGTGTACAGAGAGATTGGTGGACTGGAAATAGCTAAGAAAGCAATAAAAGAAAGCTTCAGGGAAGTGCCAGACATATCAGTTTATTTGTTTGTGGGGGAAGATTACACTGGTGATTTAACCCCTTCAGTATAGATGGAGTTAAATTGATATATTAAAAACTTTTTTTACGTGTCATTGGTGTGAATAGCAGTGTATAGCACTGTGTACAAACTTTATATTTGACTCTTACACGTTTATGCACTTACCTCTGAAATACAGTCAATGGAAAAAATATAGTGAAAGGTAGCTGATATGGAAAAAAACTAAATTAAGCGAGTTTAACTCCATGAACTGACATTGGACAGTCTCCCTCTCTGCCTGAGGACCTCCAGTGTCTTCAGAATCCTATAGGAAATCCTTTATTCAATATTTCCCTATGGGAAAGCTCTAATGTGCGCACACGCGCTATAAGTTGCCCCCTCGGCGTGACGTCGCTGGAGGAGGAGAAGGGATCCAGCCCCAATCCAGCACCAAGTGTTAAAAAGGGGAGGCAGAGCGAATACAGTTTCGCATTTCTAATGCTCTAGTATTGTTTTAATGAATAAAACTCTAAACTGCGAATTTAAGAAATTCTAAATAAATTCCAATTGAATTTCACATTTTGGTCTAATAAACTGAAAATAGCTGACTTGGAATTATTTTTTTCCAATGCATTTATTTTTGGCAAAACCCTGATTTTCACCTCCAATTAACGTAGAATTCCTGTCAATTCACACTTAAATGAATAGCCTTGATAAACTTGTAATTAAAATATGTTTGTGAAACGTTAAGGATGTACTAAGTGGAATATAAACACTTTACCAAAGGCAGGCAAGTGTTAAACCCAGAATAAAATGTAGACACAAAATCTAAAATAAAAACAAACACAACAAAAATCTGCAGCCTATATTTAATAGATTGAATAGTAGTTGCATTCCATTAGATACCATTACTTTCTGCAGCTATCCAGAGGGCTACCCATTGAGTTGGCAAATCAATTAAACCCTACTCGTTTTTTTAGGTTCTAGCAGGCTATTAACAGATCAAGAGATAAGGAATTCTAGAAAGAAAAACACACTCTGCAGTAATGGAACATAAAGAATTAAAAATAGACTCTTTTTCATGAAGTGTGTTGTGAGACTGCTTGTGTCACATGCAGGGAGGTGTGGTTAGAGCTGCATAAACAGTGTCAATTTTAAATGGCAGCACATTGAGCACTGAGACTGCAGGGACATGATATATATATATTCCAAAACTGCTGTATTAAGCTTGAGTTATTTTTCCGCTTGGAGTATCCCTTTAAATATAAGTATCAGAAAATGTGCTTAGTAAAGCCAGTGGCAGGGAGGAAATTCTATGCAGGAGTCTAAAAATTAAATACATTGTTTTGGTAATCAGATATTGCTGGCTGATTGCTGTTTGATGTGTTGATGTACAGGCGGCTGTTCTCTGTACTGCATGCATTGATATGGATGGGTAATTGCATAACTGCTGGGGCTTGCAAAGCATTGTACTGCACGCCAATTACATCCTATCTTTATTCAGTTGGTAAATAGGATCCAATTATATTATTATTTTAAATGTATTATGTATTCATTACCCATTTCCCAAATAAATATCTACAAATGTCATTATTTATAAATGTATAAATTCTCCCCATGCTTTGATCTCCAGTATATGAAAACACTATTCTAGCTGCCTATGCTGGTTCTATTTTTGCATGCACTAATCTGTAATATATCATGCTTTGCAGTCATTGTTTGCTCACATATAAAGCTTTTTATATACCATATATCAGCTCTGTTATCCTTTACTATCTTTCAAGAGACAAGTACAAGAAAAGGATTAGTTCACTAAACAGTGAAGGTGAATTGTTTAGTGACACAAACAATATCTAGATCAAAACAGCAGAGCCAAAAAAAAAAATCTACAAATTTTGAATTATTTGTTTTACTCATAGTATAGACATTTATTGTTTTGTTTGTTTGTTTGTTTGTTTTGTTTGTTCTTCCTTTGCGATGTTCAATGCAGTCTTTATTAGTTTGTTACCACTGTTGGCCAAAATCATGTTTATAAAAGGTCCCTTGGCTAACATGACCACTTTGAATTAATTATTACTTTGTAGAAGGTTCTGTGTAAAATATGATATATCTTTTTTTTTTTATTAATTCTTTATTTTTGGTGCAATAAAGTTTACAGATGGCCCGTGGTGCCACGACAGCAGTCACAGGCTGAATGATGTAGACAATGTCAAGATGATATACAATTGCACATTTTTTTTTTTAAAGACAGGTTGTATACATAAGTGAATTCGTTAAGAGTGAGTTGATTATGTTGGCAATTGAGAGATACATACATATTAATGATTAGGACACAGTGTGTATGCTTTGCCGTTAAACGTAGATTTGCATGCGCGTAAGTTGCACGTGTAAAGATAGAATATTGATAATGCTCGAATATAGAAATGCTGTTCTACATGTTTCTCCAGCGCTAGGTGTCTATGTTGCCTGCATATGCTGGACTATAGCACCCTTCCGTGTAGGTGTTGGGTTGCTATCTAGTTAGGCGGTTGCTCAGGTAAATGCTGTTATATGGGAACATAAGTATAATGTATGCTTCTAAGATACTAGTGCCAGAAAGGAAAAGTACCACACGATTTGCCAGGCAGTGAGGTTAGAAAGCATAAGATAAGTAGGTGATAGGCTATTTGGGAGCATGACTGGCATGAATTGTAAGACAGTATACAATTTTACAAAAGTATTCTGAGGATGCTAAGTCGTCAGACAGTTAAAGACCATTAAACAAATAAAGACGGACAGGCATTAAAGATTACTGTAAAGTTCTCTTGTTGTTATAAGATCAGGGAACACTTTGTTCTGTCGCCGTAGATGGAATAGATAAAGTCCTCTGTTTTCTGCGCTTAGACATATCCGCAGTGTAGGTGAGGTCAATAAGTGTCCCAGAGGAATACGGGGTAGGTGATGGGCTCTTGTTGCCTGTGGGAGGTAGTCAGCTAGCCGGTTTCGGATCTTCAGCGTCTGTAGTCCGGTCTCAGGGATCTACTGTGCCACCTGTGGTTGCTTGGTTCGACCTGGGTGGTTGCTGACTGTTTGGTGCGTTATTAGCTCTCCGGTCTTTGCTTTACTGCATGGTTCCCTCTTGTGCGTTTATCTGTGAGCGCGAGATAGTTCCCTCTGCAGCGCCTTCTCAGTGCTCTCTGTGGTCATGGTGCGACGTGGCAACATTCTGGTATATTAAATGCCCCCATTTGCAGTGTCCATAAGCTTTACTGCTCTGTAGTAGGCTGGTGGGATAATAGTAGGTGCTTTTATCATTAGCTGTGTTGGGTTCCTCACTTTTGAGCAGGCTTAAGCATGGTCCTTCTGGCAGCTCATGCACATGGCGGCGGCCATCTTGTGGACTGGAGTACGGGGAATGTTCCCGGCTAGAGCGGCTGATTGAGCCCAGGTTGGTGCGCTGGTTAGTGCCTCTGCAGACCGGGATAACCCCCCCGGTCCAGAGGGGGGGGGGGAGCCTGCCACCTGTCAGGAGACCCGGGAGAGCGGCCGACCCATCCCGGCTCTAGCCCCAACTAGCTCCGAGCCCAACTGGGTTATTGTCAAAGCCGGACAGGTTCCCATGCTCTCCCCAGTAACTGGGGGTCTGTGGTGACGTTGGTGGGGTTGCTGGTCGCGGTTATCGTCCAATTTGCTCCGGTTTTAGGGCCTCGGAGCGGGAGCTCAGACAGAACGTGTCTGATCCGTCGGCGGTCAGGCCCCGCCCCCCCCAAATATGATATATCTTGCTTGATATTTGTAACATCTCTAATATTTAATTGGTACATTACTATTAGTTACGGTGTAAGAGGATAAGCCCTTCACAGGGAATACAGTACCATAGTGGTTCCCAACCTTGTCTCAATGACATACCAGCAGGCTTATTAAACAGAATCGGAACTATTGGTGTACGTTGAGCACTGCTGGGAAACACTGCAGTAAAAGTATTATTGGAGATATTTTAGGATTGATTCCTTCACTACCAATGTATGTGCATATTGGTGATTTAATTTTGCTTTGTTGTACCCTTCCCTCCCTCCAGACATTTGGTGTTTTCAGGGACCTTGAACAGCCTTAGGACATATGTACAATCAAGGCCTTTGCAATGCCCTTTAAAATTTAGATGCCAGGTTTTTGCAGACATACCATTGTTACATTTTCTGTAGTAGTAATGCATATACTGGAGATTTATCTAGACAGTAGTCTGGAGAAGAGTGCTAAATAATGATCAATCACCAAAGGTGATTCCTTTCTGTGTCTCATCATTTAGCATGTGTTTTCCTATTGATACATTAATCGATTGTCAAACCTCCACCATAATTTGCTGGCTTTTAGGGAATCTGCATGAGATTTTCAGAATGTCCCCACATTCCTTACAAATACTATTAAACAGTACATTTCACCACTTTGTCTGTATTTGCCTAATCATCCAATTTGCGCTTTGATGCAAAAAATTTTATGAACATTAAAGCGACACCGTAGGCACTGTATCTGCTTCATCTCATTAAACTGGTTAAAGTGTCTGAAGTCCCCTGGTACCATAATTTCTTTCAGCATTCAACAGTTTTTAATGTTTTTATGTTTTAATGCTAAACAAGAGTTCCCGGCAGTCCATCCCCTCTGTGCTGCTTTGGCTAATAAGGAAGTATTGGCCTGAGCAGCAATAGGCAGCTGTGATTAGCTGAGAGTGTCAGCTGACTGCTTTTAGCCTGTCAGAGCTCCAACTGACGGTATGAATGGGTATGACAACAAGAAAGTGTGTAATCTCGGCCTTAGCTGCACATACAGCAGGGGCTGGACTGTAGGTGTCCAGGGACTCTTATTTTGTGGCATACTGCACGAACATGGCACAACACTGAATGGAGGGACAGTGCCAGGGCACTCCAGGCATTATAACCAATTCAAAGAGATGAAATGGTTATAGTGACTACATTGTCCCTTTAAATACTGAAAATCAAATGTTGTAACTGCAACATTTTTGTGGATACTCCCATAATTATACATGGCTTAGTTTATGTTCATAATATTTGGAATATGTTAGGTCACCAGAAAAACAATACCATTTGGGCATCAACCGTACCAGCCAGCACTATTTTTTCTTCTGACTCTAACACCCTTTATTATTTTTGCAGTGCATGATTTTTTCATAAGCAACACACATAAATATTTATTTTTGCGGGTTTTTTTTAATACAGCAAACATATGATGTTTATATCGTGCATCCGTCCCAGCAATTTAATTGGCTACGTTCCTGGAGATGAAAGGTTACTGCCTGGACCAGCATATTGTTTAGGGCCATGGATTGTATTATGGAATAACGCAATAAATTCAATCTAGAAAAGCTGGATATCGGCTGCCTCATACACATTCATGGCCAAAATCAGTTTAGCAACCCTGCAATCATAATAGTAAAACAACATCTGTATCATTCACTGATTTGCAATATAAATCCTGCCTGGGAAAAGGCTTTCTTTATTAGAGGGCTTTAAGGGAATAAATCACAGTTGACACCTCTTACGGCATTACACCATTTTAAATAACAATCTAAAATCGTTTATCTCCAAGGTATTTTTAGGCCGAACTGGAGATCAGGAGCTTCCAGGATAGTTACAAGGCGATAAATCTTAGCACAAGAAGATGGATCTCTGTGTATTACACGCAGTACAGTATGTTTCATTCTTGGCTGTTATGCCAGCTGTTGCTTGTGGGTGAACTTTGTGGCAGGGCTGGCAAATATATTCTCTGGCTACTTATGCACAATGATTGCAGAAGGCAAGAGGGAGGTTTGATTTCGAAAGCTGATTGATGTAATAGCATTCGCATTAGCTTCGCTGGTTATATTGGGAACGCAATTATTTATTTATTGTGCTTGCCAAAGTGCTGCTTAGAGCTTTATTTCCTTTTTCTTTTTGTTTCCTTCTAGTGTATTGCATACTGCTAAAGAGCACAAATTATTGTTATTAACATTTGTATAGCTCCAAAATAATCTGCAGCTCTTTACGACTTTAATGGTGGCATATAACAGAAAATAACTACAGGGCAAACTATCACAAGTGTTAACAGGACAAGAGGTTATTGACGACCTCACTTTAATTAGTTTACAATCTAGACAAGGTGACGTAGGAAAATGCAAGAGGGGGTGAGACAGTCGTGTGTGTGGAGAAACTGTAGAGTTGGAAGGTAGGAGAACTGCGGAAGTGAAGCCACTAAGTATGTTAGAGAGAGGGCAGAGAGATTTAAATGAATACTCCAAGCATCATGAACACAACAGGCCACTGTAGTGGTTTTAATGCAGAGAATACCCTTAATACCCACTTAGTAACAGTTTGTCCTCCTACTTGGGCTCCTCTTGGGCGCCGTGTCTCCTGGACTAACTGGCTTTCAGAGCTGCAGAAGCCAGAAGCTTATCTAGTTGTCATTCAGACAAGAATTGACATTAACCAGGCTAGAAATCTAGTTCAGGGCTAGCTGATGACATCTCAAGATGCTGCCTGAGGTGGAGCTACATCTCCTACAGCCAATGGGTTAAAATTGGTATATTTAGCATTTTACAGCTAAACACTGTGTATACAGACACTAGGCACCATGGTTCTTCAAATCATTCAAGTGGTCATGATGATCAAAGGAGGTTATAGACTTACCTGAAGAAATAAGTTTTAAGGGATGCTGTACCCCCTACCATAGAAGAGATATTTCCAGAATTTCTGAGTGTGGATTTACCTTAAATTTTATTTTACTGCATTCAAGCTTTTGGGGTTAAGAAGCTGCTCTGCAATCTACTTAAGATTTGGAGCAATCTTGCATATTAATTTGAATGTTGGTTGGTAATTAAGCCAGCACAATGCATACATTAAATGTTGATCTACATTTTGGTGACCTTATCATTCCATTTTATCATAACTGGCCTTTAATTCTTTCTTATCATGCCAGAACTACATGGTAAACTTTATATAGCATATGTTTTCATTTACATATATTGAATATATAGCTCACAATATATTTCTAGAATGAGTATGCATTGTATAACTCTAAAACTTCAATATAATATAACTGCTGTAATAGGTGGACATGCAGTCATGTAGATTTCAATTAACACTTTTAAAAATTCACCTGGTTATACCCCCTTGCCTTTCAAGCACACAACAGGTTCAGTTCGTTCCTGGTTTGGTTAGCACAGTGGAGCTAAACCCAAGAGGCAGCAATTGCCCATAGCACCTGGTTTTGCAAAGACTTCTCATTGAGCTGCATTGTAATGTCTGTGATTGGACAGCCTCAGAAATTCTGGGCGTGATTAGAAGGGGAGGATTTACAAAGGCATAAGGCAAGAAAATTATCCGCTTTGCAAAAAGCATAATTAAATGCATGCAAATTTTCATTGGGATTCAACAGTGATTTTGATTTATTTTGTATTTGGGCAGTGGAGTGTCCCTTTAAATGTAAAAGTTATTTTGAATTCACCAAAAGTTATTTTAAATTCCTGACAATTCCCACTTTAGTAAATAACCCTGAAGCTTATTAATTTATTCTGTCTACTATAACATGTATTTCACATTCCACATGAATCACTAAAAGTCTAAAATAGTTTTCATACCTTCTAAACATATAGTTGAACTGCAAGAAAATACTTTTATATTGAATGTAAGGTAAAACATTACTTTTAGCCCACAAAAAATGTTAATGCAATTTTCTTTTTAACATCCGCTGTCATTTTATTGAATATCCATACACAGTGTGCTAATATGTCACACAAATTAATAGATCTTATAGCAAAAGATCTGATCATATCTACACAAATAGACATTAAATTAGTATGGAAATTTAATTAGCATGAACAAAATTAATGTTCATGTTACTATTGTAATTCTAGGCTCACTCTTGTTTAAAGTGAAGTTCAAATATATTACACTATTAAACCCAAAAGAACATAGATAATCTCACATATCATATAATTACCATTATCAGTCTTGATATATATGCCACTCAATAAAAAAAATGGGATTTATGATGTCTGCAGTTTATCTGTTAGAGAACGGAGCTCCCCACTCTTCTGTGCCCCACTGGGGAGTACATTAATTTGGCTGACATTGATTTATCATCAAAGCTTAAAAGCAAGCAAGGAGCTGTGGGAACTGAAATATTGTAAGCACGTTCGCCATACTTACAGGAAAGGCGGAAAGTATTTTTTAAGACAGCAACAAGGTGAAAGATAGCTAGTTAACAAGAATAACCTCACTTTTAATCGCTTAAATAAAGCTATTCATAAGATTTAAATAAAAGAGGCTTGTAAAAAATAAAAAAATAAAAACAGATGTGTAAAATGGCAGAGACGTGAAATTTGGAACCACTGTTCCAGGTACATGTAAATAAAGACTGGTAAACCCATGTATGTAAACAGGTATGATTACATATTGAAACTTCAGTTTTTGTACTGAATTCGCCAAATTAAAGAGAAGTATTTCATCAAATCTTAATTCCACCATTATTTTCTGTAGAAGTGTTAAACACATCCTGTAAAGCTCTGTCTAGCAAGGCTTTATGGGAGATGTAGTTTAGCACTTAGTGGCTATTTCATGCATATAATTTGATGTAAAGCTGTGAGAGAGTCTTTACAAGAAATGAGATACTTGTGGAGCATATGCCAACTTTGCTGGTACATAGCATGCAATTACTTTCATGGCCTTAGAGAAGCTTCTTTCTATGTGTGTGTGGGGGGGGGGGAGGAGGGGGGGAGGGAGGGGGGCTAGGGGATTATTTTAGATGCTTCACATTTTTTTTTTGCACATGACAATAATTATATGCATATGACGGATGGGAGTCAAAGATATTGGACCTCTTTGTACCATGACCTGTGCAAGGAGCAAGTATTTTTTAGTTACGGTATGTTACTTACAGGGTTATTTACTGAAGTAATAATTCAAAGTGAATTTCAAGTTTAAGGTCAATATAATCAAACTGGAAAAATGCTTGTAGTCAACTAGGCTTTCAGTTCAGTTACTTTGGTCTTAAACTTAAAATTCACTTTGAATTGTCACTTTAGTAAGTAACCCTGTTAGATACCGACCACTTTCATGTGTTGGAAAACACATGTACATGTCCAACCACGTAAAGGTAGATTTCTAGATTATTTATGATCTTCTGGAAACACTTGTTATATGTGCATTATACAGTGGTATATTAGTCACTTTACGATCAAGGCTTCCAGCAATCTAGGACAACAGTAGTCATTTACTGTACTCTGTGATTGGAAAGTATACAGCATAGTTTACCTCATGAAAGATTAAATATATTTCAACTCCAAACCTTTGTTTCTGTTAGCCATGAATAGACTTACAATGATGGCTAACCTTGACACCATAAATTGTTTCTGGACTACATTTCCCATGATGCTCAGCTAGCTTTTACGATCTAAAAGCTAGCTGAGCATCATGGGAAATGTAGTCCAGAAACAATTTATGGTGTCAAGGTTAGCCATCACTGATACTATTATAATCTCTTGAGTACAATGTGGGTATATTCACTAAACAGCTTTGAATGTGTGGTGAGCTCAGCAGAATTGGAGAAACTCCAATTTAAGTCTTGTTGTTACAGGGTATTTGCCAGGATACCACAAACTGTTATATAATGAACAAACTGCATTGTGTAGAAGCACCTTAATGCCTGCAATATTGTTTCTTGGATTTTTGGACATATTATTATTATTTTTTTTTTTTAAGTTTTGGTACGATAAATACCAGCACATATATGTGCTAAAAAAATATTTGAATTCAACACTTTACCCTGGTCTTCTAGTTTCTTATTAAAAAGTAATCATTGAGGTTTGAATCTCCATATAAATGAATATAAATGAACACACAGTAACTATGAAATAATTAACCCCTATTTAAAGGAACACTCCATTTATACTTCTACTTCTGTTAGAGTGGAGTTAACAAAAGCAGAGTTAAAATACCCTGACTGTATGATTGGGACACAAATGGAATGTGACCGTCCCACTGAGAGACAGTCCCATTTTTAGTAATCCAGACCATTTTTTTGCAACAGAATACATTAACAGATTCCCCCCACAGAGTTGGAAAATGTATCTATGGACTTTTCTGGTTTATAATTTGCAAATTTCTTACAATTACCAGTTATGACGCAGTAAACGGTTTATTAATATTTTGCATAATAAAAACCGATAGTGAAAACACATATGCTTTGATAATAAAGGTTCTGTCATGCTAGATTACTATCCCTTGTTGAATATTGAGTAGTATAGATGTCAACAGTTCCAAACCTGCTTGCACAGCCCTGCATGTTGCTGCTGTCTCTGCAAAATCAGGTCCTGTGGAGACTTTAAGATCCATAAAGTGACTGGGCCTAGTACAAAGCACAGAGTGGGTCAGCATTGTGCCATGCATGATCTGCTCTGAGGTTAGTCTGGCCATCCTCTATTGATAGTCCCATCCCTTCAATAGGCAGACCTGCCCTTGCACTGTGTCCTGGGAAGGAGGGCAGGCAAGATTGGCAGGTATGGAATAGTAGTTGTCTACAGCAGTGCTTTGTAACTTATGTGCAATAGAATGATAACATGTTTAGGAATGTTTTATAACATAGCTTAGTAACTGGGAATTTTATTAGCAAGATTTGCCATAGGTGGCAATTCATTTCCCCAGATATTCTAGAAATCATAGTCAGTTTAAGACACAGTGCCCTACTATTTGGCATGGAGGAAGGGAAGGGAGAAAGGCATGGAGAAATTATGAGAGGAGAAAGGGAAAGGATTCTGAATCTCCCATTCTCAATTTACCTATATGTTTATCATCCTTTTGTTTGTGGAGAAAAACTGCAAGGAAGTGCTCACTCACAGCAAGAAGTCACTGGTGGAAGTGGAACATGTATCAGGGCGTCTGGGAAATAGCAATGGCGCCTTTAGAGGTTCTGGTACAAATACATAATTTAGAAGTGTAAGTGAGATTCCATTCAGGGTTTAGGGTAGGGAGCGATTGTTATCATAATAGAAGAATAATTGTCATCAGTGGCAACATTCTTAAGGTCTAGTAATACAGCAGTAATCATTGGCCAAGTTTATTGATCAAAGAGAAACAAGGGGAGGAAAACAGGACATTAAGAGACAACATTAACAATGTCAGGTACCTGAACACTGGAATGAGCCTGGGATCTATTTAAAGAGATTTGAAGCTTTAAGTAGTTCTCTATGTGTGGTCAATGGTTACATGTGCATGGAATCATGGTAAACAATGCTCTGTATTCATACACATGTGGACATCTTAGGAAAATGACAGCACTGGTCACCTGGAGATGCAGCCTAGATACATTTGTAGTTATGTCAGGTGCAGGTCTTAGTCCGATGGCTGATTGAATTGTAGGTATGTTGAGTATAAATGGAATAATCAATAATAAGTCAGTGCCCTTGAAGCTGAATTAAAGCATCTAATTTCTAAATTTCTAGAACTACATAAATATATATTCATACATTTATATTTATGTAGTTCGAGAAATTAAGGGACATAACGTTAGGTCATTGTTTCAGTAGCACAAAAACTAAAATGATTCAAATATGCTTGTTCGGGGTTGTGCTGTTAACGTGCTCCCGTGCATGATGATTTTCTGTATGTTTGAATCCTTCTAACTTGTTAAATGTCAGAGTTAAAATGTACATTGCTTAGCAGACATGTTCTGTTCATCAATTGTTCACCCAAATTGTCAATATCCACTTCAGAAAAGAAGCAATTATTCTCAGATGTTAAGACCATAAAACATTTATGAAGTTGGAAAAAATATGACTCGGAGCAATGAAAAAAAGCTTAACCAATAGCAGACTTTATATCCTTTTAGTATCTCAAGGAATTTTAACCATCATGCTAATAATAAAGCTTAACAGAGTCATAAGAATGAGAGACAGTAACACTTGTGTGGTCTAGAAACTGCTACATTTCACAGAATTAAACCAGATTTTTTGTGTTTGAGATCTCTTTGTTGAAGAAGTCAATATACCAATGCTCTGAAGACTATTTGTCATGCGTGGGAGTAGCAGAACCCTTTCCAGATTCCTCTCTGTCCTTCTCTAGCCAAGCTAATTAGATAAAGCCGAATTCCTGCCTATAAATTGCTCAGTTTTGTTACACAATACCATTATCAGTACCACTCCGACTCATACTTCACGCTGTGTTTCCCTATATGAAGCTTTATACATGCAACCCTGTCTTTTTAATGGTAAATATGGAATAGCTATAGCTGAATAAATGAAACTGGACATACTAACTAAACATATTTTGTCATTATTATATGTATATATCAAAACTACCCACCACTTGTGCTTTTAATCTTCAGTTGACAGAATTATTTTTTTTAGATATTTGCAATGTTATTCACTAAAGTGAGAATTCAAAATTAATTTAAAATTTAAGGCCACGGAAGCTGAACTGGAAGCATAGCAGATTTAGAAAATATTTCTATTTTGGCTACTTTTACCATAAACCGTCTTGTTTTTTTTATTTTGATGGCTGGTTTAATTCCTTGTTCTGACATCACTTTTAAGATCTAAATTGTAGACTAGCAGAGTCAATAAGCTTTCCCAATGTGGAAAGGAGTAAAGGAACACTATAGCATAGGAATATAAATGTCTATTCTTAACGCTATAGTGCACTGTTGGCTGTTTAGGTCCACACCTGTAAGGCGTAAAGATGGTATTTAACTTACTTTTTCTCCTTCACAGCTCCAGTCTCCATAGGGAAGCACCACCTCCTTGGCTGAGATCATTGAGTTTGAGGATCTCAGCCAATCCAGTGCTTCCCAAAGGAAATCGTTGGGAGGCTAGTGTACATGGGCAACAAAATGCACCGTGTCAATCTGACCATCTGAGTTTTACTCTGCAATATTTTTAGCTGCAGGGTTAAACTAGGGTGGGGAGATTGAGATGAAGTGGACTGAATACCTATTGTGTCCACTTAAAGAGGAAAATGATCCGGCTCCTTGGTATGAGTACAGTAAAAATTGGCTATTTTCACTGGCATACTTATAAAATGTATTTTCTGTTGCAGATTCATTTTTTAAAGTAGACTGATCTGTAAAATTTAAGACTTGCTAAAGTGATATTTCCACTTTAACAGTAGCTCAAAACCATAATACATTTACTCTTTTTTTTGAAACACGTTTGGACAAATTAGAGCAAGATTATATCTTCCTAAAATAAATGGATGCTTATAGTAATGTTAAGTAAAGAGGACAATTAATGATAAAGGAAATGATGCAGTGAACTAATGGGTGAGCACTGGAAAAGAGTTGAGCTGATGCTCTCTTTATCAATGCATGCACACTGAGAATAATAGTACATACTAGTTTTTTCAGTCGGTGCTCTCTTATAGGCTAATGCTCTCTACCTAAGATTGGCCACATGGCTAACTCTTCCTCATGCTGCACTGCAGAAAGCAACTGAAGCAATGCCAAATGCCAACTTTGGTGTGAAACCATTGCCAAATGGATTAACCCATTGAGGTACGGTGGCCCCCAGACATTCTTACCCTTTAACAACTTATATAATTTAATGTATGTGGTGTGAGTGTTTCTTTAATGGATCGAATGCGAGTACTGTTCTTTGCCATGGAGTCTGCACAACAATCAAATGCTGCCTATATTTACTCATTATTCCCTTTTTGCCCTAGCAGTTAGATAGCTGACTTTATATAAGATATAGAAAAAATAGTCACAAATGTCAAGAAATCATTTTAAGATAGAGAATAATAGCCAACAATTCTATTTAATTGAATTACAGCTCACGTCTCCTGTAAAATGTCGGGGGAAGAAATAAACAATTGGAATCTTTGGAGCCAAAAAGATAGACAGTTACAGGGGAAGGTGATGCTTGTATTAAAGAGAGATACACATTATTTGACCTTCAGTTTGACATTGTGTGCAATTGACCGGTTAATGCTCAGTTCTGAGTCCAATTAAATGTAAACACTCTTTGAATTAAAAGGATTTTTATCTCACACTGTTGACAGTATACAATTTGCAGAAGAGAAATTGGCTATCTAATGATATTCTTGTGAGTGACTGAATATATTGCAACACGCTCTTGTATGTTAACTGATATAACACATACCTTAACAGAAAATGCATTTTGTCTTTCTATGTAAGAAGGTTTGTATTTATTGGGAATATTATACTTCATCACACTGTATCATGTACACTGTTGTCCTGATGTGGTCTCTTGACTGAAGTCCAAAACGTTAGTATGTACAGTTTTGAACCAACTTTTTTTTTTACATTGCTTTATCCCAAAATATAATTGTTGAGCTAAAGTTCTGAAATTCCATCAATCCATTAAACCAACTTCTAATACTAATCTTAGTTATATATTAATGATCTAACACTAACCTCTTAAAACCGACTGCCTAACCATAACCGTATCTTTTTTTTGGCATCGTTATTATTTGCTGGATAACACTTGCTTTATCTGTTTCCACTTATTCCTTTTTAAAATCTGAACTAAAGGTGTCACTAATGCTTATCCCTAACCTTGATCCAAAACTTTCACATTTTGTTTCCTGGCCCTAAACTCCTAAATTTGTAACCACCACACTAGCCATATATCCAAAAAAAATGTATGTATGTTATACCCTAACCCAAAATATACACTTAGCCCTAAATGTCATTCTACCTAAATCTATGATGCTTTGCCAGCATTATGACTGTAAGAGTATTATGGGAGATGTAGTCCACAACATCTGGAGTGCCAAAGGTTACCTACCCATGCTGTAAACAAACCGTCACAATTTAGATTTTAGCACCATTATTGGGTTTTTCTCATCATGTTAGTTTTTATTTTATTGTTTCATTATATTGTTCTTAGCTCTTCCTGTTCATTATAAAACTAACTGCAAATTTAATTGAGATATATTTTGAAATTTTTCAGTATCATATAGTTTTAAATTATAAATGACTTTATTTTTGTAACATGTTTTAATTTAATGAAAAATCTAAGAAATGCTAGTACTAAGAAAAGTATTGTGGGATGGAAATCATCCCTGGGGGAGCCAGTAAACCGTTCAATGGAGTAGTGTAAGTTTGATTGACAATGATCTTGTCCCATCTTTGTAAGTTGTGTGCACTTAATGAAGTTCTATGTTTATTCTTCATTGATCTTCCTTCGTACCAATTTTCTTTACTCTTCGTGAGACTCTAAAACCCATTATGATCTCTTTTACATTTTTTATACAAGTATTTTTCCTAATATAAAACCTGATAACTGCACTAATAATTAATTAAAATGTTGCAAACGATAAATCTTAGTGCTGTAAAATACATTAATATTTTGCTGCCATTTGCAGAGTGTAACATCTTTGGGATTTTTCTCTAGTTTGGAAATTCTCCGGAGCTTTTATTTTTTTCCAGGATGAAAAACAAGCTTTGTAGGAGTTGTGAAAAGAAAATTGCAGCTGTTCAACCTGGTTTTCCCCAGCTAAAAGACCTGCTGTTTAGTTTAACATAACTCCAAGAGCAAGTGATGAGAGAGGCTCTTCCAGAAGGAAAGTGGAGTGGGAGTTCTGTGTAACTCAACAGAAAAACACTTTGTTCACTTAAACCCATGTTTGTTTGTTTTTCTGGATTTTTTTTTCTTTTTCTCATAATTGGCAAACGTATATTCAGACTGTTTAAAACCGGTTTTGCAATAGTGAAGTATATTTCTAAATTCAATATGAAATTACTTATGTGGGATATGTAACAAACTACTTTTATCAAGAACTCTTCGTTTTTATTTTATTTATTTAGCTATTTATTATTAGGTGATGCACAATTTATAAAGTTTATTTTATGTCTAAATAATAAAATAATAAAAAAAAAAGGTTAAAAAAAAGAATTTAGCCAACTTTATTGATTTATTCCAACTCAGATATTTTAGTCTGATTATTGCAAGCTGTTATTTTCTCACTGGTACTAATTATTTAGTAATAGACCTTACAAAAAACGATTTCCGTGAGAGAAAACTATCACAGAGCCTGTATTGGTTAGAGGGTAATTGTGAGACAAAACCCCATATAAATATTCATAAAGGAAATCGGATCAAGCTTAAATAAACAAGCCCGGTTCCAATAAATTATCCGCAAAACAGTAAGTATTCAATACAAGTCTAGAGATACAAGAATATATTTATTAGAAGGACTAATTGTATGGTGATTAACTGCTTTATTGGCTCCCAAATTGTCAGGATCCCGCGGGCGGCTGCGAGGGGAGGCTGCAGTCCGCTCGCGGCACTCACCCTCCAGCCGTCCTAGGTCCCCTTCCTGGCGTGCGCTCCGGGGGCAGCATCCTCCCAGTCACGGATGCCGCCTGCGTCTTCCTCTACGTCCCCCAGTGGCAGCATGCATGACGCTGCACGCTGGGAGACCGCCCATTTTAATAAACGCTGGGGTCAGCCACCTGACCTGGCGTTAAAGGCACAGTGCCTCAATCACTGTGGGAGGTCTAGATATCTCCCACGTGTGATTGTTAATTCTGATTGGAAATTATGCAATCAGAATTAACCTATGGATTTAAATACTTACCTTTCCTGTTCCTCTCTGCCCTGTTGTGGTCTTTGATTGCTAGTATTGCTACTGAACTTGTGTTTCTGGTTACGTACTCTCTGGCTTGTTTATCTGACTTTGTGACTTTCTCCTACCCTTTGACCTCGGCTTGTTTCTCGTTATTCTGTCTTCTGGTTCCCCTTACTCGGCTTGTCTCCTGACTATTCTTTGGGTGCTTAGCCTGGCCACTCTAAGATCCGGTACTGCACCTTTTCTGTGTGTGTGTTAGTGTGTTTGGTTCCCGGAATCGTGACACAAATGGGGGCAACACACTCACACATGTAAAAAAAGTGTGAATTTAGAGTGAAAAAAGGGAAAAACATTTAAATTGGATAGCTACTAGAAATTTTATTAGATAAGTAGATATGCTCTGTATATAGACTTTAAATTGTATCCCTATATACGTTTTAACGTTTCAAACCTGCTAGCTTGAATTGCTATTAAAGTAATGGTATACATACCATGATAATGTTGCAATCCAACTAGCTAAAGTCGCTACTTTGGTAACGTTGCAACTCTTTACGGCTAGATATCCTTTGAGATGTTCAGTATTAGAGAGTTGTTATAACTGTATTGACTAAAAAATCTATTAGAAATAACGTAGTTGATTTATTCGATAAAGTAAATGCAAACTGCTGAATGGAAACAGGGATGGTATTTATACCCCTATATAACATAGACTTCAAGGGGAATAAAGCAAATAACCCCTATATAAATAATGAAGGTTAATAATAAGAGTTTAGGAATTAGGGAATACCTAGGGAGGACCCTTTTTTCCACATATTCACTTTGAAAATTAAGGCCACTCATTTATACAGAATGGAGTTTTTAAAAAAAAAAATATTATTATAATTAGAGTAGTGGAAAGAAAAATTGGTACCAAAAGTGGTGGTCATGGTGGTTGTAATAACCCTCTAAAAAGAAGCCTGTAAAATGCAAACCTTAAATATTGCTATTTCTTAATTCTATTTCCCCAACCCTATGCCATCACAAATTTACATTTTATCAGTCACTGGCCACATTTAGAAAAGCAAACTATACAGCGCATTGAATTGTGATATATATTGAAATTTGAGATATATATGCCATATATTAATTTTAGTTTGAAATACATATAATCTTATCTGGGCTGATTCTGTGGATTTAATATAGGGCCTCATTAGCCTAGAATATTGCAAAGTGGTTGTTGTTTTTTTGTTGTTGCAATTTTACCACAGGCTAACCTTGCTTTACAAATATCATGGTAGGCCCTTATAGAATGCCTTTTAGGACAGGTTGATGATCCCAAAAACAAGGTGATGGGGTCTTGTCTCTTCAGGTGCATGTCAGATTGATTGTCCTCTACTGATTGGTTTGGTGGTAATCGTATCATTTGTCCCATGTATTAATTTACATTTGAGCTGTGGATTTTTAGTGTCTGCTACATAATTATAGTATGACTAGGCCAGGGATAGGCAACCTTTGGCACTCCAGATGTTTTGGACTACATCTCCCATAATGCTCTTACTGTATAATACTGGTAAAGCATCATGGGAGGTGTAGTCCAAAACATCTGGAGTGCTGAAGGTTGCCTATGCATGGACTAGGCAGTACACAAGGTAACAAAAGTCAGAACCATAACAAAGTCAACATTTGGAAGAGACATGCATGGAAAATATTCAAAATACTTTGGAAGCGGCTGATATGAGTCATACTGTGCATTCCATTCTAATCTGTATGCTAGATAGTACCTCCCTCTAACTAATCCCAAATGATACTGATACCGTGTGACATTCTGCACTAATCCTACAAGTGAACGTTACATAAAATGGAATGTGTATAATTTTAAATGTTTGCAGTGCTAATTAAATGTATTCTAAGCATGAGACTGACAGTTTCTGAGTTCCAGTAGTAATACCATTCAATGACAGACTCCAAGTCACAAACATAAAAACACTGCACACACAGACACACAAAAATTCTGTATTTTTTAAATGCAAAGCTTTTATGTGTCATCCACAAGTGTTTTGAGCCAGCTCATACTGTACACCAGAGGTGTGAAAAATGGGTGGCGAGGGCTAGCATGAAATGGATAGGCTGCAGTTGTTGTTTTTGGAATTGGATTAGACTTGCAGTTTTATACATCCTGTGGAGGTCACTCTGTAAGAATCCAGTGCCCTCATTAGAACTAGTGCCATTACAATTCAATACTTAACATGAGCCTCATAATTTGACACCCTCAGCATTAACTCAGCTCTTCCAACCCGTACAATACACTCAAAGGATTATGGAAGCTAATCTTCTTCTGAACACTCTAATTCCTCTGGATTTATACACAGATACAACACTAACCACAAACAAGGAGAAATACATATGTAACTAGTAACACAGTCTCTATAGCAAAAACTAGTTTGTTGATCTACTAATGGGTTCCAGCTGTGACCCAGCTGAACATCTTCTCCTTGACCTAAAAGTGCCAAGGTTATAAATGTAAATATCACATCAAATCTAATTTTGTTTGACAATCAGCCTTTCCAGTAAATAAAGAGGAATTTAAATTCCATTGATTAAAACCTGTATATTGTTATATTAGAAAAAGTTATATGTTCAGTAAAAAAAAAAGGAATAGAAACACAGTGCTAAGTGAATACAATTAGCCGCAACATAACTTGAATGATGTCAAACGAGACCTGAAAGAATTCATTTGTTTTGTTTATTTGTCACATACACAATATGTTCATTATAGATACTGTTCTTGTCCTTGTAGAAAGAATAATGTGTCAATCCATAATGTATAGAATGCAATTATCAGCACTGGAGTCCCCATATCACTGACTGACTGCTAAATGGAATATTTCAATTCTTTATTTAAGCTGGTAAACAAATGTAAAAATAATAATACAATGAGGACTATATATATATACAAAAATGATGGGAGTTGCACTCCAGCCTTCCCTCAGTGTTATGCCCGGTGCCAGGGCCAGATTAAGAGCCCAGTGGGCCTGGTGCTGACAATTATGACGGGCCTAATTACAGAATCATATTGACCAAAAACAGTAAAACACTCCCAAGCGTCATGTATCTGATGGAGATGGTGCTGGAGAGAAAGAAAACAGCAGCTATAAGAAAACACATACCCTATGCTAATCTCTCACTAATTTATGTTTTCATCTTTCAAGTAAATCCATAACCCCTAACAGCAGTGTCCAGTCAAGCAGGAAGTCAATGGGCACGGTAAAAGGGTGTGCCACTGACACAAGTCATGTAACCTGCCAAAAGGGGCGAACATGCCCAAAAAGAGGACATGTCTGCCCAAAGAATTAGAAGGCCAGCCTGGCATGAATGCATGCCTATCATGCAGTTGGCCAACTAAGGGCATACTATGCAGACAGCACCCTGAGCTTGGCATAAATGCATCTAATGATGCGCTCGCTCAAAGCTTTCTAAGGACTGTCCCCTAGCACTCGCTGGTCCACTTGTCTCCTTACCTTCTTACTAGCAGGCAGAAGCTCCTGGTATATAGTCTGGGACAGAGAAAAGCTGTATGTAGTGAGTGTAGAAGAAAGGGAACATGCTACAGTGTTAGAGAGACCAAAGTCAGCATTACCTTAAAGGATCACTATAGGGTCAGGAACACAAACATAAATTCATGACCCTATAGTGTTAACACCACCATCTAGCCCCCCTGGGCCCCTCATGCCTCCATAAATATAGCAAAATCTTACTGTATTCAAGCCTGAAGCTGTAACTCTGCATGCTGTTAGACGCAGAAAAACAAGCAGTCTGCTGACATCATTAGAATTGGTGGCCTGGTCCAATCACAGTGCTTCCCCATAGGATTGGCTTAGACTGACAAAGAGGCAAGTCAGGGGCAGAGCCAGCATGATTCAAATGCAGCCCTGGCCAATCAGCAGTTCAGTGTCTGCATGCAGAGGGAGGAGATACTGAATGTTTGGATGCATTTTAGGCAGCTATGACCCAGGAAGGATCTCTAACAGCCATCTGAGGAGTGGGCAGTGAAGGTATCACTAGGCCGTAATGTAAACACTGCATTTTCTCTG